>NC_065886.2:53392500-53992500 GCF_932274485.2 Patella vulgata
CATCAACTCTGATTGATTAATCAATGTCTTACGCGTGCTAACCATTCGGCCATCCACCCCCCCTCATCTGTATTTAATCCGATTGTAGAATAAACCTCTCTCATAACAATCTGTGAATTAACAATAACTGACTCAATTTTCAAATCCTTTACAACTAAATCCCTTACCATTTAGCGGCTTGTTCGTATTGTCCGTCTTTCATTAACTGCTGTGACCAATCAGTATATAAATCTTCGAACAGAGGTTCGAGAGGAGACAGTCGAACTCGTGCTAGAGATACAGCTTCCCTTTAAATAAAAATAAATTTGAATGATTTGCTAGTCTGTAAATTGAAACTGACATTTAATTAGGGTTTTAAATTTACATCTTGTCTGGAGTAGGAGAAAGCAAATAAAAAAACAATTTCAATGATTTGTTGGTCTATTAAATGAAGGTTACATTTATTTACAGTATTAAATTCATTAATATTTTGTCTGGATTACGGGAAATGAGGTTTAACTTCCTACTGTTCTGCTCCGACTGGACTAATGAAGGCATACGCCAAACAGTGTGCTATGAGGGAAATTTTGCCTGGGCAGCAGCACTATGGCCTACTCTTATATCGAATTTTACATGCACGCCAATGTATACACGGGACCTCAGTTTTTCATACCATCCAAATCAAATGACTAGACAGCTGTCCTTGTCAGGCCCTTCGTCCTGCACCACTGACAAGAGGAAACCACGTCGGTAAATCACAATGACCTTTCTCGGCCAATGCAGGGATTGAACACGCGACCTCCAGACTAGCGAGCCAGCGTCTAACCCACTCAACCACTGTGGCTGCCCCAAGAGAGAGAGAGAGAGAGAAAGAGATAGAGAGAGAGAGAGAGTGGGGTTTAACGTCCACTCAACACAAACAAGGTCATTTCGGGACTAACATATTGTTCACTTTTATTTCAATAATTCCCTTGTACGTAGGGGTCTTTAGCAGTGGGAGGAAACCCGGAGGACCCGGAGAAAACCCACGAGGTTGGACAGGTGACCCTACTCCTTGTCACGTACAACCGGAGAATCGAAACCCCGCCAGTTGACTCAATGACAGACCGTTTGATACATTCGGCCATCCAACCCCCCTCATTGAAACGAAATACAGATCTGTATTTAATCCGGATTGTACAATAAACCTCTCTGATAACAATTTGTGAATTTACAATAACTGACTCAATTTTCAAATCCTTTACAATTAAATTCCTTACCATTTAGCGGCTTGTTCGTATTGTCCGTTGGACAGGCGACCCTACTCTTTGTCACGTACAATCGGGGAATCAAAACCACGCCAGTTTGTTTTCATAAGATACTACACAAAATGATTAAATCATCATCAAAAAAATATATTTATATGGGCCCCATTTTCATGATGCAATAATTCAGAGCACCACCATGTTCAAGCGTGGCAAGAAACTTTCTTAACAGTTATTGGGCTTCGTCTTGTTTGGTCAAAAAAACAAACTGAACAGAATTTTTGAAGTACAAGCAACAACTAACCAAAAATTTGTCCAAATTCTTTAGTATTATATATATATAGTCCAGCGACCTCAAATACATATATATATATAGAATGTTTGTGTGGTTCCTTTTCTCTAGCCATATTAAATCAATTAGGTTTTCATTCACGAAGCTGACAGAAGTGATTACCTTCTGTCAAATAATAATAACTGGCCTGTTATTTTATAGCAATGTTCTAAGTGATAAAATACTTCTCTACGTCATCTTGTTGGAATTCATTAGTATCAAACTAACGAGTTATTTACTTCAGTTAATTAACATAGATGTAGTCTAACCTATACAAGTATTTGGCTTCTCTTTTTTAACTTGTATGTAGAATATATAAATATTTCTTCAGCATCGGGATATTGACCAACAGTTGGTTTCAAGCAGCTCGCATAAAGTTATATACTTAAGTTGTATAGCAAAATGATCAATTCAGATAATCTGATTTCTCTGTTTTTTTGTTATTCATAGTTTTACTTGTTAAATATTATAATTTTAATTATTGATCTATAATATTTTAATTATTGATCTATAATATTTTAATTATTGATCTATAATATTTTAATTCACAGACAGTAATACATCCTTAACATTTAAAACCTATGTAATTCAGCTGATCATTTCAACCAAATTTATTTTTATCTATGTTTGATGGAGAGAGAGAGAAATGGGGTTGAACGTCCATGTGACACAAACTAGGTCATTTCGGGATTAACATATGGTTCAATTTTATTTCAATTCACTTGTGCATAGGAGTCTTTAGCAGTGGGAGGAAACCGGAGTACACTAAGAAAACCCACGAGGTTGACAGCTGACTCTACTCCTTGTCACGTACAATCGGGGAATCGAAACCACGCCAGTTGACTCAATGATAGAGGAAGAGAGAGAAATAGAGTTTTACGTCCACTCGACACAAACTAGGTCATTTCTGGACTAACATACAGTTCAATTTTATTTCAGTAATTCGCTTGCGAATCAATGATAGACCTTATAATACAACGTGCACGCGCTAACCTTTCGACCATCCACTTCTCAAGACCCGGAACAATAAACTGTAGAACAGGATGTTTATTACAAAGGTCCAGAATGTTCAAATTTCTAATAATACGCCCACACAGCATTTATATCTGGATAGATTCTTAATGAAAACTTTGATAAAGATTCTTTATGCCTCCAAGGAATGTGAACTCTATTGTGTTAAACTTGATCAAATCTGTTAAAGATAGGTTGCCAGGCAATAAAATATACGTCCACAGCAGCTAAATCGTCCGAGGTCAGCAAGGGTTGTCGCATATTTATTGTTTTGTAGTGAATGGGGAGCATTTACAAGACAATTTCATACAGATGAGATCATATATCCATTCAAAACAATCAGATGATAAATGAAGTCTGTAGAGGGTTTACAAAAAATTGTGGACGAACGGAAAGACAGACGTTTGGACGGACAGGGGCGACGGCAATATACAACCACATTTCCATGTGGGCATATAAAAACTGTAGCTGCTATCCTGTTGACAAGGTTTTCAAAAAATGTGTGTGTGTCGGAAAATTTTACTCCTGAATAGAAGGTTGAGTATCCCCAAGCCCCGGTCTTCATTAGCCCAGTTGGAGCACAACAGTAGGACTTTATACCTCATTTCCTATCATAACCCCAATGTTTTACATCAGATTTTAAACAAAAGGGGGTGTTTTACGCTGGAATGGAAGGTTGTGGAACGCTGATAGAGTTCTTCCTCCGATGGTAAAATTGGTTAATATGATTTAATGATAGGATAAGTCCTAATGACCGAGGTACTACCAATACTTACTTATAGAGTTTATGTCTTTTAAATAAATCAATAGCATCATAGACTTTATGACAAGATAACAGATAGGTTGCACTTTTATGGTATTGTCCATCCTCCTCAAGTTGTCTGGCATAATCTTCACAAGCTGTCAACCACATGTCATACGAACCTGGAACAAGAAGTATAGTTGTTAATAACACAAACTTTAACAGTTCTTTAGATCTAAATAAATAACTCTTCTATTTCACACAACACAAATCAAAATAGGGAAAAGAAAGAGAAATTGGGTTGAACATCAATTCAACATAAACTAGGTCATTTCGGGACAAACATATGGTTCAATTTTATTTCAATAATTCGCTTGTGCATAGGGGTCTTTAGCAGTGGGAGGAAACCGGAGGACCCGGATTATTTGAAAAAATATGTATTCCAATCCGCTAAATATCACAGGCTAGCGATGACATCAAGAGTTGATTATGGTCTGGATAAGTTTTTGAATTTCTAATTAATAACATTTCAGGTCTAAAGAAAGACCTACAATTGGCAGATTTAGCTCTTGAATATGTTTAAGACACTGGCTGGACTAATAATTACTTAAGCTATGAATAAAACAAACACTATATACGGCCTTGTTAACAACTGGTACCTCTGGTCTTCAATTCTAATAGATTATAAACTTATGACCGGAAAATAATAATTTAGAGTACATCTGAAAATGCCACATTTATCTTTGTGTGTCTGGGAATTGTGGAAGTCCAAACAAGCGACCTTGATGAGCCTTTATTTAATAAACGTTATCAGGTATGAATTATTACAGAAAGAACGTTCTAGGCAAAATAGTGTATTCAAGCAAAATAGTGTAATCAGCAAATGGACTGCTCCTCGTGTACAAAATACACGACAAACAGTGGTAACAGGTGTCCGGAAGAGTAAGCTTACCCTGCCTGGCGCCACACCCGCCATAGCTGCATCCAAACTATTAGGCGAAATGTCAGTAAAATAGCGTGATTGGCCAATGAACTATCGGTATGCGAAATGCACGCGATGAACTGTGTTAACGATGTAGTAGACAATATCAGGTATACGTGTCAATTAAATATATCTAGAATAATAGCCGAGAGAGACACTCTCATTAAAGTTATAATAAAACATAGGTAACTAATACTTCAAAGTTGGATTATTCTCGTTTTAATTTGTTCTAAATTGTATTAGTAATTTAAATTAAGTGCAGGGGGACTGCACCACACAAAATTTACGGAAAAACAAATACACGGACAAGACATCACCTCAGAAAAACAATTTAAAAAAGTGAATGGATCCGGGGGCTAGCTGTAAGTGTCCACTGCGCTGTACAGTCCCGGGTCTGTAGTGACACAGATTTCATTCAAATTTGAAAACAATCAGGAATACAACCAAAAGAAATCATTGTGTAATGCCAGCATGAGTCATGATCTGCTATATGCTACAAGAAATACGAATGTAAGCATAATGTAGTAAAATTCAACTATACAAGTAACCACATAGGTGAAATGTATAAAAAGTAGTCTAAACCTAAATGCTCTAAAATCAATAAAGAAACGTTTCAGTATTCAAAGGAATCTGATTGGAAATTATATGCTACTAGAGGAAATGTGAATATGCCACATGTGATAGAGGGTTGCGGATATATTTCCTAATTTTGCAAAAGCCAAATCGTCACGAAAAGAGTGCATTGCGTTAAATTAATATGGACAAAACATCGTTGGATGGGGCAATAGTAACCATTTGTCTTCAAACATCTTATCCAAACTGAACAAGAAAACCTACTACTACTACTACTATACAATGTCAAATCCGTATGGGTACGCTTTGCAGGATGATCACACATTATGAACACAATATTATTATAATGATAGTGATTCTTCATCTTGGCAATTTATTATATATAATGTCGCTGTATTTGAAGTGAGAAATCCAAATCATATACCAAGCGATTATAAAATTATCAAGGTAATCAACTAAGACCGCTCACAGATAATTGATTGGTACTCAAAAGCTTTTTGGTTGAAGTAATAAGGAAATAAATCGGGACATGAAAATGATGACGGATTTCACAAAATGCCGTTATATTTAGATGTCGGAAGTGACTGAGTCCACTGTAACTATAACTACAAATTATTTTCTTCCTCCATTTTCTAATTGTATGTTCAAATGACCAATAACACAAATGTTGATAACTAAATTATATGATTATTACTTGGAACCCTTTTGTTTCATAAAAGTCGATATAATTATTTATATTAGCTTCATTGGTATTCATATTAATGGCGTCAATAACCATTCCACGGCCATCTTGTTCTTTTAATCGGAAGCCTATTATTCTAGGTGTATTGTTGGCTTACTCCAATTTATTTTGATTAAAAATACACAGGGAATGTGGTTACATTTATTAAACAAATTCTAAATAGGGATCTAAACCTAAAGCACTCTATGCTATTTTGTCCCACTAATTATTCCGTAATCAATTGTTTTATTTTACAGTATTAGGGGATAAAGGAAAAAGTCAGGTTTTATACATCCTGGCAGGGCTCACACTGTTGGTCGCTAAGTCGCAATTTGCGATAAAAATATATAAGTGGTGATTAAAATTTAATTTTGGTGATAACGTTCTGGGGTGATTCTTTTTGAGAACTGGCGGGAAAAAAAATCTTAAAATTGTTATATGGTAGATCAACCGTTACATGGAGTGTCAATCACAATCACATGGCAGCATACTATCAATTAATCAACTCACTAATTATCCCGATCATGTCAATAAGTAATACTAATTGGCTCAAATTAATGATTAGTTGATTTCTATATGTATCATTATTTACTCCTAATGATTAATCCAAGCGGTGATTATTTGATGTTTTGTTTCGTCTATAAAAATAAATAACTGTAAATATTAAAATGGACGTCAATTCTTTTCGAAGATAATTAAATATTTTGATAGTTGAACCGTGGCTTCTTACGGCACGTAAAATATACAAGCATGCCTAGTTGGATATTATTGTTTCAAATTATATTATCAACATTGGCGGGAAACGCAAGAACGAGTCAAATAACAACGATCCTGCAGAGAGAAAACGGTCTGCCATTTGCTTCATATTATGGTATTACCGGCACCAAAATCCTCTAAAGCGATCGATGAATATAATTGTATTTTTTACAAATAAAATCGAAATGTATATCAGGGATTTAGATTCTGATACCTTTACAATACCTGAAAATAACAATAGGCATATTGTCCACACAAAACATAAACTTATAGAAAATTGGCAATCCTTGGATGAGATTTACGAGTAAATACCGAAAATATATTGTGCAATACAATGTGCAAACAGACTAAAGTCACCAAAAACAAGCCAACAGTGAGGCTGATGTCCCCCGCCGAAATAGGAAAATAATTAGAGGACACATATAAATTTATCACAAATTATCTTTTACAAAGTATTGAACAATCAAACAGTATATCTTTACTTATAGTCTAAGCATACAATGTTTTTGATGGAATAATTATAGCATATTAAGGGGAAAACATGCTCTATGCCTACAGATCTAGAGTTTGGTTGTATCAACGGGTCTATTTTCCATCTTGCTGCAAGTTGTGCAAAGTTCACTGTTTTCTTTCTGTCATTAAATGTCAATTCATTATTGCATACTACATATTTAATTAATTTATAATAGTTTCTTTTTCAATTTGTTTTTTCCATTTATTTGTTTATTTACCTTGCCTATATTCATTGTATTGGATTGTATTGGAATTGCTCAATTGATGCTTTTATCAATACCTGGTTATAATATTATGACATGTAATGTGGCAAGTTGAGTCGGGACATGTAGGCTATAATGTAACCTAAATGTATACATAAGTGGATTTCGTTTCATTTTTTTCGAAAATATTGTACAGATAAAAGAGGAGGAATTACAGGGGTAATACATTGGAAAGCTTCTTCAAGAGCTAAAGCATAAACTATATAAACGAGCTTATAAAAAGGAAAAGTTTGTATAAAGTGTCCCAAAGCATCAACCAATCAAATTGTTTATCTACTTAATTAGAACTAAAGTTATAGTGTCCCAAAGCATCAACCAATCAAATTGTTTATCTCTGCTTACCCTAAGCGGAACGGACAGACAAACAGACAGACGGACGAACCCATTTTAATAGTTCCCTGCTTTCTTCGAAAGGCGGGGGACAATAAGCATGAACATTTACTCAATTCGAAGATCAACCAATCAAATTGTTTATCTCTGCTTACCATAAGCGGAACGGACAGACAGACAAACAGACAGACGGACGAACCCATTTTAATAGTTCCCTGCTTTCTTCGAAAGGCGGGGGACAATCAAAGTAGGAGAGTTATTGTTTTCCAAAGTCTCGACCAATCAAATTGCGTATCGCTCTGCTTACCCTGAGCAGAAAATGCTCATTATCAAACTTAGTCAAGGTATTACTGTAATGAAACTATACACCAAGTTTCATCAATCTCACTTAATTAGAACTAAAGTTATCGTGTCCCAAAGCATCAACCAATCAAATTGCTTATCTCTGCTTACCCTAAGCGGAAAATGCTCATCTTCGAACTCCATCAAGGCATTGACCTAATCAACACATACACCAAGTTTGAACATTCTAGCTCAATTAGGAAGAGAGTTATCGTGCCCCAAAGTATCAACCAATCAAATTGCTTATCTCTGCTTACCGTAAGCGGAAAATGCTCATCTTCGAACTCCATCAAGGCATTGACCTAATAAACACATACACCAAGTTTGAACATTCTAGCTCAATTAAAAGTTATCGTGTCCCAAAGCATCAACCAATCAAATTGCTTATCTCTGCTTACCCTAAGCGGAAAATGCTCATCTTCGAACTCCATCAAGGCATTGACCTAATCAACACATACACCAAGTTTGAACATTCTAGCCCAATTAGGAAGAGAGTTATCGTGTCCCAAAGCATCAACCAATCAAATTGCTTATCTCTGCTTACCCTAAGCGGAAAATGCTCATCTTCGAACTCCATCAAGGCATTGACCTAATAAACACATACACCAAGTTTGAACATTCTAGCTCAATTAGGAAGAGAGTTATTGTGTCCCAAAAAGTGTGACGGACAGACAGACGGACGGACAGACAGACGGATGAACCCATTTTAATAGTCCCCTGCTTTCTTCGAAAGGCGGGGGACAATAAAATCTGAGGTTAGTAAATCATCTCAAAATTGAGCTAAGGTAAAGACAGGGTTTTTAAATTGTTGTATATACCAGTAATTATTTTATAGTTTTAATAAGGCCTATCTGAGTAATTCATTTTTTTTTATAATTATTATGGTACTTTTTATAGCCCATCTTTCACATAAAGGGCCAGATGTGCTTAACAATAAAAAATATATAATTTAAATCACACATTTTTGGCCGAAAAAATATTCCAGTTGGCGGAAAAAAATAATAAATTTTTTTTATATATTATTATAAACTATCATCAATTTTGGCGGAAATTGAAAGCCAGTGTGAGCCCTGCATCCCGGCTGTGGTAATTAAGGATTAAACATTTGTAATATGCATTCGGTCACTCGTGTTTGGGGGGATTAAGAATGTCTTCGATAATTAGAAAAGTTGTTTTTAGGTGATGTCTATATTTGAGACTTTGTGTGAAGATGTCTGAATTAATTATAAATGGATTTGAATTTAATGTCTGTAATTGTATACGACAAACACTGACATGAAGTACAGACAAATTTAATATTTTTATTTTATGTGCTCTAAGTATGAACAGATAACGTTTATGTTCAAAGTAAGGCAAGTGGATGTGACAATAATGGTAAATTCTAAGTTTTATCAAAATCCATCCACTAGAAGTTAAGTTACATTTTAAATAATCTACCAATCAGATTACAGTAGGCCTGGGGTGACGAACCCAACCGATGAAAAACGTGGCAAATTGTATCTCATAATAATAATTAATGTCATTTTCAGTGAATTTTTACTAATAGTACTGGCCATGGAGGTTCTGGTTAGGTCAAGATTAACTCATTTAACTCGTTCTACGCGAGTTGCATTATTCTGCCATCCTACACATACTATCCAACCAATCATCTGATAAATACATTAATGGAGAAAACTGGTCAACCAGACAGCTGGGTGTAATCGGAGACAACATTTGTTGATAGTATATAATAATGAGATTTCCCAAATTAGGTATTTTACGAGGAGTTCTAAATAATTAACTCAAGATAGTTGCTAAGTTTATGTCAATACTTTGAGGTACCTATTATCAATATTCTATAAATGAAATGGGGTTTAACGTCCTACTCCAACTGGGATAATGAAGACCAGCATACATCATACAGTGTGCTAGGAGGGAAATTTTGCCCGGGCAGCGACACTATGGCCTAATCTTATATCAAATTCCAACTGCCAAGGGATCTTTTACGTACATGCCAATGTATACATGGGACCCGTTTTTCATCCCATCCAAATGACTAGACAGCTGTCGTCGTCAGGCCCTCCGTCCTGCACCACTGACAAGGCGAAACCAAGTCGGAAAATCCAGATGAACTTTCTCGGCTAATGTAGGGATCGAACACCCAATCTCAAGGCCAGTGAGCCAGTGTCCTACCGACGTTAACTGATACCAATGAAATATACTTCATGGATTTCGAAGGACAGATTTCGCATGGAATATTAAGGGGCTTTTTTTCTGTTCGATGCATAGATGAATGATAACAGCACTAATTCTAAGTTTTATCAAATTTGTTAACAGAAATTTGCATTTAAAAAAAAAAGGGATTTAAAAAGATAAAATTATAAAGCAAGAAAATATATATAATAACCTAATGGTGCCATGGCTACAAGCCAATCAGAAAGTTCATCTTTTTCTCGAGCGATTTGTAGAGCACCACGTATATTTCCTTTCCAGATTTCCATCTGTAGAAAGTAGTCCATGTTATCATTCTTCTGGTGATATTCTCCTGAAATTAAAGAAATACACATTAATTTTAATTAAATAAATACCACATTAAAGATACATTATGTAAGATTTAGATAAAGAACTAGCCATTCTTGTTATAATAGTTCGAAAATAGATAATGTAAAATGAATAATTTGAAAATTTCATTCAAATTACTCTATTGCGAGCGAAGATATTAGCCTTTGAAGGTTTGACAGACGTGTGCAATAAATTCAACCTCCATTTTTAGCTTACATCAAAATATGGCTGAACTGTTCTAATCTATTTAATATCTAATGTCTAATTAATAATTCAGAAAACATTTCTGGCCTACAGAAAGACCTGCAATAGGCAGATTTAGCTCTTGAATATTTTATGTTTAATTTTAATTAAATAAATACACTTTATCTAGTTTTTAACTATTATAAGTGAGAACTGTCAGCTCTTTATCTAATCTTACATAATGTATCTTTTAATAAATTTAGCAAAAGTTATCTTTACGGATATATATATGTGTTTAAATAGTTTAAATGAAAACTTGGGATAAATTCTTTCAAATTCTGTAATCATTACATTTTTAATATGACAATGTCCTTAAAAACAGCAGCAAGCAATTGCCATTCAAGATACAACCACATTTTGCAAGAGATGGTCTAAGAACAAGGTAAAAAACCTATCTTTTTTGTAAATATGAAAAGCAATCAAGATCTTTGAGGTATAAACATGCATTTTAAGTATAAAAATTGAGACCTCTAGGTCCACATTCCAGGATGATGCGGTCTGATATGCGCAAATATCGAAAGGAACTAAGATCTTTTGAATGTAAACATATGTTTTAAGTTTCATCAAAATGAGATCAAAATTGAGACCTCTAGAGGGTATGTTATTACATACTTTCAACCTATTTGCATACAAGGAGCAGATATTTTGTCGAGCAGATTTTCACGAAATTCGAATTCAACCGTTATTAGAGTGTAACAGTGATATTTCTAAATGGTTTTTAAAATCGGATAAAAATTTTGACCATGGATATGAACGACTTTTTTTTAGAGTGGCTGAAGAAAACTTCTTCCTTACCGGCATTCAGGCCTTGCAAGGTGTGTACAGGTCTCTCACAGATAGACTTAGAACTTTTCAGCTAGCCCTCGTATACAGGGCTGGGGGTGGTTGGTTTTTATAACTTTAATAACAATATTGCTTCTTTACAATGACTCGATCAGTCATCAACATCCAGAGCCCTTGCCCATGTTTTGGAAGTTAAAAGAATAGACAATCTGCGTGTCATTGGTAATGGAAAGCAATCTTGGTGCAATTATGGAATTCAATATCAAACATAAAAGCGAAAATTCTATTAAAGGTTTTAAAAAGTATCTCAAAACCAAACTTTTTAATCAAATATACAACTGATTGAATACGGTTCTAGCTGTGTTTGTGTTAGACTTTTACCATGTGTACTAAATAATGTTCTCCGTTTTTTGTTTATGTCTTTTTTATGGATTAACATGTTGTGATTGTTGTAATTTTATATTAGTTGTATTTATGTAAAGCGTCTGAGAGCATCTCCCCTGAGTTGAATTGTCTGTGCTATATAAATAAATTATTATTATTACCATTATAACATCATACTAGATGGACTAGATGGACATATATTTAGATATGCCATTAATATAATGGACAAGATTACCATAAAATGTTTGATTTTGTAATAAGGTTTTAATAGAGAGAGAGAGAGAGAGAGAGAGAGAGAGAGAGAGAGGGGGTAACTCCACTCAACACAAACTAGATCATTTCGTGACTAACATATGGTTCAATTTTATTTCAATAATTCGCTTGCGCGTAGGGGTCTTGAGGAGTGGGAGAAAACCGGAGGACCAAGAAAAAATCCATGAGGTTGGACAAGCGACCCTACTCCTTGTCACGTACAAGCGGGTATTCGAAACCACGCCAGTTGACTCAATGACAGACCTTATGATACAACACGCACACGCTAACCCTGCGGCCATTTATGATCAATATAATGTAATAATAAAATTTCAAGCTGATCTTGGGTACAAATTTATGCAGAACTATATATCGGACATATAAACAAAACAAAAAAACGTTTGAAAATTAAAACATTCATAAAAAAAATATTCTTTTATCTTGAATACAAAGAGAATATTAATTGATTAATTTATTAATGAAATCTATTGATTAATTTATTGATGAATCTATTGATTAATGGAATCTATTATTCAAGTTTATATTGTATCAGTTGAATCCCTCAGCTTGACCCAAATATAGAAATAACCTAACAATCTTATCTTCTTTTACTACTCTTTCATCAGATTCTTTATCTTCAACACACATTTCAACTGTAGAAGGCAGTATCTCCCTAATTTAACAAATGAACATAAAACTTCAATTTATATATCACGATAATGATCACTGGCGATATTTGAAACTACAGATAGGTGTTCAAGGTGAGTATAAAGATATCGGTATTGCTGCCAATTACTGATACGCATTTCAAAATTGATTAATGTTGTAGAATATTGATGGGTTATATTGTCAAATTAGTGTGAAACAAGTGTTAAGATGTAATCATTAAAATATCCAAAACATCATTTATTAATCATATTTGAAAATGGGGGTCACCAAACTTTTTTCATAGTCCGGGCAGATATAACTGAAAGAATGCCGAGCGCGGGCCGGATATATATTTTGTTCAATACAATACACTGAATGCAGAATACAGACAAAATGACTTGCCTGAGGCACACATAGTTTCTGTAGTTATTATTGTGACGCGGGAAATGCATACCAGCCAATCATGGGAAACAAAATTGTACACCAAAAACTAATTCAAATTTGTTCACATAGAAACACAAAAAATATAAATCCCAGAAATTCCTAAATAGCAAAAGGCACAGCTACTGTAATAGGTTGATGTGTGTACAAAGTTTCTAAAGGAATCTAAAACGGTTTATGAGATACGCTCAGGAATCGAAATCAGGACGGACAGACATCCGGACACATGGATCCCATTTTTCAATATCGCTACCTAATTTCGTTCAACGCGGGACAACAAGCCAACAGAGAGGCTGATATCCCCGACCGATATCCCAAAATAAATAGATGACATATTAAATAAGTTCACATTTATCTTTTTGAAAAGTATCGAGCAATCAAACAGATTATCTATACTTAGTCTAAGCATAAAATGTTACGATCAAACTCTGTCTAAAATGTTCACGATCAAACTCTGTCTAAAATGTTCCTGATCAAACTCTGTCATGGTTTTGAAGCACCTCTACACATAATTGTGTAGCAATAATATTTCCAGTAAGCTGATCGTGACAAAAACATCAATCAGTCGAGTGGGTAGAGTAGGTAATTGGTAGTTGAAATACAGCTAGCCGGATGTGGACACTATGCTTGACAAGGCATGTACTGGATGTGGGCGTGGCCTGCCTCTATTATTATTATACGCTATAATCAGTCGCCATGTTTGTTCTATAAATTGAAAACAAGTATGGTGAATGTTTAGGATGTTACCTTTTTTTTTATTTAATTATTTCTGTAGTTTTGTTATCAGAGTTCCGCTTTAACCAATAACCATATTATTGTAAGGACTATGCCTCTTAAATGTCAACAAGGAATTGTAAGGATTATGCCTCTCAATGTCCACAAGGAATTGTAAGGTCTATGCCTTTCAAATGTCCGTAAGGAATTGTACGGATTATGCCTCTCGAATGCCCACAAGGAACTGCAGACAATGCCTCTCAAATGCCCACAAGAAACTGTAAGGACTATGCCTCTCAAATGCCCACAAGGTTTACGTCTACATACTACATGTGCTTGAATATATTTGATAATGACATTTTCAATTAAATCTTTTAGCCATAATTGCTAAATTATTTTGTGATAACAGGTTTGTGATATTTTGTAAACCTTTATATATTATGTATACCGATACAATCTGACAGTTTAATTTCAGGTTTTTAACACAAAGATTAGAATTTGGAAACTTTTCAATTGTAACAACACGAAATAGGTTTATTGCATGACAATGATCATTTGCTGGATATCTGATTGATAGATTTTACAGTAAAATTTTGTTCAATACAATTTACTTGCTATTAACATTACAATTGTCAGGTTTCAATGTATTTTAGAGTCATGTTTCAAGTCAATGTGGTTACAGGTTTCAGGTCAATGTGGTTAAAAGTTCTTAAGCTTGTGAAACTGTTTAAGATTCCATCAAATCCGGGAGCCACGGTGGCTTAGACGCTGGTTTGCTAGCCTGGAGGTCGGGTGTTTGATCCCTGCATTGGCCGAGAAAGTTCATAGGGATTTTCCGACGTGGTTTCCCCTTGTCAGTGGTGCAGAACGTAGGGCTTGACAAGGACAGTTGTCTAGTCCTTCGGACGAGACAATAAACCGAGATCCCGTGTATACATTGGAATGCACGTAAAAGATCCCTTGGCAGTTGAAATTCGATATAAGGGTAGGCGATAGTGTCGCTGCCCGGGCAAAATTCCCCTCATAGCACACTGTATGGCGTATATGCCCGTCTTTATTAGCCCAGTATAGGAGCAGAACAGTAGGACGTTAAACCCCATTTCATTGCATTCCTTCAAGTCCATTGAAGTCCCAAGAAAGGTTTGAATTATGTGGGCTTTAAGGACCCGTGCTATGTCTGCATTCCAGGTGGCTCATGTCCTCAAAATCCTACAGCACTACCGGGGGTTGGATAGCCGAATGGTTAGCATGTACGCGCTGTATCATAAGGTCTGTTATTGAGTCAACTGATGGGGAGAGAGAGAGAGAGAAATGGGGTTTAACGTCCACACGACACAAACAAGGTCATTTCGGGACTAACATATGGTTCAATTTTATTTCCATAATTCGCTTGCGCGTAGGGGTCTTTAGCAGTGGGAGGAAACCGGAGGACCTGGAGAAAACCCACGAGGTTGGACAGGCGACCCTACTCCTTGTCATGTACAACCGGGGATTCGAAACCACGCCAGTTGACTCAATGACAGACTTAATGATACAGCGCGCACGTGCTAACCACTAAGCCATCCAACCCCCCCAACTGATGGGGGATTTGATTCCCCGGTTGTACGTGACAAGGAATAGGGTCGTCTGTCCAACCTCGTGGGTTTTCTCAGGGAGCCTCCGGTTTTCTCCCACCACTAAATACACCTATGAACAAGGGAATTATTGACATAAAATTAAACCATATGTTAGTCTCTCTCTCTCATTACCACAATGTTGTGACAGAAGACCAATAAACATTTTTGCGATTTAAATTCAACAAATTTATGGGATTAAAAGCATACTGGTTTAGAAAGAGTAAAAATAAAAATGTCTTATTCACACTTTTGTCTTAGATGATGATCATTTTAAAGTCTTATCTGTCATATACTATTCAAAAAAAGTAGGGGATATTTGATTTTTAAGTGTTATTAAAGTCACCTAATGAAACTGACGAAGAAACAAATGACAAAATGAAATGAAGTTCACATTCATCGATTTATTCCAAATGATCGTTAGACTAAGTAAGGCACAGACTGACCATTATAAGGGTAAAATGATACCCGGGGTCAAACAGCAAAGTTACCACAGCATCACAACTAAGTCAGTAACGGGTAAATCCTCCTCTGTTTGCCAAACAAGCATTGATCCGACGTGGCATACTCCTAATGAGACGTCTAAGGTCATTTTGGTCCAGATTGTCCCATTCCTGTTGCAACGCAGCAGCAAGTTCTTGGACATTGGCAGGACGTTGTTGACGTTGACGTAACCTCTGTCCAAGCATGTCCCAGACATGCTCGGTGGGGGAGAGGTCGGGACTCAGTGCTGGCCAAGGTAATGTGGTGATGTTCTGTTGTTGGAGGTAACCTGTAACGATCCTGGCCCTGTGACATCTTGCGTTGTCATCCTGGAAGATGAAACGGCGGCCATGACGTCGTGCGAACGGCACAACATGGACTGCCAAGATGTTGTCCCGGTAGTACTGGCCTGTAACACGCCCTGCAACAACATGTAAAGCCGTTCTTCCAGCAACAGTGATGCCTCCCCACACCATAACAGAACCACCCCCAAATCGATCATGTCTGATGACGTTAACGTCTTGGAAGCGCTCGTTTCGACGACGCCACACCCTCCTACGTCTGTCCAAAAAATCAACAGCGAACCTTGACTCATCTGAAAACATCACATTGCTCCAGCGTCGATTATCCCAGTGTTGACGATCCCTACACCAACGACGTCTTGCCTGAATGTGATGATCTCTCAAACAAGGGATCACGCGAGGACGTCGGGCGCGAAGGTGACCCCTATGCAGTCGATTCCGAATCGTCTGGCCACTCACTCTCACACCAGTGTCTGTTTGAAGACGAGCGCTGATCTGATTTGCTGTGATGACACGATTTCTCAAGGCCAAGGTACGGATAAATCGATCCTGGGCTTGAGTTGTCGCCCTTGGTCGACCTGAGCCTGTGTTGTGCCGATCTGTAGCATGCCAAGGGCACGTAACCTTTCATTTTGGGTAAGCCGACGCATATCAAAATTTGTTTTCTGGTCACTAAAACAATTAAACTGATGTTTCCACCCTGGAATTCAATGCCACAATGACTGTAACATTCAAAGTCAGAGTCGTGCAAATCTTGGGTTGGACCCCCATGATGATCCCAAGCATCACCTGCATTCCATGCGGTAGCTATTGGTGCGTTTGGGCGTCACATGTAACTGGAAATGTTTCTTCTGTTAGGTTCTATAGTGACTTTTTTCGTAGTCATTTGCATATTTTAGTATTATGCCCCCAAAATCAAATATCCCCTACTTTTTTTGAATAGTATATATTCAGATGTTTAAATTGTCCATTAAAAAAAATTCAGGTGAGTGATTGCCTACATAAAGCATTAAATAGCCTTGAATACCCAGAACCTCCTATAGTCTTCAACATATGACAATATTATACTGGATAATCAAGCACATAAAAGAAATCCTGCATAGCCTAGGTAAACCCTTGAGTCCTTGTCACAATCTGTTTTACAGACCTAATGCGACATCCGTCTTTTATCTTTGTCCAAGATGACTGACCTTTAAAAGGTCAGACCGCTGTAGTTCTAAGGGTGACGTCACATCACAATGTTTACCAACAAAGCAAGATGGCATCGATAACGCCAAAAAAGATTACTTCTGTGGCTTGTTTTTGTTGTTTTAAAACAAACACGAGCAGGTCCATCAGATTAGACGGTAAAAAATGTACTTCTGAAAGAATTCAGAGTAAACAAACAGAAAAAAACCCCGTCAAATTGATGGTCACACGTGCGTTGTTTACATCGAACGTAGTAATATGAACTGGTACGGGCAGAATTATATCGTTTTACCCATTTTACGTCTCCGCGTACTATTTTCTGTACCTATTTACGCTAAATATGGAATATTTTTTATCAAGATATACTTCAAACACCTTTATTTATTTTTCTAATACTAAAAAAAAATGTTTCAGAATTTAATTTGTCGAAAGAAAAAAGTTAATATTTTGTAGTCATTAAGTCGCATCGATGTCATCCTTATCAGTGATTGTAGCAGCCAAGCGAATATTCACTGCGGATCAGTGTGTCCTTGTCATTGTTGGAGGAGGATGTGCTGTAGAGAAAATAATTTCAATCTGCTTTATGAAGAATGAGCTGGTTTGTGGAAAAAAAGATTGAATTGTTATTATTTTAATTTTCTGAGAAATAAAGATACAGTACTGTAAAACAAGAAATTATTGCGAGTATGAAATTATTGCGAAAATTGCGATATTGGATCATCTTCCCTTCATTACTCTTCACAAGAAAGAGTCCCAATATCGCCATTTTGAAAGTAATAAAAATGTTGCATGCCATGTGTTTTATAGTCGTTCGTCAGCTTGGGAGTTAATCAAGGGATTTAATTTTACAATAATTATTTAAAAATTGAGTTTGATAAAAGGTATTTAATTTTCTTTGATCTGTTGAATACAGACGCAAAGCCATAATCCTCAATAGTTGTTTATTTACTGTTACTAATGATCACCATTCAACCGATGTTTTGAAGAGCCGACTGTCACCTCAAAATTAACAATCTACCACATTTTATAGACAAATTTACTAAAAAAAATTATTTAAATTCGCAATAATTTTTTCCCCACTATAGAAATTCGCAATGATTTCACGTCGCAATTATGTTTCACCACCCCAACTCGCAATAATTTCATGTCGCAATAATTTCATGTTTTACAGTAGCACTGAAATCAAGAGAAATTGTAAACTTTCAATTGCCATAAATTGTAGGCATTCATCATCTTATAACCTTTCAATATACCCTTTAAAGTAGCAAAGTCTTTAACTCAGTATCATCTGAAGTCTTCCACATTGAAAACATGAATTATTTGTCAATTTAAATCAACATTGATGTTGTGATCTAACCGGGAAAAGATGTGCTTCTGATATCCAATATTTAAGACAACATAAACATGTTACCATTGGTACACGAATCGTGTACCAGAATACGTTTTAGTGCCATTTGTAATACAAGGAACTCTAAGAACGAGGCTAGACATATTCCACAAGTCATGTCAAACAGTGACCTCATATTCTTATCCAAATAAATACTATCAGTGTAGACTGGAATAACCTGACGCTAGAGAATGCCATTTGATTGAGACTTCTGGCGTATTTCGCCGAACATAATATAACTGAATGTAAAATCAGTTTATATACATTCATATTACATTATTATATGCATTGCCACCCACTGTGTCACTTTCTAGGTGCCAAATATTAGCGATTTAGCTCCTTTAAGTCATATTTGATGAATGATTTTAAGCAATCATTTACTTTGACAGCAATTCCAGTTAGTCTTTATCATTCAGAAAAAAATTCTACGAATATAAGTCTGGATGGATTGTCTCCTTTTTTTTAAAAATCAGATAGCATTATAAGGAAGTTTGATAGTCCTAAAACAAGACGTTGATGCCATGAAGTTAATTTAAGAATTGTCATTTCGGAAAAATTTATTTGCATTACCTCTCAACATGCATCACTCCAAAGTTTTTTATAGTAAAATTTCCAAGCAATGAAACATACGTATTGTTGTAAAAGCAGTAAATGTCAGATAAAGTTATATATTTATCTTAAACATGCATTATTCAAGAGCTAAATCTGTCTATTTCAGGTCTTTGTTTAGGCCTGAAATGTTATCTAAATTAATAATTAGACATTAATTAACCGATCCAGGCCATAATCAACTCTAGATGGCAGCGCTAGCCTGCGATCTTTAGTGGATTGTAAGCCGATTTACTGCATAACTTTCCTTCTCGATTAAACGATTAAATGGATAATCAAGACTATGCTGTTTATCGTACTGCCTTTAGTAATGATGACCGAGGCTTATGGGGATTTCAGTCGCTTAGTTCTCGGTTCACAGTGGATCAATTTGAATGAAATTTTCACCAAGTTGCCTTCTACATTATCTAGTTTTTAACTATTATACTGAGAACTGCCAACTCGTTACCGAATCTCCCATAATGTATCTTTAATATCAAAGTTATTGTGTTACAGCTGAAAATTAGCACAGTCAGAGTGTTTTCTATAGACTAGCGCACATGGTAATATGTGTGAGCTCTTTGTTTGTGTTTGACCAAGTAAGAAATGTCGATAATAAAAGCTATTTAAATAACCAAAAGGGAAAATGTCATTAATAATTAATTATGAGTCCTACTAATATTTTATTTCTTAGTCCAATATATAATTTTGTGTGCTGACACAAAGTAATATAGACACGTGATTTCATGATGCACATACCATAAATAAAAAAACATGAAATATGAATTTAATTTTGCAAAGGTTTTGTGCATTATCAAAAATCACTGACAATGAAAATTTTGAGAGAGAGAGAGAGAGAGAGAGAGAGAGAGAGAGGGTTTGATTTCCAAACACAAACTAGGTCATTTCGGGACTAACATACAGTTCAATTTTATTTCAATAGTTCGCTTGCATGTAGGGGTCTTAATCAGTGGGAGGAAACCGGAGGACCAGAAGAAACCTTGGTGGTTGGACAGGCGACCCTACTCCTTGTCACGTACAACCGCGGAGACAAAACCACGATCGACAGTTGACTCAATGAGTCCCGCCTCCTACATATCCGGTAATTCTTTTCAACATGTATTCAATAAATTCTGATTAAATGGTTTATTTTCAATAAAACTGCTCAACTGTTTCTACAGTAATATATAGCACTTCCAGCTAGCAACAATTCCAATTATCGTATGTTCTCTAACACCTGTAGTGGTAGATCTCATCTTGTCATTGTTTAAATGTAGAGTTTACTCAGATTAGTTGAATTAAATATCAAATGAGCGGATGGACAGCTCAAAACAAACTCACAGCTGCATTTAGTGTCTGGATAAGCATATCTGTGTTGTTTGTCAGTTTTATCAGGTCACTCATGAGCATGTGTGGTTTGTCAGTTTTATCAGATCACTCATGAACATTTTTGGTAATCAACCTTTTAGACAATGTAAATAAACTATTTCTTTCCATACTGGAATCTGATCTACTTTATTGAACTGTGAAATCTGAAGTACCTTCTAAAATTATGGTAGCTATCTTTGGAATACCATATATTAAATTTTATACATCATTCTTCCAATAAACACATTTCCCTCAATTTAAAGATACATTATATAGGACTTAAATAAAGAAATGAAATAAAATGGGGTTTAACGTCCTACTGTTCTGCTAATGAAGACGGGCATACGTCATACAGTGTGCTACGAGGGAAATTTTGCCCAGGCAGCGGCAGTATTGCCTAATCTTATATCAATTTCCAACTGCCAAGGGATCTTGTATGTGCATTCCAATGTATACACGGGACCTCGGTTTTTCGTATCATCCAAAGGACTAGACAGTTGTCCTTGTCAGGCCCTCCGTCCTGACTTAGATAAAGAGCTGACTATTCTTGCTATAATAGCTCAAAAATAGATAATGTAAAATGAAAATATTGAAAATTTCATTAAAATTACTTCATTCTGAGCCAGGTTATCATTGTTTGTAGTTTTGACAAGATGTGTGCATTGTGGTAATCAGGGCATTGGTATATTCGAGACTTAGCCTCGCTTTCCTATTTTTAAATTAAATTTTTAAATGGCGAACTGTTCTAATCTAGTTCAAATCTCTGGTATCCGATGCATTGAGAGTTGATTATGGTCTTGTTTTGTTAATAAATGTCTAATTAATAATTTATATAACATTTCAGGCCTAAAGAAAGACCTGAAATAGGCAGATTTAGCTCTTGCATAATGTATCTTTAATCTATCTCATAACTTAATCCACAAGTAAATTCTTTAAATTTCTGTCTTCCATAGCTGTATAAGAAAATAAATTATCGCTTGCATAATTTAAGAACTGGTTTGATTGGATATACAAGAAAACATCTAATCTATGAAATGTTTAGGTCCATGAATAAGCTTGTTTTTTTTGGGTTTTTTCATATGCTAACTCAAAAGTTGAAATATCAACCTTGTAGAGGTGGAGGACATTTGCATGGGCCAGTTAACACTAGGACATTTCGGCCTAGGACATTTTGACTACTTTATTTTTTAGAAAGAAGATGTTTGCTGTGTATTTTGGGGTCCATTGGCTGAAACATCCTAGGCTGAAAAGGTTCACTAGTCGAAACCTCCTAGGCCAAAACTTTCTAGGCCGAAATGTCCCCTTGCCAAAATGTCCGTCCGATGTTAACACATCACATTAGATGTAATTAAATCAACAGAGGCTTTGAACTATTAAATCTTCAACTAATTATTAATCTGCATACTTACTAAAACACTGAACAGAATTAGGTTGGAGAGGCAACCCTACCCCTTGTCACGTACAACCGGGGATTCGAAACCAAGCCAGTTGAATCAATGACCGACCTTATGTTACAACGCAAATGTGCTAACCAATCTGCCACCCCTCAATATAATTTACAATATACCTATAGTAATGATATGTCTTGTATAATAATGTATTATTTCAGTATGGGAAGTTAATTTCGATGATTTTCATAAAATTACCGTCAGACTAAATTCTGATCAATAGCAATAAATATATCAACTAAAAAATGGAACCAGGTAGTTATCTGGTGTAAGATTATTATAATGTATTAAAGGAGCTAAATCGCTAACATTTGGGACCTAGAAATTGACAAAAGTAGGCCGCAACGCATATAATACTGTAATATGAATGTATATAAACTGATTTACATTCAATGGTTTCCGTTTTTACTCCAATTTCAAATCATTTATGTTTGGCGAAATAAGCCAGCAGTCTCAAGCGAGTGCAAATTTCTAGCGTCTGGTTATTCCAGTCTACATACGCCGTTTGATTTGGTGCAATGTGTCTAGCCTCGTCCCTCAAATCTCTTGATACATCTGGGGCTGAAACGCATTCATGTACCAATGGTAAAATGTTTATTTTGTCTTAAATATTGGATATCAAAAGCTCATCTTTTTCCGGTAAGATCACAAAATGAATGTTGATTTAATTTGACAAATAAATCGTGTTTTCAATGTTGAAGATTTTGGATAAAATTGAGTTAGAGACTAAAATTAGCTCCTTTAAGTAATTCAAACACTTCACAGGCTCCATGTAGGGTTTTCCAATTAAAATTGTATAAGATCAACCGTCCACTATTTCTTCTGAACACTCTATATAGACTACATTTTATTTTTCAAATTTGCAGGGAACGCCAGCACCCTGTTTGGGCCAAATTTATGAAATCTTGTTAACGTGATACATGACAGGTTGCTAGGAAACAAAAGAGACATCATGATTCACTGTAATTGGATTATCATTTAATTATGTGTATTTAGCACTAATTTCTTTTACATATATTCAATATCAAATCTTGAAGTAAGAGCTGTTGACATGCCATACAGTTTAAACCTGGAGACTATTATCATTATTATCTAGTACTATAAACTATTCTCTCCTCTTTGCAATAATGTTTTCATATTGTAAAATATCTTTCTGAAACTTTTTTTTACATATACTGACCCCTGTATTTTGGATTCCATTCTGTGTTTTATAAATGCCAATTATTCTCATACATCCATAACTTCCTCGTGAGCCATTGACCAATGATTATTGTAATCTAAACACATTATTTCAGCTCAGTTCCGATATTTAGACAAGACTATATCCATTATACTAACTCTACACAATGTACTTTCTTTCGACAAAGTTCTCGTTCTGGTCAGGAACTAAATGATTAAAAACCATCGAAAGAATAAAATGACCTACTTACATCTTTCTCTGTGGCTATTCTGTAAACTACCAATGACCAATGATAACACGGTAATCAAAGCAACGACTTGAGAAATAGTTGGCACAGAAAACTATTAATCAATTCTTAGTGGAATAACAAGACTTCATATAGCACAAAAATACTAGAAATTATCAATTTTATTTTTTATTGTCTGTCCGCTGAATGAGTTGGAGTTTATTTCATATAGTATATTATCGTAGGTGTGATATTTATCTAATAGACATGGGATATTTATTGATTAGAACAGACTTGATGACCAAGACCTGGTGGTGTTTGTTGTTATTGAAGGGGTTCAAGGTGAGGTGAACACCATATATAATATGTATTATATGTATAGAGATAGGTACCATATAGGTTAATAACCAACACACAGTAACAATTAGGTCACATCAGACAACATAATAAGGTCAGGTCAGGTCATGCTGGTGAATCAGGCCGGGTCACATGGTTTTTTGGGGTTCATGACAGGAAAGAAAAACAGCTGCTATAATATTTCTATTAATTTGGTTGTTTTTATGTCTTTCACACAGTCCATTATTTTCTACTATACTAATAATGTGATTTATATATAACATACAGATTATCCATCTGGCATTTATTCTAGTGATATTTTCACATTCATCCTTCACACTTTACTGATTAATAATGATAGGTTGCAAAATAGCTGTCCGGGCAGTTTACAAGGGTTGTCACATATTTATTGGGGTTTTTTGTGGGTAATATAAGAAAAGAAATGAAATAAAATGGGGTTTAAAGATGGGTTCCCATGTACAAACTGGGTGATTTAATGGTATGGACTAAAAACATATTCAAACTAATTAATTTGTCATAATTATGCTTCAAATCCTTCTCAAACATTGTAATTGCAAAGGAATGCCCTGCTATTAAAATTCAATCAAATCAGGTCATGTTTATGTCATGTCTTGGAAATCAGAGGAGAATTCATTGCATACATAAGACGATGTTGTCTTTAATCGCTTACTATTTATTACAAATATCGAATCCTAATTAAATTCTCGGATTATCCACTACCCACGTCTTTTTCCGTCATTTTTATCTCAGAAAGTGTTGTACGTCTAACTCTTCATAAAGTTAATCTTGTACATCAAGCGCTCAATGTTCGCGTGTGACCTTTGACATCACGCGTGCAGAAATTCTTAATCGTCGGGCTGTTGATTAGGGGAATCCTTACATTTTTGTCCTGTATACGCTCCATGAGTGTTTTTCGGGGAATCCAGTATTTGTCTAGTAAGATTGGATATCTCTACTTTCCATATATACCAAAATTGCCATACTTTTATTGGAAATAACCACCCAATAAATACTTTTCTGGGAACCCATCTTTAACATCCACCCGACCGCCAGGCTAGCGAGCCAGCCCCTTACCCACTTAGCCAACGTGACCCCCAGCATCTAGAATGTCCACAAGGTTTTTCAAAGTGATTATAGGCCATTATCGAAAATCGATAAAAATCGATAGGCCTCTCATCTCATGTCTATAAATGCTGTTGGCTGCCAACCTTAGCCTTTACAGTAGAGGTGCCAAACATCCGGTCCGCCAAGGGTTTAAAAGTGACCCGTGGAACAAATTTCAACAAACTGACTTGTCGATAACTCTTAGAAACTAGCGGTGGAAATCATTTATTATTGTTTTCCGGTTTCAGTAAAACTCTGACTTCTTTACTGTATGTCATACATATTTAAGTCTAAAAAAAAATTACCTGTGTCGAGGGTTTTGTTTTTAGAATTCAGTAAAGTTCAACAACGTTTGATTTATCTTGATAATTTTGTGTATCTCTGTCCCACTTGATGTAAAATTTGAGTTCCTGTGGCCCCTGAATGAAAGGAGTTTGACACTCCTGCTTTAGAGTGTCCTCCAGATTATTCCAAGTGATCAACTTTAGTGGTGATTATTGAAAATCTTCGACTCATGACCATAAACAATGTATGTAAGTTTGAAATCAATAAGATAGTAACTATAGTTTCCAGAAGCAATTATGGGAACTGGACGAATAAGGGGCAACGACAATATATCAATCAACCAGGGCTCACAATGGCTTTCAATTTTTTTATCTGCCAAAATGAATGTTAATTTTATGTAAAAAAAAATGTTCATTTTTTTTTTTTTTTTTTCGCTAACTAGAATATTTTATCTGCCAAAAATGTGTGATAAAAAAGACCAGTAACAATTTTATTGTCATTTCCAGGTACCTCTAATGTATCAGAATCTAAATCCCTGATAGAATGATATAAATTTTGATTTTATTTGCAAGAAATATTTACAATTATTAGACCATATTGGTGCCGGTAATATAATATGAAGCAAATGTCAGACCGTTTTCTCACTCGAGAATCGTCGCTATTTGACTCGTTCTTAAGTTTCCCGCCAATGGTGATAATATAATTTGAAATAATATCCATGGTTCAACTATCAAAATATTTAATTCTCTTTGATAAGAAATGACGGCCATTTTGAATATTTACATTATTTTTTTTTTTTTTAGACGGAACTACACACCCAATAATCACCGCTTGGAATAATCATTAAGTAAATAATGATATATATAGCAATCAACTAATCATTAATTCGAGCCAATTAGTATTACTTATTGACATGATCCATCGGATAATTAGCAAGTTGATTAATTTATAATATGCCACCATGTGATTGTGATTGACACTCCATGTAACCGTTAATCTAGGATATAACAATCTTAAGATTTTTTTCCGTCACTTCTCAAAAAGAATCGCCAATACCCCAAAACGTTATTTCCAAAATTAAATTTTAATCGCCACTGACTTTCAGTGTGAGCCCTGCAATGAACATCACTAAGATTTATCAGACAATTTTCAATTCTTTTCTTAAACAATCTTGAAATAAAATCTAATAAATATTCATTATGTAAGATTAAAGGTCGCCGGAAAAGGTTCATAAATTATTTAAATAATGCAAGTAATTATGTCAACATATCCTTTCCATAAGTATAACACGAACGCGAAAGTCAATATTACCTGCAACGGGTAAATTTCAACATTAGTAATCTCCGTGGGTAGTCGTAACTTTCCGTAAATGTGACGTCATTTTAGTCCTTCTGCTCATATTCTAGTCTATATTTCTATGTGCAGAAGGACTAAAATGACGTCACGGATTGCTTATTGACGGAAAGTTCCGACTACCCACGGAGAACGGCGGAAATTACTAATGTTGAAATTTACCTGTTGTAGGTAATATTGACGTTCGGGTTATACTTATGGAAAGGATATGTTGACATAATTACTTGCATTATTTAAAAAAAAATTGATGCTTTTCCGGTGACCTTTAAGATAAAGAGCTGGATGTTCTTGTTATAATATTCAAAAATAGATATTGCAAAATGAATATATTGAAAATTTCATTCAAATTAAATTATTCAATAGGCCTCTTCATCTCATGAGATTCAGCAGTCTTTTTAAATTTAAAGTCAATCAGATTATAACGTTGGTCTCCGGAGCGTCAAGAATATTCAAAGTGACAGACAGATGGACGAACAGACGTGGGTGACAACGACATTTCAATGTAGGTGTATCAAGACATATCTAAACTGATTTATCTATCAAAAGTTTGTTTTAAAACATTTTAACAAACAGAAAACTAAACCATGCCGCAAGACTTGTTTGTCACATGACTTGATTGATGGAGAATCCATATACAGCTTGTATTTGTCAGTAGTCGCTGTCTATTTACCATAAATATCAAAGCCTAAGTAAATTATTGGATTATTATCTGCCAACTTCGTTTTTTTCACCGTTTAATCACAGAGTCTACTGGATGTTCAAGTCATTTAATCACTGAGTCTACTGGATGTTCAAGTCTCTCAGTGTTCTCACAACTATAGCCATCAGATCAACACATAAAGTACTTCGTTTGTCACTAGTTAGTGACAACCTTGCATAGGTGTTTATCACGGAATCTCATTTTTCTAGTAAGATGGTAGAGAGAGAGAGAGAGAGAGAGATATATAGATGGGGTTTAATGTTCACATGACACAAACTAGGTCATTTTGGGACACACATAATATAGTTCAATTTTATTTCAATAATTTGCTTGTTCGTAGGCTCTTTAGCAGTGGGAGGAAAAAGGAGGACCCAGAGAATACCACGAGGCTGGACAGGCGACCCTACTTCTTGTCACGTGCAACCGGGGAATCGAAACCATGTTTATTTCGGAAGAAAAAATAAATAAAATGGGCAATTTTCAATTTTGTTTTATTTTTGTCAATTTCAACAGAATTGGTCTGGCCTTAGCAAGCTCACAAATTTCTAGCTTACAATTCCCACATGCATTTTTCTCCAAACACGTGTTTGAGGATTTACGTAATTTTTATGCTGTTTTTATTTAATACGATGGTTGGTTGGATTTGAAGAGTAGCACTACATATTCGAAGATCATAATAATCTTGTTTACACTGTGTGTGACAGTAATAGAGGTAACATGGCTTTGTTCTTGAAAATTCTTATGACACGCGGCCAATACTTGGTTGTTTTAATAATAGATCACTTCACGTCATTGATAAGATTCCAACCTATCAATTAACTTTTAATGTTCTACTACCAACACTACAGCGTGCCATGAGGGATATGTTGCTCGAACAGTGGCACTATGGCCTACTGTTATATCGAATTCGAAATACAAAGGGTTCTTTTATGTGCATGCCAATGTATACACGAGACCTCAGTTTTTTGTCCCATCCACACAACTAGACAGCTGTCCTTGTCACGCCATCCTTCCTGCACCACTGACAGGGGGAAACCATGCCGTAAAATCCCGATGAAGTTTCTCAACCAACACAGGGAGCAAACCGGCGACCTCAAGGCTAGCGAGCCAGCGTCTTAACCACTAAGCCATCGTGGTTCGCTACTCAGTATAATCTTTTGACGACTATATATACAACTCTGTAACACCAATTAGGAGATTACATGGTTTCTGTACGTGTGCATTATTCTGTACTGGCTGTAGAATTTTATAGTTACATAGCAGGGGTTGATCGTAGCCATGTTATAGAGAATATGGTTTTAAAAGATCTAGTTTCAGTCATTTTCCGTAGCCCCTCGGTCTTGACCGGCATATACGGCCGATATGGACCCCATGCTCAACACCTGATTATATGTTCACCCATACAATGATTAGTATAAATGAAAAACTAAATATGTTTTAAAAGTGTATTTGTCAATAGCTTACATAGTACTGATAAAACATTTAGGACAATATGTTGTGTTGTATAATCGGAGGGGGGGGGGGTCTGATTACCCAGCTGTATGTGACGTGACAAGGAGTAGGTTCGGCTGTCCAACCTCGTAGGTTTTCTCCAGGTCCTCTGGTTTCCTCCCACTGCTAAAACACCCCTACATGCAAGCGAATTATTGACATCAAATTGAACCATGTGTTAGTCCTGAAATGACCTGTTTTGTGTTGAGTGGACGTTAAACCCCATTTCTCTCTCTCTCCAAAGGTCAGATATACGCTTCTTATAGGAAAGCAGTAAAATACATTAATAAGTGATCTGTTGCTGTTAAATTTATAATTGACAAAGTTAACTAATGCTAGGTTTTCACTATTATAACAAGGTCTTTCTTTAAATCTTGCTGGAAGTAAATTATTTATTTTTAGTCATCAGTCAGAGGAGAATAAAAAAAACAGAAACAATGCCAATTACAATTTTGGGTTGAAGAAAAAATCAACCATGATCAATATTCATTAAATGAGACGTCAAAGAATTCATTAAGTAAGACTTCAGTTCTTTCAATTACTCTACCCAAATAACTTTAGACTTCCTACAAGGACGACTCAATCTTCATACCAAAAGACAGAATAAGACATATTGCATATTGTACGTGACGTCGCACATACAGACTATTTAAAAATGTTTTGGTATTCTACAGAAGTACGAAATTAAAAAAAATTTGCTTGGCCAGCAGAATTAGGTCTTGTCAATAATATTTTAATGAAAAGACAAAATGGGGTTTTAACGTCCCCTCGACACAAACTACGTCATTTTGGGACTAACATATGCTTTAATTTTATTTCAATTATTTACTTGTGCGTAGGGGTCCTTAGCAGTTGGAGGAAACTGGAGGACTCGGAGAAATCACAGGAGGTTGGACAGGCAACCCAACTTCTTGTCACGTTGTCAATGAGTGTTGAGCAGCGGATCGGATTCTCTGATTCAAATCCAGTGAAAATCTGACACATAAGATGGCATTGAGAGTTGGTTATGGTCTGGATAAATAAGTTAATTAATGTCTAATTAATAGTTTATATAACATTTCAAGCCTATATAAAGACCTGCAATAGGCAGATTATGTTTAACAATGAACTGAAATGGGTTTTAATGTCCTACTATTCTGCTTCGACTGGGCTAATGAAGACGGGCATACGCCATACAGTGTGCTATGAGGGAAATTTTGCAAGGGGAAACCACGTCGGAAAATCCCAATGAACTTTCTCAGCTAATGTAGTGATCAAACATGTGACCTCTAAGCTAGCAAGCCAGCGTTTACCCACTGAGCCACCGTGGCTCCTGTACGTTTAACACGAGAGAGAGAGAAATGGGGTTTAACGTCCACTCAACACAAACTAGGTCATTTCGGGATTAACATATTGTTCATTTTATTTCAAAAATTCGCTTGCGCGTAGGGGTCTTTAGCAGTGGGAGGAAACCGGAGGACCTGGAGAAAACCCACGAGGTTGGACAGGCGACCCTACTCCTTGCCACCTACAACCGGGGATTCGAAACCACGCCAGTCGACTCAATGACAGACTTTATGATACAGCGCGCGCACGCTAACCATTCAGCCATCCAACCCTGTACGTTTAACACGGGCCACATGATCCCTTATTGTATGTTTCAGTAGAAACAAGCTCTAGATATTCTACTTGATGTTACCACACAAATTACCAAAACCTGGGCCCTGTTTCTCAAAATCTTAACTAAAGATAAAATCCAGATTTTAATAGATACTTCAATTTTGATTGTCTAAGCACTAAAATCAATCTAATATTATCCAATCAAATTACTAAAATTTGGATTTTATCTATTTATCTTAGTTAAAATTTCGTGAAACGGGCCCCTGATCATTAGACCAGAATATATTGAAAAATAATAATAGACCAACCTAGAAACTACATTTCCTACCAAAAACTTTGGAAGAACATTGATGCACAGCCAAGTTATATCCTGCCTCAAAAAAAAAAAATTCACAAACCTTTACAGTCAACGTATAAGGTCTACACCTCACAGCACAGGCTGATTTGTTGGACAAAAATCAGAAACATTAGAAGTCCTCTCAGATTTGACACATTAGACCGCCAAACTCCTTTCAATAGATTAACATGTACTATTTTGTTTAAAATGATGTGTCAGCAACAATTATTCATCATTCTCAATGTCTCTCTTCTAATTGAAGATATTTAAATCTCACATCAATAATACGGCGACAGTGTTCAAAGACACAGATTGACAGACGTATTACCAATTGCAGCATAAATATTGCTTAGCCAGCCGTTATCAATGTATTTTATTGTAATAAATTGATCAATGTATTTTATATACCGATTGGGGAATTGTCATACTAGTGATAAATCAATGTAACCCATTATCAACCTGCCCTGCTCAACATATAAACAGCACACATATGTTATCGGATTTCAATAGCAACAGTTCTTATACCGTTAAGGATAACCAAGTTTAAAACATGATTGTAATCAACATCCTGCACTATTGACTCAGTTTAGAAGCTATAGTGAGAGATAAATGGGGTTTAATGTCCACTCGACACAAAGTAGGCCATTTCGGGATTAACATATGGTTTAATTTTATTTCAATAATTCGCTTGCGTGTAGGGGTCTTTAGCAGTGGGAAGAAACTGGAGGACCAAGAGAAAACCCACAAGGTTGGACAGGCGACCCTACTCATTGTCACATACAAACGGGGAATTGAAACCACGCCACTTGACCCAATGACAGACCTTGCGATACAACGTGCACACACTAACCATTCGGCCATCCAACCCCCTGATTATTTCTGTACTGTTGGATGGCCGAATGGTTAGCATGTGCACGCTGTATCATACGGTCTGTCATTGAGTCAACTGGTGGGGTTTCAATTCCCCGGTTGAACGTGACAATGAGTAGGGTCGCCTGTCGAACCTCATGGGTTTTCTCCGGTCCCTCCGGTTTCCTTCCACTGCTAAAGACCCCTACGCGCAAGCGAATTATTGAAATAAAATTGAACCATGTGTTAGTCCCGAAATAACCTAGTTTGTGTTGAGTGGATGTTAATCTCTCTCTCTCTCTGTCTGTCTGTCTCTCTTAATGAAAGTTGGGCTGGATAAATTATTTTGAAAGGATCTGTGCAGATTGGATGTGTCCGAAACAGGCAACAAGATATTCCCAGTATCGTATGCCAACCACAGTCCTAGACAATAATCAGAGGAACGAACACCTTTGATTAGTGTACTGTAATACACCATTTTGATTCTGATAGATTACCTTCTTTTTTGAGACACTTGAATGCCGCCCGTCTGTTAGTAAATAATCCAAGATGGTGGTGTTCAGCAGAAACACTTTCTCTCTTGTTCTTCTCACCTGCAGATAGAAAATAAAATAAATTAATTTAAATGGAGTTTAACGTCCTACTATTCTGCTACGACTGGGCTAATGAAGACAGGTAAGACAGGTATATGCCATACAGTGTACTATGAGGGAAATTTGGCTCGGACAGCGGCAATATGGTCTACTCTTATATCAATTTCCAACTGCCAAGCCCAAGGGATCTTTTACGTTTACGCCAATATATAGATGGGACCTCTCGGTTTTTCGTCTCATCCAAATGACTAGACAGCTTTCTATCCTGTACCACTGACAAGGGAAAACCACGTCGGATACCTGCAGATAGAGAACAATGATTTAACAACTTGGCTTTTTATTGGCTAATTCTGCATCCATTTTATATCATGTGTGCAATGCTCATGTGGAAATCTGTTTAATGTTTTCATTGGTACAGGAAGTGACAGCCAATTCAAGGTTAATGTGTTACCAGTGAAACCCGTCAACACTGCTTCACAGTTCTAGTTTTAATTTGAATATGTTGTTGTAACATTATTTTATCTCTTCCTTGTGTATTCTTGGATTATAGTAATACACCATTATAACATTCGTGGTAATCCGATATACATACAGATTATTCCAGCTCAACTCACAATTCCACAATTCTTTACAATTAATCTAATGTAAAGCCTTTAGCACTTTTTACTGTAAAGATGGCTTTACGGGAATTCAAAATACACCTATAGAAGCTATATGTATGACCTGTATTCAGTCATTCAGACCAGTTTTAATGTGCTGGCTTAAAAACTTTTCAAGCTTAAAATTGATAACGAACTTCCAGAGCAACCACAAGATTTATGAAAGATAGCTACGCAAAGTGAGGAATACACCCACACAGCAACTTTGTCTCAACTGTAGGTCATCAAAATGGAAACCATGGATGTTGGGAAAATTTGATAAAGAAGTTGGATCCTTAAAGAAATCTAAGCTCTTGGGTTCATACTCTTATGACTCCACTGCTTCCAACCAAATTTGAAAAAGATCCTACAGCCTCTATCGAGTTCATAAGGGTTATCAAAAGTCATAGAAAATCAATGGTAGGCCTATTATTCATCATGAAAATAAACATTTCATAAGCTTACAATTAATTTTTCAAAGTGATCAAGATCAATAACTCTGAAATGAAATGGGGTTGAACGTCCTACCGTTCTGCTCCTAACTGGGCTAATGAAGACGGGCATATGCCATACAATGTGCTATGAGGGACATTTTGCCTGGACAGCGCCAATTCGGCCTACTCTTATATTGAATTCCAACTGTCAAGGGATCTTTTACGTGCACGCCAATGTGTACACAGGACCTCGGGGCGATAAACCCGATTTCATTTCATTTTATTCTATTTATTTGTATGAAATATATCAATACCCAAAATTAAGTAGAATTTCTTTCATTATCCATATATATTTATATATACAGGCTGAAATCTTTGACATAAAAAGGGGGTTGGATGGCTGAATGGTTAGCGTGCGCGCGCTGTATCATAAAGTCTGTCATTGAATCGACTGGCGTGGTTTCGAATCCCCGGTTGTACGTGGCAAGGAGTAGGGTCGCCTGTCCAACCTTGTGGGTTTTCTCCGCGGCCTCCGGTTTCCTCCCACTGCTAAAGACCCCTACGCGCAAGCGAATTATGTAAATAAAATTAAAACCATATGTTAGTCCCGAAATGACCTAGTTTGTGTCGAGTGGAAGTGGACGTTAAACCACATTTCTCTCTCTCTCTCTCTTTTGACATAAAAAAAAAAGAGTATGACATTCTATATATGGTTATTCAATGTAGGGAAAAAATAAATCAAAGGTTGTTTGAACCCATTTATAACAATAACAAGTGTGTCAAATTTCACTGGCTTCAAGTCCACATCAGACTATTTCATTTGACATCAAATACCTGATCTGTCAATATACGAAGCCAACGTTCTACAGATCTATTTAAACAATATTTTATTCAAGGGTTACGAAACAAGTCAATGACCTATATTTTTTCATCCATTTCTTGCCCAACACTAGAACAGTACAGGAACTGTATTGGAGAAAACAATTAAAATTGATAGAGATTCTTTTTATAGCAAGATTATCTACACTCAAAAACTTGGTTTAGAATTGTACGAAAATAAATGAAATGAAATGAAATGGGGTTTAACGTCCTACTCCTAAACTGGGCTAATGTAGACGGGCATACGCCATACAGTGTGCTATGAGGTAAATTTTGCCTGGGCAGCGGCACTACGGCCTACTCTTATATCGAATTCCAACTGCCAAGGGATCTTTTACATGCACGCCAATGTGTACATGGGACCTCGGTTTTCGTCCCATCTGAACAACTAGACAGCTGTCCTTCTCAGGCTCTCCCATCCAGTACCACTGACAAGAGAAAACCACGCTGGAAAATCTTGAACTTTCTCGGGTGAAAACAACAAGATATGAAAGTATTGACCCAGTGGTTAATAAATACTCTGTAGTATTCACAATTATAGTGTTTAGTTTATTACGGCTTATTTACCAGTCTATAACCTTTCTGATATAAATGTATAGAGGTTTGAAAATATGAATTATTTATACTTGAGGGAATATATTTCATTGATTTCAAGTCATCAAAAGACCATAGCTCAAAATGCCACAATAAAAACTTCATCTTTAACTGTGTTATATACATCAGTGTACTACCAACCCATATATCAAATAGCTTAAAGTTTAATCATACATTATGCAAGAGCTAAATCTGCCTATTGCACGTCTTTCTTTAGGCCTGAAATGTTATCTAAATTATTAATTAGACATTAATTAACTTATCCAGACCATAATCAACTCTCGATGGCATCACTAGCCTGCGATATTTATTGGTTCTGATTTTCTGCTCGACTCATTCATGATTTAATCATGAAATGGATAATCAAGACTATGTTTTTTTATTGTACCGACTTTAGTAATGATAATCGAGGCTAGGCTGAAAATTCAATCGCTAAAATCTCGGTTCAGAGTGGATCAAATTCAATGAAATTTTCAGCAAATTGCCTTTACATTATCTAGTTTTTAACTATTATAGTGAGAACTGTCATTTCTTTAACTAATCTCCCATAATGTAGCTTTAAGCTAAAATAATTCAGTAAAAGTAAATTTTCATTGATTTTAAGTGACAATGCGCTAAAATCTCAGTAAAACAAAATTTGATGAAACCTGAAAGTATATTAAATGTTTTTGCAAACAGCTGATATTGTCATATTGTCAATTAATTTGATATTGATGAATGTGAAGACTAATATCATAGCTCAGTTAGAGCACCAATAAACATCAGTCAATAACCCAGTCATTCATGTAATGAAAATATCAAAATTTCTGATCGCCATATAATGTAATGTATATATTGTAATGAATGTTGTGAATCAAAAAAACAAGCAGTTGCCATGCAAGATAAGCCCACATTTTGCAACAGATGGACAGAAGACCAGCTAAAAAAAAAATTGATTTTTCGTACAATCAGGGGAAATAATCCAGGAAGTTATGGTCTCAAAGGGACAGATCTTTGGGATATTTTAACATTCATATTACATATTTTTGCACAATTTGTGTACAAGGAGCGTCCATTATGTCGGGCAGTTTCGTTACAATTGTCACGAAATTCAAACAGTTTTTAAAATTGGATAAAAATTGTTAACTCTAGAGGATCCACGCGCTAAAAAACATGATTTTTCGTACAATCAGGGAGTTATGGTCTGATATGTGTGAATATCGAAAAGAACTAAGATCTTTGAGTTATAATCATACATTGCAAGTTTCATTAAAATCAGATAAAAAAATAGGACTAGGGCCCACAACCTAGGTATTACATATTTTTACACTAATTATATACCAGGAGTGGCCATTTTGTTCGGCAGTTTCAATCAGATTTTTATGAAATTCGAACTCAACCTTCATTGATGTATAACAGTGATATATTTTAACGGTTTTTAAAACAGAATATAATTTTTGACTTCTAGTGGGTTTCACAAGCTAAAAATGCGAATTTTCAAATAATCAGGGGCCATAATCCAGGAACTGAGATCTTTGTGATATAAATATAAATTTAAAGTTTCAGCAAAATCGAATCAAAATTGTGACGTCTACAGGAACGAAAAGCAAAAACCTGATTTTTCGTAACATCATAACAGAGAGAGAGAAAGAGAGAGAGACAGAAATGGGGTTTAACGTCCACTCGACACAAACTAGGTCATTTCGGGACTAACATATGGTTTTATTTTATTTACATACTTCACTTGCGCGTAGGGGTCTTTAGCAGTGGAAGGAAACCGGAGGACCCGGAGAAAACCCACGAGGTTGGACAGGCAACCCTACTCCTTATCACATACAACCGGGGATTCGAAACCATCATAACAGACATTAATGACCAATGTCTAGGAGGTCATATGGTACTGTATTATTTCTAAATTCTGTTTTTAATTTCAAATCTATATTTTAATATTCATTAATGCTTGGTTAGTCGTTAAGAGACAAACAGTAATTAATCTATCAGTCAAATTAAATAACGACAGGATAGCAATTATAAAGTGACAGATCTCTGTTATATGGTGGACAAAGTGGGAACAGTAAACAAAATTGTCTACTCTTGATTCCGGTACAAAGAGAGAGAGAAATGGGGTTTAACGTCCACTCGACACAAACTAGGTATTTCAGGACTAACATATGGTTTTTTAAATTTTTTATTTCAACAAGCCAACAGTGAGGCTGATGTCCCCCGCCGAAATCCCAAAATAAATAGATGACGCATATTAATTAATCTTACATTTACTTTTATCAAAAGCATCAGCCAATCAAACTATACACTAAGTTTCATCACTTTCTATCAGATAGAATCAAGATTATATTGTCCCAAAGCAACGACAAATGAAATTAATTAGCTCTGCTTCGCTTTAGCTCGAAATGTTAATCATTCAAATTGCAATCAAATTGCTTATCGCTCCTTAGCCTCAGCAGAAAATTTGCACCATCGAACTTACTGAAGGTAATGATATAATGAATCTATATTCGGAGTTTCAAGGCCCTAGCATTGATGTAATAAAGCTATACACCAAGTGTCCTCACTCTCACTAAATTATAACTATAGTTATCGTGTCCCAAAGCATCAACCATTCAAATTGCTTATCTCTGCTTACCCTCAGCAGAAAATGCTCATCTTTAACTCCATCAAGGCAGTGACCTAATAAACACGTACACCAAGTTTGAACATTCTAGCTCAATTAGGAGAGTTATTGCGTTCTAAAATCTCGGCCAATCAAATTGCTTATTGCTCTGCTTACCCTGAGCAGAAAATGCTCATTATCGAACTTAGTCAAGGTATTGATGTAATGAAACTATACACCAAGTTTCATCACTCTCACTTAATTAGAACAAAAGTTATCATGTCCCAAAGCATCAACCAATCAAATTGCTCATCTCTGCTTACCCTAAGCAGAATATGCTCATCTTCGAACCCCATCAAAGTATTGACCTAATAAACACCTACACCAAGTTTGAACATTCTATCTCAATTAGAAAGACAGTTATTATGTCCCAAAAAGTGTGACGGACAGAGGGACAGACAGACAGGTGGACGAACCCATTTTAATAGTCCCCTGCTTTCTTAGAAAGGCGGGGGACAAAATTTTTTTGATATAAAAATGCTCATCTTCGAACTCCATCAAGGCATTGACCTAATCAACACATACACCAAGTTTGAACATTCTAGCCCAATTAGGAAGAGAGTTATCGTGTCCCAAAGCATCAACCAATCAAATTGCTTATCTCTGCTTACCCTAAGCGGAAAATGCTCATCTTCGAACTCCATCAAGGCATTGACCTAATAAACACATACACCAAGTTTGAACATTCTAGCTCAATTAGGAAGAGAGTTATTGTGTCCCCAAAAGTGTGACGGACAGACAGACGGACAGACAGACAGACGGACGAACCCATTTTAATAGTCCCCTGCTTTCTTCGAGTAGGGGTCTTTAGCAGTGGGAGGAAACTGGAGGACCTGGAGAAAACCCACGAGATTGGACAGGCGACCCTACTCCTTGCCACATACAACCGGGGATTCGAAACCTGATTCTGGTACAGCTAAGCGAGATAAATTGTAAACATATTTTGAAGAAGAAAGGATGGATATCAACTTTATTCTTCCTTCAGCACCAGTAGCAACAATAAGATATTTGAATTAACTACGAGTGGCTTGGAGTTCTAGGGGTTCTACAGAAATCAGCTTTAAATGGGACTTCTCAGAAAGTTCATTACCCAGTTTAATTGTTGCTGTTATTTGCTCTTGAAATAAAGTGTTGAAGATCCATTCCAAGAATCTGTATTTATTTCTAATACTTAGAGAAAACATGTCAACGAGCTACATTCCCTGAAAGTCGAACAGTGTTATAAACGTGAAGCATTCAACGGCGCAATAGGAAATCAAATGTTTTTAAAGCAAATACCATCTTCTATTTACTTTATATTTAAAATATTTCATACATGAAATGGTTATTTTATAAAAAGCTTTTTAGTTCTTGTGTTTATATTTATTGTATTTTGTTTACTATCAATATAAAACAATCAAATTTTATGCAAATGAACATTCAAGTTAAACAAAATGAAAAAAAAAACATGGTGAACAAAGTATTGATTTGATTCTAATATTATACTAATTTAATTGATTTAAAAGAGAGAGAGAGAGAAATGGGGTTTAACTTCACTGATACAAACTAGGTCATTTCGGGACTAACATATGGTTCAATTTTATTTCAATAATTCGCTTGCGTATAGGGGTCTTTAGCAGTGGGAGGAAACCGGAGGACCAAGAGAAAACTCACAAGGTTCTACAGGCGACCCTACTCCTTCTCACGTTCAACCGGGGAGATTCTAATAATACTAATTTAATTGATTGAACACAAAATAAATGTCTTGTTTCTCCAGCAACTGACAGCTAAAAAAGGTTAGAGGGGAGGGTAGCTTCTTTTTTTTTTTCTTTTTTTAAATTCCTTATTGCTGGCTAGAGAGAGGATAATGCATAACAGAATTTGGCTATTTCTGAAAATCATATGGGTGGAAGGTTATCTTTTTTTCATTTTTTTTTTTTTAAAGACTAAATACCACTCTTGTCGTAATTGAATAATATGTCCCAATCTTTATTGTAATATTTTACAATATTTTAATTAATTGATGATACAAATTTCATCTTAACACACCTAATTTAAAAAATAGGAAAAATTCAACTAATCGATTTGAAAAGCCTGACGTAAAGCTTTTCAAATGTGACTTGGATTTAAAAATATTTTTGAACCCTCTGGACAAGTAAAATAGGATTTAATGGATAATTTAGACAACAGGTAGGACACTAACACATCTATAGTACTTAGAATAAGGCAATTTTTTAATTTCTAGAGCTGTCAAGCCAGCAAGAGTGTTATTGTCCCTTTAATTTGAATGAGAACATCACAGAAAGCGATCACTTGTCTACAGTTTTTCTTTCATTTATTGCACATACTTAGAACCTAAGCCCCAAAACTAAGTCTACTCAAGCACTGAACACTGACAGAAATTTGGACAGAAATCATAAAAACATGACAACCAAAAAGTGGCCCATACTATGTGGTAAATTGTAGACTTACATGAAAACGCTGTTAAAGGACAATATTGGTGCCAGTCATTATCACATATATGATAGAACTGGTTAAATACGTTTTAAATATAATTTTAACACAGAGATCTCATTGCTACGATAGATGAGTAATGATGGGTTCAACAAACGGAAGTGACCAACCAAAAAGAAAACACAAGTTATCCTTCTATATAACTGACTGAAGTGACAAGTGATAACAGATACACGGGCGAATTTCTGCTCACTTACAATTCCTTCGAAGACCAAAAGTTGTTATGTGAGACTGTGCGAGGATATCTGACAATTCATAAAAGTAATTGAATGTCACTAGATAAGACAACACGAGAAAAATAGAAACAGTCCGTACATTCCCTGTTGCCTCAAGTTGCTTTGTGGTGGAGCTGAATAAAAATACATATCACCAGAAACAGAATACTATTGAAACAAATGTTTTAAAAAGACACAGAGTAGAATGTTAAAAACACAGCTGTATTACAAGGTTAATAAACAGATATTAAAGTGGTATTAACAAGGTGAATAAACAGATATTAAAGTGGTATTAACAAGGTTAATAAACAGATATTAAAGTGGTATTAACAAGGTGAATAAACAGATATTAAAGTGGTATTAACAAGGTGAATAAACAGATATTAAAGTGGTATTAACAAGGTGAATAACTGAAAAGAAATGGGGGACACCCTGCTTTTCTGCACCAATCAGCTAATGAGAACAGGCATGTCATGCAGTGTTCTATGAGTTAATTTTGCCCACAGAGTGGCATTTCCATTTGATAGAAAATTACCAGTTTTTCAGATGATGTCATGTTATTATTACTCACCCCACCGTCACGAAATCTAATTGATTGGCCCAAACAGGAGATTATCTAGCATTGATGTTTTGGTTTTAGTTTTTTTAAAATGTATGATTTGAATTTCTTCAATAGCTAACTCTGCCTATTGTAGGTCTTTATTTTAGCTTCAAATGTTATTATTTACACTTTTATTCCTATAAGCAACTCTCTAGATCATCTGATTGTTGCACTTTTTATTCTTTGAATCGGTTCTGGATGACAACACTGGTTTGAACTTCATATAATACCTTTATTTTTCTTTAAACATACCATGTACAAGATTTCTTAAATAATACTTAATTAATGGTTCATTGTCTTGTAGCAGCCTGTTTCCAACTCGGCTCTCTGGCCTGGATTCGAGACCGGTCTCCAATCCAACCAACTTACATGACCCTTGTTCTAGCCTTAACTCAAGGCCCCCCCACCCCCTAGCCTTCCCTGAATAATCTCTGTTTGGTTCCTGATTATAATCCCTTTCTAGACATAGAATGATCTAGGAGATTATGCATCTGGCTATATTGCATCATAACAGATTAAAAATTCAGTACAGATCGCTTTACAAGACATAGGACATTACATAATGGGGTTTAATGTCCACTCGACACAAACTAGGTCATTTCGGGACTAAAACATGGTTCAATTTTATTTCAATAATTCGCTTGCACATAGGGTCTTTAGCAGTGGGGGGGATACCGGAGGACCCGGAGAAAACCCACGAGGTTGGAAAGGCGACCTTACTCCTTGTCACGTACAACCGGGGAATCGAAACCACGCCAGTTGACTCAATGACAGATCGGGACAACCATGGGTGTCAATAACTGATATAAAGATATCTTAATCAATTCCACTTTCATGTGTCAAGATGGCAATATAACATATCCATAACATCTATAAACTGTAACAAACAGCCACCTCTTTAAAGCTGTATTATGTAAGATTTAGATAAAGAACTGGTCATTCTTGTTATAATAGTTGAAAAACAGATAATGTGGGCGTATAAAAATGAGTATATCAGCTTCTATTGAAAATTTCATTCAAATTATTTTACGCTAAGCGTAGTTGTGGGTGTTGGAAGATGTAGCGTAGATTGTTTGTTACTGTAGCAACATAGTCTCATTTGCCCATTTTATCACTAAAATTAATTTAATTTAATTATCTGCCATCCGACGATCAATAGGGTTGATTATAGGCTTGTTATGTTAATTAATGCCAAAATAATCTTTTATATAACATTTGAAGCCAAAATAGAGAGAGAGAGAGAGAGAGAGAGAGAGTGATGGTGACAAACTATGACATTTCGGGACTAACATATGGTTTAATTTTATTTCAATTATTTCGCTTGCGCGTAGGGGTCCTTTAGCAGTGGGAGGAAACCGGAAGAAACCCGGAGAAACACCACGAGGTTGGACAGGCGACCCTACTCCTTGTCACGTACAACCGGGGATCTGGAAGAGTTGTTATATAACCCGCGTTCTGCATGATTTAAGGGATTAGCCAATGAAATGATCTGTTTTGGCGTGAGGTGCATGGAACTGTGGGTATAATCCACTACAAACATCAACGCTGATTGATTAATCAAATGTCTGACATCATGGGGTCAAAGGCCACTCATATGACCTCTGATGCGACCTTCCACTACAACCGGTCAGATCTTCATGTAGTAGAGGCCATCAAATGTATATAAAAAAAACCGAAAAGAAACATAGATCGGTATTTTAATGAGATTGATACGAGTACATAATAGCATGGATTAAGCTGTGAAAAATTTGATATTTTCCACAAAAAGTCGTAAATCATTCCCCATTACTTTAATACTACTATTAGTTGATTTCGCTGAATTGATATTCGTAAATATTTCACAGGAATCAAAAAACATATCAAACTCCATTAATAGATATGGATTGACAAATACTATCTTTGAAGAGCCAGGGAAATTTAACTATTCAAATATTGAAATAGCATTCTTGCACTCCATCGTCTTGTGAAACAGCACCAAGGTTAGTGCCATTATTACTAGTCGCTACTGAACACAAACCTCCTGTTGCATTTATACTTGCCTTGTATGCACCAGTTAGTTTGATACAGTTCTTTAAACATACATTATGCAAGAGTTAAATCTGCCTATTGCAGGTCTTTCTTTAGGCCTGAAATGTTATCTAAATTATTAATTAGACATTAATTAACTTATCCAGGCCATAATCAATTCTTGATGGCATCAGATTTCTCAGATATTAAATAGATTAGAACAGTTCAGCCATATTTTGATTTAAGCTAAAAATGGAGGAGCGAGACTTAGCTGCGAACAACTAGTACGGTGGTTGAAATTACTGCACACGTCTTGTCAAACCTTCAAAGGCTAATATCTTCACTTGCAATAGAGTAATTTGAATGAAATGTCCAAATTATTCATTTTACATTATCTATTTTTAAACTATTATAACAAGATCAATGGCTAGCTCTTTATCTAAATCTTACATAATGTATGTTTAATAGAACTATTATAGCAAGAATGGCTACCTCTTTATCCAAGTAAATATAGTAGGTGCACAAACATGTAAACCAAACCGTATGCGTGTAGTTATCTTAAAAAAATCAAGAGGAACAGAGGACATTAAACTACACCATTAATTCACTTATCATTTATGCCCTATTTTCCTGACCTAATCTCTCAAAATAAATAACCCTGACATCGATGGGGTTTTTATTTCACATTTAGACTAATGCAATTACTAATCCAGTACAGCACTTCTTTTAAACTGGAAATTTGATATAGTATCTTTATAACAGGAGGAGACAAAAAAAAAGACAATTTTAAACCAGACAACATGAATGTCTGAGACCAAACTGATTTAAAAATAGAATTACTAAACAAACATTATGCAAGAGATAAATCTGCCTGTTGCAGGTCTTTCTTTAGGTCTGAAATGTTATATAACTGTTAGACATTTATTAACATGAAAAGACCTTAATCAACTCTCGATGTCATCTTATGTGTTCGATTTTCACTGGATTTGAATCCGATCTGCTGCGCAACGCTCATTGATGATTAAATTCAAAAATGGATAATCGAGACTGTTTTTTTTCTATCGTACCGACTTTAGTAATGATGATCGAGGCTTGGTCTAAAATTCAATCGCTAATATCTTGGTTCAGAATGGAGCAATGTGACTGAAATTTTCAGTATATTCCCTTTACATTATCTATTTTGTAACTATTATAGTGAGAACTGCCAGCTCTTTATCTAATCTTCCATAATGTCCCTTTAATTAGTTCAATAATGCACAAGGCTCTTGCCACAAAAATGAAGATCATTAACAAGTTATCAAGAGGCATTACCATTAGGTATTGTCAGTTGGCAAAAAAAAATATCTTTTAAGTATCTTTGATTTAAAGGAGCTAAATCACCAATATTTGGGACCTAGAAATTGACCAAAATGGGGTGCAACGCATATCATAATGTAATATGAATGTAAATAAACTGATTTATATTCAATCGTTCCTGTTTTTACTATAATTTCAAATCAGTTATGTTTGGCAAAATACGCCAAAAGTCTCAATCGAATGGCTTAATCTCTAGTGTCTGGTTATTCCAGTCTACACCAATAATATTTATTGCGCATGATCTCCAGATAAGAATATGACGTCAACGTTTGACATGACTTGTGGAATATATTTAGCCCCGTTCTTCGAGTCCCTTGCTTCAAATGGCGCTGAAACGCATTATGGTACACGATTCGTGTACCAATGGTAAAATGTTTATTTTGTCTTAACTATTGGATATCAGAAGCTTATCTTTTTCCGGTAAGATCACAAAATATATGTTGATTTAAATTGACAAATAATTCATGTTTTCAATGTGGAAGACTTTGGATGATGTAGCTACTTTAAATATACTGTAATATATCTAGGTGAAAATCAGCTTTTATACAAAAATTGAGATAAATCTAAGAAGACATAACTGTTTATATATTAATTTACAAGTTTAATAAACACTCCTAAAATGTCCTAAATATCGAATGAGATGACAGAGTACAAAGTTTAAAGTTCTGAGTAGATGGAGTTTGGCGTGTTGTGCAAATTTTGAAAAGTCTAATGTGAAATGTTAAATAACACGATTTAATGGAGCTAATTTTTTATGTACAGAACAAAAAAACTTTGTATTTGTCAGTATTACAAGATTATTTACAATTGATTTGGTCCAATTTACACCTAACATTCAACATTTGCAACATTGGAGATGTAAAACCAATAACAACATAGCACTGGCTTTTGACTCAAATCTTGCGACATACAAGTAGGTCCACTCGACACAAACTAGGTCATTTCTGGACTAACATATGGTTTTAATTTTATTTCAATAATTTGCTTGCGCGTAGGGGTCTTTAGCAGTGGGAGGAGAAAACCCACGAGGTTGGACAGGCGACCCTACTCCTTGTCACGTAAGTAGGTCCAGTGCTTTGATTTTTCAATAGACGAGTCTAAGTTATATTATTCAAAATTAATTCTATTTATTTTCTTGGTGAGACTGAAAATGTAGCCTTAAAACCAGGAAGTAAATACAATTTATAGGATCAATTATTATTGACGACTTCATTCAGGGAGAGTCCATTTCTGCTTATATTTGTTGTTACTTGCTGTCCATTTAACATACAGTAAACCTCGTATAAGTCGGATCTTTGCTCAACTCGGATAAAATCGTTGGACCCTTTGATCCTGCACGTTTTTCTTATTAGCGTAAGTCGAATCTTTGCTCAACTCGGATAAAATCTTTTGGACCCTTTGATCCTGCACGTTTTTCTTATTAGCGTAAGTCGGATCTTTGCTTAACTCGGATCAAAATGTTTGGTCCTTTTGATCTAATTCTGTCTTTTTTCCTTCGCCTAAATCGGATCAACAATATGTTCACAACATGCTGTTAAAAATACGGCCTGGCTGACGAAATTGAAATCCGAATACGGGGCAGCGCACAAATTTGCACATATAAAACGAAACGAAATTCTAATTTTTGAAAAAATTTAATTGTAATTGACTTTTCAACGATTCTAATTTTTCCCCACCCCAGTTAGTTTGATACAGTTCTTTAAACATACATTATGCAAGAGTTAAATCTGCCTATTGCAGGTCTTTCTTTAGGCCTGAAATGTTATCTAAATTATTAATTAGACATTAATTAACTTATTCAGGCCATAATCAACTCTAGATGTTTCGTCTTATATGGCCAAGCCACGTAAATTTTAACAGCATGTTGTGTTGCACATACTGACTCTAGCGAGGTAAGCAAGGTCTTATTTTCTCACTAAAATGTTCCTTCAGGCGTTCACTAAGATTGACACACGACCATTTAGCAGTAAAAAGTTGCCCAGTAAAATTGACTGGGAACTGATTTTATTTCGACAAGGATTCAATAGGACGTTTCCTGAACGTACAGGCTAACTCGGATCTTCGCGTAACTCCGATAAAATTGGTCAATCCATTTAGATCCGACTTTAGCGAAGTTTACTGTAAATATCAAAGTTTAAGTAAATTCTTGGATTATCCTCTGCCAAGTTCTTTCTTATGGTTTTACCTTTTAAGTACAGTACATCATCGTTCTCACAACCACTTGGCATTCAACCAACACAGGTTGCCAAGCAACAAGTTGCCAGTTAGAGAGTTGGAGTTTAACATCCACTCGACACAAACTAGGTCATTTCAGGACTAACATATGGTTTAATTTTATTTCAATAATTTGCAAGCGCATAGGGATCTTTAGCAGTGGGAGGAAACATGCGTGCAAAAAACATGGGTATATTTCTAGTAAGATTGGGCATCTCTACTTTCCATTATATACCAAATTTGCCTTATTTTCTATTGGTGATAAACTGGACACAAGTACAAATTAGGAGGTTTTGGGTGATTTCAAATGATTTTTACAAAATTTTTAAACAAAGATTTGATATCAAATGAATGTGAAAGAAATTAATGCTAAATACACAAGGTTTAAATGATAGAGACTGTCCCCAATGCAGGAACAACTTAATTTCTCTAAGCTATAATATTTAAAGATACGTTCCCAGAAGAGTATTTATTGGGTGGTTATTTCCAATAAAAGTATGGCAATTTTGGTATATATGGAAAGTAGAAATATCCAATCTTACTAGAAAAATACTGGATTCCCTAAAAAACACTCATGGAGCGTATACAGGACAAAAATGTAAGGGTTTCCCTAATCAACAGCCCGATGATTAGGAATGTCTGCACGCGTGACATGAAAGGTTGGACGCAAAGATTGAGCACTAGATGTACAACTTTATGAAGAGTTAGACGTACAAAGACGCGGGCAGTGGATAATCCGAGAATTTAATTAGGCTTCGATATTTGTAATAAATAGTCAGCAATTAAAGACAACATCGTCTTTTGTATGCAATGAATTCTCCTCCGACTTCGCACCCGTTGCTAGATACCGAGAGAGGTAAGTCACGCGACACAAACATGACCTCTTTTGATCGATTTTTTATAGCCAGGGTATTCCCTGACAATTTCAATGTTTTGAGAAGGATTTGAAGCAAAATTATGATAGATCAATTAGTTTGAATATGTTTTTATACCAAATATATCATCAAATCACACTGTTTGTACCCGGGGAATGTATCTTTAATTCAATTTCTATGCTAACTGGTTTAACCTTGGTATGTTGCCATCTTGTACAACATATCTTCATACATATCATAAATAATTTGATATACGTGTGACAGCAAAAATTTACGAGCACATCAAAATAATGGAGACCATTAAAGCCTATTTTTATTAGGTTGTAGAAGTTGACTGGGTTACAGGAGAAGAAACAAAGGATATATATATATATATATATATATATATATATATATCTAGCAACGGGTGCGAAGTCGGAGGAGAATTCATTGCATACAAAAGACGATGTTGTCTTTAATTGCTGACTATTTATTACAAATATCGAAGCCTAATTAAATTCTCGGATTATCCACTGCCCGCGTCTTTGTACGTCTATTATGTAGTCAAGTCATTCACATAAATTCAATGGGAGGATGGATGAAGTCCGGTCAAGGTGTATAATGAAATGAAATAGGGTTTAACGTCCTACTGTTCTGCTCCGAACTTGACTAATGAAGACGGGCATATGCCCTACAGTGAGCTATAAGGGACATTTTGCCCAGGCAGCGGCACTATGCCCTACTCTTATATTGAATTCCAACTGCCAAGGAATCTTTTATGTGCACGCCAATGTATACATGAGACCTCGTTTTTTTCGTGCCATCCGAACGACTAAACAGCTGTTCTTGTCAGGCCCTTCGTCCTGCACCACTGACACGGGGCAACCAGATATGATAAAAGTAAAATAATTGTATAGTTTATGAATCGCCTAAAAAGAGCACATAAAATGAACATATAATGTGGTATGTATTTTAAGCCATACACTTTACACCAATTTCATTCAAATCCATTCATTATTTTATTGAGATATCTTGCCTCAAAGTCACACATAGCCCAGGCCATAAAAACAATTTTGCCAGATATCTGAAACATAAATTTTCATTACACTGGTGACATTGAGTGTGTAAGTCCTCTACAACTATAAACATTACACTGTACTCGTTAACGTCTGACTGATTCTCAATCAACTTGCATAATTAAGTATAAAATAATCTGTTTCATATGAAATCAGCTTGACAACATAGTCTAGTTTATAAAAAGAGGGGTTTTAATTTTACCAATATCGAAAGGAAGCAAGATCTTTAGGATATAAACCCATATTTCAAGTTTAGTCAAAATAGAATAAAATTGTGACCTGTAGAGTGTCCACAATCAAAATGTAAACGGACGACGGACAGGGGCAACTACAATATATGTCCCACATGAAAATGTGGGCGTATAAAAACCTATAGACAGACATATGTGAGCTGCTCCAGTGCTCCCACAAAACTAGGCTCTTGGTCATTTTTATTAAAATAGAGCTGGCAGCATATTTAAATAGTCCATGCTCTGCAGCTTTCCAAAAATGCAATTCTTTTTAAATTTGTCATATCATCTGGAGTTTGACTCATTCACAGCCACAAGAAGGCATAGAGTTTATGTGTCTGTAGTACAAAATGAAGTTGTGCAACAAGCGCCTGGTTTTTGTGAGAGCAGGTCACACATTACAAGGCGAGGTGACAAACTGAAATATTATTTTTGGTTCAAAAATCTACAAAATGTGTACCATCTTGAATAAATTGTATTCATAAAAGTGATATCAGACTTCAAATTTAATCCTATTTATTTTCAGCAGGAAAAATGGCACAAGAAAACCCTAATTTTATTTGCTCTTTAAACATACATTATGCAAGAGCTAAATCTTTCTATTTCAGGTCTTTCTTTAGGCCTGAAATGTTATCTAAGTTATTAAGTAGTCATTTATTAACTTATCCAGACCATAATCAACTCTCGATGTCATCGCTAGCCTGCTATGTTTATTGGATTAGGTTCCGATTTGCTGTTCGACTTCCATTCATAATTTAATCATGAAATCGATAATCGAGACTATGTTTTATATCCTACCGACTTTAGTAATGATGATCGAGGCTAGGCCGCAAATCTCGGTTCATAGTGGATCAATTTGACTGAAATTTTCAGCAAATTCCCTATACATTATCTAGTTTTTAACTATTATAGTGGGAACTACCAGCTCTATCTAATCTCCCATAATGTATCTTTAATATAATGGCTTAGTTTTAGTCAAATAAGACTTTACAATTACAATATTTAGCCAGTCTTTTGCTGTATTTTTTTGTGTTGAACAATATTACAAACATGAAGCAACATATAGATTATAATATACTGATATTGACAATTTAAACACAACAGCTTCTTTCGCACTGATTTGTCTTTTTTTTATTGATATTATTAATACATGTCCGGCACTAAGTTGAAATGTCAGGTATTATTTCATTAGTGCCTGACATTTTGTCAGGTGTATATAAGATACTCCCACATTGTTATGAGAGAGAGAGAAATGTGGTTTAACGTCCACTCGACACAAACTAGGTCATTTCGGGACTAACATATTGTTTAATTTTATTTCAATAATTCGCTTGCGGGTAGGGGTCTTTAGCAGTGGGAGGAAACCGGAGGACCCGGAGAAAACCCACGAGGTTGGACAGGCGACCCTACTCCTTGTCACGTACAACCGGGGATTCGAAAACATTGTTATGAATATAACCTTTGTATTATGGATGTTATAGAGATATATAGAAATGAAATGGGGTTTAAAGTCCTACTGTTCTAATGCGACTGAGATAATGAAGACGGGCGTACGCCATACAGTGTGTTATGAGGGAAATTTTGCCCGGACAGTGGCACCACAGCCTACTCTTGTATCGAATTCCAACTGCCAAGGAATCCTCAGTTTTTCGTCCCATCCAAACGACTAGACAGCTGTCCTTGTCAGGCCCTCCATCCTGCACCACTGACAAGGGAAAACCACATCGGAAAATCCCGGTGAACTTTCTCAGCAAATGCAGGGATCGAACACGTGACCTCCAGGCTAGCGAGCGGATGTCTTAATACATAAACGTAGGCATACCAACAAAGTGTTCCAGAGTTAATTAATCCTTAAAGTTTTGTACACAACCTGAAAGTCCTACAGAGACGAAGGATAGTGTTACAGGCCGTTTTCTGAGATTCGTGACTAGGACAGTGTCACATACGGTCCAACATACGTCAATATGAAAAGGAACCAAAATCTTTCAGATATAAACAAATCTTTTAAGTTTCATCAAATATGTATAAAAATTGTGACCTCTAGAAGGTCACAATCTTGTTATTACACAGGGATCGAATTTGACGTAAGCAACCATGCGAAATGCATGTTGATTTTGTAGATCGTATGTTACAAAATATGTCACACAAAGAAAAATGCAAGTAACACATATTTTTGCTTATTGTTACCGAATATCATGTTTCTTCTTTTACACAAAATTAGGACAGTAATTATGACCAAAAAAGGGAAAGTTTAATGATTTTTATTCCTTCCTTACAAAATGAAAAAACATTGTTGTCTACATCTGGCGTTTTATGACATCTGTGCATGTATAAGGTATTAGAAATTCTTCAGTTTTTTCCCTGAACAGATCGTTTTTATTGTGGTAAAAATCTTATATCGGTTTACCAGAGTTTACTCTGATAAATAAAAAAAATACACAAATAACATAATTGATCTCTCTTTAGTATTCGACTATCTGTCCTTTCATTATTGTCGTTTATATGCCATCAAACAAATTTCAACATCGGTCAAAAATATACATTATTCAATTGGCGTATGGCTTTCTCGAAACCTTCAAGTCAATGTCATTCATTACTATACATTGTCAATATAAACGGGACGCTATTGAAAGGAACTAAAATAAATAAAAATAAATAAAAGAATAAAAAATTTTTAAGACGGTCCCAAAAAAATGTGGCTTTTGGGCATTTTTTCAATTTTTTTCATTTTTAACATAAAAAGTTAAACATAAATAGTTAATGTTTCCTGGTTAATCAGAATGTGAACAAGACAAAAATATTATTTATAGAGCTGCACAAGTGATTCCAATGTTTTATACAGAGATTCCAGATTTTTCCAGGAAATTTTAACTTTTTGCTAGATATTCACTTCTAGCCCTTCTGTTGTGGCTTCAGGTGTAACCCAAAGGGTCCGCCTTCGGACCAATCTTGTTTAGCTTAATAAACAATTGGTCTCATAGTAAGACATCATGAATTATTATTTCAGCTACATGCGGATTGCGGATGATACACAATTGTACATTTTGTTCAAACCTATTAAAAGTGACTTTCAAAGCTGAATATTGAAACGTGTATTTCAAATCTAAAAATTTGGAAGAAAAACAATTTTTTGCAACTTGATGCAGATAAGACCGACTATTTGGTTATTGGGTCTTCTTTAAACAGGAAAAACTTAAACTTTGATCTATCGATACAAGCAGAAGATGGCGCATTGTCACTTCTCAGTCAGCCAGAAATATTGGTGTAATTTTTAATTAAATTAATACGTTAAATTAATTTAAGAAACATGGGTGAAATACATCAATATTAATACACTAATAAATTCATTGGTTATTTCTCACATAAATACTTTTAATTGTGTCCCTTATGGGTGTACCCCTCAAACAACTTGACAAACTCGGCTGCTCACCCTATTTCTAGAACATTATACATAAAACTACACTGGCTTCCTGTAATTTTTAGTGATAATTTGCTCCTTATTAAGAAAAATGCCAATCTCGTCAATACATGATTGGATGATATAAACTTCCTTATTCCATCTTTCGAACAAGAGATTTTAAATGGCAACAGAGAAGTACATGATACTTTAACAAAGTTTATTCCAGTTTTTAGACAGCACCCTCAAAATGGCATTTTTCTCAATATGGTGCAAATTATCACTTGGAAGACCGTAATAGTCCACGATAGATATTTACGTATTTCACCTGTTTCTTAGATTAAAATAACATATTTTACAGATATTTTTTTTATGTGATTTTCAAAAGAATTACACCAATATTTCTGGCTGACTGAGAAGTGACAATGCAACATCACATAAAATTTGGTTAGAGAGAGAGAGAAAGAGGGAGAGAGAGAGAGAGAGAGAGAGAGAGAGAGAGAGAGAGAGAGATAGATAGATTAACCTCCACTCGACACAAACTAGGTCATTTCGGGACTAACATGTGGATCTATTTTATTTCAATAATTTGCTTCTACGTAGGGGGTCTTTAGCAGTGGCAGGAAACCGGAGGACCCGGAGAAAACCCTCGAAATTGGACAGGAGACCCTATTCCTTGTCACATACAACTGGGGAATAGAAACCACACCATTTGACTCATTGACATACTTTATGATGCAACGCGCACACGCTTACCACTGGGCCATCCACCCACCCCCGGCACAGCAACATATTATCTTGACTCATACATAGCTAAATAGCTAAAATAACCCCCAATATGTGAACAGAGTTACATATTCACTAAATTGTAGATCTTTAATCTTGTGTTTTGTTGCCAATATATACAATTACTTCAACAGCCTACCTGCAATCAAACTCTCTCCTAGCCATATAACATGGTAACTGCCAATGGTTTTAACAGTAAACTCATTATATAAATAGCTATTCCAGATCACACCATTTCACAATTTTTTTAAAAAAATAAGTCAGAGAAAGTTTTATTCTGCATGATAACGAAAGCCAAGCTTTATGAATAGTCAGAGTTTTTATGTGTAGGTTATTAACCATGTGAACACGAACCGAGGGATATCTGTCTTCACCCACACAAATTTTACTTTACATCAACTCAAGTTTGAATTCAAATCCAGTATACTTGTGAATCCCCCGAGTTTATGAATGGAATTAACTTATCTGTATTGCTTGAGTTAGTAGCCTATACGATATTTAACACGAGAACTCTAGGTCAAACGGTCTATATACACTATATATAAAGATACAAGCTTATCTAATATACAGGAATAGTCTAATGTATTTATCAGTCCTACTACCTATATATATTATATATAAACAACAAGAGTAGGTATATTTTACTACCTGCTGTCTCTCCTTAACTCAACTGATCATATCTCAACAAATAAAAAAATAAAAAAATAAAATGAAAAGTTTTAATGGTGGATAGAGAAGAGCCCAAATGGGCTTATATATCAGTAATCATTTAAAGTAATAGCCCGTTCAGACGCTTAAGTTGAACTGGTTTAAAAACCCCGGGGATCGTTAAACCAGTTTAACTTAAGCGCCTGAACGCAAATGTGGGGCAAATAAACCAGTTTAAAAACCCCTGCTCGCGACCTGTCTTCGAGAAGGCTTTTTATTTTAAACTGGTTCATCTTAGCCGTCTGAACGGGTTGGCTTAAAAACCCTAGCTCCAGCTTGCTTCGAGCATGCGCAGTACGCAGTTAGTTACATTCCTGTGAAAATATTGGGGTCAGACAGTGCCAATGTTATCGAAAGCGTGCGAGAACCGAAAAAGAATATGAAGCTACCCATGCGTAGTTAACTCTAACCTCCGACCGAAGAGGTCAGAATAGTTAAACTGGTTTGGCTTATAGTACGTGTGAACGCAACACGATGCTGTCTTAAAAACCCCAGCGATTATGAACTGGATTAAAAATAAGCGTCTGAACGGGATATAAGTGTCTTATCAAGTTGTTATATGTAATATACTGTTTGTATGAATGTATTAAGTTGTCTATGTAATATGTATTATTAAAGTTATAATTTCATATTTTCTAAGAAAGTCAAAACATAATTATTTCTATGTCTTTTGCTCAATAGGTTGTCAATCTTCACACCAGAAATAATAACACAATTACCTTCCAATTACCTCCCTTCTTTTCCTATTCCCCACTATGGAATAGCTGTCTTGAAACGTTTGAATTTGAAGTTGAGAATGATATTTTTGCCAATTTCTCAACTGGCAATAGTGAATTATAGGATTAATAGGATTATTCTTTACCAAGGTAGGGCTGTTTATGGATACCATCTATTTTAGGGCTTTATTTTAATACATTTGGAAAAATATAAATCAAAAATATGAAATTGCAACTTTAAATGTATATGACTATGTCTAAGTGTATATGTATGCATGCTGTCCATAATGGACGTTTTGATGCAATAAACATCCAATTTTATCTATGGGGTTAGTTGGCAAGCAGTAAGTCCACCCCAAATTCTATAATGTTATATTATCATTTAATCTTGTGTATCAGTATTGTGCTTGATAACGACAAGAGAATCATTGTTGAAACGTAGCTTTAATTAAATATAGTAATTGTTATCCATAGAACTGTTGTGTTTATTTTATTTAGCACTAATTTCTTTCACATTTATTCAATATCAAATCTTTGTTTAAAAATTCGTTAAAATCACCCAAAATCATCTAATTTGTACTAGTGTCCAGTTTAAAGCTCTTCATTCTATTTTAATAATGGGTGTCAAATTTACCAGCGTTTAATTTCTCGATCATAGTTAAAAATAAACAAATCAACTGATTATTGATGTATAATGATTAATTTTTTAACAATGGTCAAGAAATTTAATCCTTGGAAATTGGACACTCATTATAAAAATTAATCAGTCAGCTTTAAACTGGACACAAGTAAAAATTAGATGATTTTGGGTGATTTCAAATGATCTTTATGAATTTTGAAACAAAGATTTAATATTAAACAAATGTGAAAGAAATTAGTGCTAGATACACAAGATTAAATGATACTAAGGGCCTGTTTCACAAAATTTTAACAAAGATAAATTCCAAATTTTAGTACTTTGATTGGATAATATTAATTTTAAGTATGTACTAAAATTGGATTTTATCTTTAGTTAAGATTTCGCGAAACAGGGCCCTGGGTTACAATGAAAGTTCGTGAAGATTTACAAAAAAGTTACCATGGTAAATAAACATAGTGATCAAATCATTTATACAAGAGAGAAAGAGAGAGAGGGGGGGGGGTAATGTCCACTCGACACAAACTAGGTCATTTCGGGACTAAAATATGGTTCAATTTTACTTCAATAATTCGCTTGTGCGTAGGGGTCTTTAGCAGCGGGAGGATACCCACAAAGTTGGACAGGTGACGCTATTTCTTGTCACATACAACCGGGGAATCGAAACCACACCAGTTGACTCAATTACAGACCTTATGATAACAGCGCACACACGCTAACCATTCGGCCATCCACCCCCCCGTACAAGTGAGCAATGCAATTGCTTACGCGTTAAGTAACACTTTTAAGCAAATGTAGCATATTATTGAAAAGACTTAATATTTTTTTTTTATTTTGAAACTTGAACCCACCTTTATTCTTGGGCTCCTGAGAAATCTAGGACATACCCTTTATAAACAAATAGTCAAACCACTGGGTCCAAAAATAATTCAGATCGATCAACTCAATTTGTGGCCATTTTCATAATAAAGAGTTTTTCACATTAAATAATTAGCGCTAATATAGTTCAATTATCACGTATGATGCTATACAAAGATACATAAAAGGGGGTGGGTGGTGGCGGGGGTAATTAAATGCAATATGCTTGGATGGCAATGGACAGTTGTTATTTTTGCAATGAAATGAAATGAAATGGGGGTTTAACATCCTACTGTTCTGCTCCTATACTGGGCTAATGAAGACGACCATACGCCATAAAGTTTGCTATGAGGGAAATTTTGCCCAGACAGCTGCACTATGGCCTACTCTTATATCGAATTCCAACTGCCATGGGATCTTTTACGTGCACGCCAATATGTACACAGGACCTCGTTTTTTATCCCATCCGAATGACTGGGGTCTTTAGCAGTGGGAGGGAACCCACAAGGTTGGACAGACGACTCTACTCCTTGTCACGTACAACTTGGGAAACCACACCAGTTGAATCAATGACAGACCTTATGATACAACGTGCACAAGCTAACCATTCGACCATCCAACCCCCAAGAAAAACGATTGTGGACACCATAGGTTTTTCTGTTTGTACATTATCTGGATGTATTAGATTATAAAAACAATATTGGTAACAGAATACATATTTAATTATACATTTAAAATATATGTAAATCTTATTTGTTGTTCATTATGGGAGATTAGATAAAGAGCTGGCAGTTTTCACTATAATAGTTAAACACTAGATAATGTAAAGGGAATATGCTGAAAATTTCAGTCAAATTGATCCACTCTGAACTGAGATATTAGCAATTGAATTCTAGGCCTAGTCTCGATCATTACTAAAGTCAGTACGATAAAAAAAACAGTCTCAATTATCCATTTTTGGATTTGATCATTAATGAACGTTGAGCAGCAGATCAGATTCAAATCCAGTAAAAATCAGACACATAAGATGACATCGAGAGTTGATTATTATCTGGATAAGTTAATTAATGTCTAATTAATAATTTAGATAACATTTCAAGCCTAAAGAAAGACCTGAAATAAACAGATTTAGCTCTTGTATTTTTAAAACTCACCAAGAACTAATAAACTTGATTATATTATTAGTGTTTTTGAGAAGGAGGATATCATATTAAAACAGAAAACCATGTCCATTCACATAATAATAACATTGTTATTTAACTCTGGTTGCCATATCATTACTTAATTTACATCAAAATACAAATAAACTGGAGAGATTCTACTCTCATCAATTCAAAACAAATCATAACATATTACTTACCACAAACAATTTTTGTCAGCTGTATCAAGTCATTATGTGTTTGAGATTTTCCACGATTTTCAGCTTGAGCAATGACAGGAAAATAAGATTTGGCCTTACGCTTCTTATTTCTCTGTGTACTGGCAATATTAGATGGCACCGATTCTGAATGTAAGAAAATCAATACTTTAGAGAGTGGGTGGACGTTTGATCTTATAATCGCTAAGTTCTATTCTGATTAAATTGTCTGAAAGATGAGGATAACGTGGTCGTCTAAACATCTAGTTTACTGTTTACATAATTTAAATAATATCAATATCAACAATACCATGATTATAAAATCTGTATCAATAGATAGGAATAATACTAGGATTAAATTCCCTCTTCATTCAAATTAAACAGCTTATTGTCGCAATCCATGTGTATGTTCATCAAGTCATTTTAAATAGCCAACATTTTAATAACTTGCAACAACAGTAAATATACTTTAATAACTTAGTCAATAATAATTTCCTGCATGTCTCACTCGCACATTTTTTGTTAAGATTAAGGCATGTATTAACCACTTGCATAAAAAATACAACAAAAAAACAACAATAGTCTATTAATTTTGCCCGTTTTTCTTTCAAAGTGAAATGAATACTGGCTTATAGATAAATAATTGGCCACTGATTTAATTTTACAGTTTTTTGTGGTCATTTTTGACAAAGATAGGTTGCCAGACAACAAAACATAACAATACAGCAGCAATGTCTTCTGAAAGGCGACAAGGGTTTTCCGCATATTTATTCTTTTGTAGGTAATTTGAGCATTTACAAGACACTAGAAACTGATTAAGAGTAACAACATATTAAGTTATTATCAGAAATAATTAAAATTTGGTTGGAGAGAGAGAGAGAGAGAGAGGGAGAGAGAGTTTAATGACCACTCGAAGCAAACTAGGTCATTTCGGGACTAACATATGGTTCAATTTTATTTCAATAAGTCGCTTGCGTGTAGGGGTCTTTAGCAGTGGGAGGAAACCAGAGGACCCGGAGAAAACCCACAAGGTAAAATTTGGTTGGTTTCTATTTCCCGATGAAACATTTATCATACTTAAATTTCATACAAATTAGATGATAACATTTTTCATTTAAGCAATTATACAAAGGGCAACAAGGGCCATAACTCCTGAAAATATTAACGCAAATTGCTGAAATTCAATCAGCTTCTTCGATTCACTAATTTAAATGATGCATATAAAGCGTTCTTGTGCTAAGATTTTAAGTAGACTTTCCATTTAAGTAAACTTACCTTATTTTGTGTTACCAGAAAATTCTTAAGAACATTCTTGTGCTAAGATTTTTGTAGACTTCAGGGTCAACACATGTACGTTCTTATGTGTTCCAAGAAAAAACTTAAGCACAACTTTGTTCTTAAACATTGTCAATCTACGCACAAGTCTCAAGGTATACGGCTTGCTTACCAACCTTAAGTCTGTTTCTGCTTCAAACAAGATTACTGACCATAGAGTTATTCGACGGCACTGATTACATTTTTTGATACCAGAGAGACAATTAAAAGACAGAGAAAATCCCTAGCCCCCGGATCCATTCACTTAATTTGATATGTTCGTTTGTGATTTCTACTTAGTGTGTCTTGTCCATAGATTTGTTTTTGTGTAAATTATGTGTGGTGCAGTCACCCTGCACTTATTATGAGAAACAGATTCTCAAGAAGAATGCTATGGCTATAGAAAATTTCACTTCTACCATTTTATTTATTTGTCAACATTTGAGAATAATAGGTCATTTTCCAGATTATCCGGTCTTTTACATTATCATAAAGTGTAAGGGAGGTAACTAGTCCTATTGGTGCCCAGGAAATTAATTTAAGAATGCCATTTCAGAAAATACATTTGATTACATTGCCAATTCAATATCCAACACTCTTACTTTTTTTTTTATTGTAAAATTTCTTTCTTCATGGGCGATATCTATATATTTTAATTAATCCTAATTCGTCTTCACGATTCATGTTTGTTTATATTATTGCAAGAGTTATGGGATCTAGTGCGGGAAGGGGCGCAACTCTTACTTGACTTTGACAAATATACTGGATAATCAACCAAACTCCCGGTTACGCATGGGCAATGGACAACGGTGCCAGACCCTCCGTACTTCGGGGACTAGAAGGTTCTGGGTGACCGCGACTAGAGAAAACATTGATAATAATTAATCACCTGTTTTTTCTGTACGTTTATTTGATTTAGTGTCTTTCTTCGTCTCGTGGTAAAATCGTGATCCTAGTATCTGTTGTAATTTATTATCATTAGATTGGGCAACTGGCTTCTTATTCGTATCTGAAACCCCAAAAAAACATAGTCATACAAAGCGTGGAAATATTCCCATACAGCAGCTACATTTCGACAGCAGCTTATCAGAAAGGAATACTCAGATGTTGATCAAATTTGATATGAATCAAATACCTTCAAGAAATCTGATCTCTATCATGTACACAAGCTTGAAAAAATCTATTAAAATCATTCACAAAGGGGGAAGTCCGTGGAACGCTAAATATCGATAGAGTTCATCCTCTCATCCCAATGCTTCACACCAAATTTGAAAAATATCCGTCAAAAACTTATAGCCTCTATCACGTTCACAAGGTTTATAATAAAAAAGGGCGTAACTCTTGAACAGAAATTCATGGAAAGATGGATATTGATAGGGTTCATATGCTGATTAATAAATTTAAAAGAATTCCTCAAAATTGTTGATGGCTGGACAGGGTGATAACATTTTGGTGCGGGCATATAGAAACATACCCCTATAAAAGTTCTATAATCAGTGTCAAATCATACGACATATGAATGTCTGATTATATTACCAATTTAAATGAGACGGTCTAACTATTTCTCTATTCTAATAATAGATAGACAACGATGACAACTGCTTGAATCAACAGAACAAAAAAAAACCATTTCATGGATTTTCTAAATACATTGCTATTTTCAAAGATCTGATAGCATTGATGACATCACTAACACAAGTTGTACCTAGAGAGGGAGAGAGGGAGAGAGAGAGAGAGAGAGAGATGGGGTTTAAAGTCCACAACACAAACTAGGTCATTTTGGGACTAACACATGGTTCAATTTTTTTCAATAATTTGCTTGCACGTAGGGGTCTTTAGCAGTGGGAGGAAACCGAAGGTGCCGGAGAAAACCCATGACTCAATGACAGACCTTATGATACAATGCACACGTGCTAACCATTTGTCCATCCACCAAAATTTGCAAATTGTTTTTTTCTTTTATGACAGAAAGAATTTAATGTTTTCTATCAATTATATCCCGACAACTTTGTATAGGAAAACTTTGAAATGGATATAGTGGTGAATCCTCTCCTTAAGCTACTAATTTCATTCTTTTGTGCACTCTTCAGACTGAAATTAGAATGCCAGCTGTTTCCTTTATATAGCTGTTGGGGGCGTGAGTACAAGTGACGTCCAAGATGTACTAGCCATTCTGTTCCTGCAAAGTGTTCTTTATTAATTTGTTTTTAAAAGGCTTGTTTGTTCTCTCTCTCCCACGTATTGTTTCGGACATGTTGCTTTCATTTCATTTCGAGAATGTATATATAGCCTCCCTCTGACAATAACAACACACGCGGAGGAAGCAAATGTGCCCTTTCCAAGCTAATTAAACAACACTTTACAGATATTAAATTTAAAAGTTCAAACCAGTTGCAATATTTTTTAATCTTGAAGGACACAAATGTTACGATAAAAGACATTTAACAACTTTCACACCAGTTCGAATAAATCATAAGATCTTCTTTGAGCGGCATTTAGCAATTGACATACGTAATACAAAAACATAATATGGAACACAATTACTATTTTATTTAAAGCGACGTTTCGTTGAGGGTTCTCTAAACGTTTTCAAAACGAAACGCGCTTTAAATAAAATAGTAATTATGTTCCATATTATGTTTTTGTATTAAATCATAAGATATGGTCAGAAAAGGTCCCCACATTTTTTTATAACTTTCAAGAAACTGGAATAATACTAATTAATGAGTTTATTTACTACTATAGACTTTTTTTTTCTTCATTAATTTGAAGAGCCATGTTTTGAAACAAGAAAAGAATTACAAGGTCAAGTCTAAATGAGACCTTTTTTATTTTTCTTCATTAATTAGAGAGAGAGGGAGAGAAATGTGGTTTAACGTCCACTCGACACAAACTAGGTCATTTCGAGACTAACACATGATTCAATTTTATTTCAATCATTCGCTTGCGCGTAGGGGTCTTTAGCAGTGGGAGGAAACTGGAGGACACAGAGAAAACCCACGAGGTTGGACAGGTGATCCTACTCCTTGTCACGTACAACCGGGGATTCGAAACCACGCCAGTTGACTCAATGACAGGCCTTATGATAACAGCACGCACGTGCTAACCATTCGGCCATCCAACCCTCCTCATTCATTAGACGATCCCTGGTTTGAAACAAGAATAGAATAACGAGGTCAAGAGTAAATGAAAGAGAATGGATTTTGAAATTTTATAACTTTATGTCAATAATATATTACCTTTATTATCAGCTGTCTCTTCAGCTTTGTGTAACAATTCTTCGCGTTTTTTATCCAGTAATTTCTGAAGATCATCAAGTTGTGAAGTGGTTGGAGTATTGTTGTCATTATCATCTCTATCACCCCCACTAGCTTCATTACTGTCCGAACCCGTTGATGTTTTGTGGTCACGTTTCTTGTTGTCTTGGTCTGTTCTTTTCTTCTTCCCCTTCTTTCTTTTCGCTCCTTGTGGATAAAAAAGTAAAGCAAATTATTAAAGATACATAAGATTTAGATAAAGATCTAGCCATTCTTACTATAATAGTTCGAAAATAGATAATGTAAAATGAATAATTTAAAATTTTCATTCCAATTACTTTATTGGGAGCGAAGATATTAGCCTTTGAAGGTTTGACAAGACATGTGCAATAATTGCAATCACCATACTGTTTGTTCGAAGCCAAGTCTCGCTCCTATCTTGCGAGCGAAGATATTAACTTTTGAAGGTTTGACAAGATGGGAGCATTAATTGCAACCACTGTACTGGTTGTTTGAAGCTAAGGCTCGCTTCTCCCCTTTTTAAATTAAATTAAAATATGGTCGAACCGTTCTAACGTATGTAATATCGAAGACATCCTATGGCATCAAGAGTTGATTATTGTCTGGATAAGTTAATTAATGTCTGGATAAGTTAATTAATGTCTGGATAAGTTAACTAATGTCTAATTAATAATTTAGATAACATTTCAGGTCTAAAGAAAGACCTGCAATATATCGATTTAGCTCTTGAATAATGTATGTTTAATATGAGTGATGATTGCTGTCATTTAGATTTGGTATACAGCTAGGGTTATCATTCAACAGAAAAATGAAATAAAATGGGGGTTAACGTTCTACTGTTCTGCTCCGAACTGGGCTAATGAAGACGGGCATACGCCATACAGTGTGCCATGAGGGAAATTTGGCCTGGACAGCGGCACTACGACCTACTCTTATATCGAATTCCAATTGTCAAGGGATCTTTTATATGCACGCCAATGTGTGCACAGGACCTCGGTTTTTCGTCCCATCCAAATGAGTAGACAGTTCTTGTCAGGCCCCCCGTCCTGCATCACAGACAAGATTGAACCACGCCTGAAAATCTTGATGAACTTTCTAAAATTTGGATTTCATCTTAGTTAAATTTTGTGAAACAGGCCCCTGTGGCAGTGGCGGCGCCAGCCGTCGGTGATTGGAGGGGCAAAGCTGGGGCAAAGTCCAAGGTTAAGGGGGCAAAGGCACAAGCTTCAACTAGGGGTAGGGGGCCTCCCCCAGAAAATGTTCAAAAACAGGCTGCCGGAAATGCAGCCTGGCAGTATTTCAGGCACTGATCGATGAGGTATAGTGTCAAATGAACGGACTTGCGAATCACGACAAAGCCTACTCACGAGCGTCAAAGTAGGGAGTCCTCCCCCAGAAAATTTTGAAAAATAGACTGCCGGAAATGCTGTCTTACAGTATTCTGTCAGGCACCGATCGTCGAGATAAATAGATCTGCCCAGATACCATTCGTCGCCAAATCACCAGTTTATCCGACAAGAGAACAAAATGTTAAACGAACGGACTTGCGAACCTCAACGAATTTCCCTTGTGAGCGCCGAAGTAGCGAGTCCATTGGGGACCTCGCCAAGAAAATTTTGAAAAATAGACTGTCGGAAATGCTCTACAACATGCAAGTTTATGACTGAGTGGGGATGTGGGATTTATTCACCGTAGAAGGTATTGATTACCGAAACGTATCACAAATACTTTTTTTTATTTTCTAAAATTATTGGGGGGGCAAACCAGATTAATGGGGGGCCCCTTGCCCCCCCCCCCTGGCGCCGCCACTGCCCTGTGCTCTACATATAATTATTCCTTGGGTAGATTATAATTTATAAAGGGAAGGAAATGTAGACAATTTTTGAATTCAATGAGAGAGATTTGAGAGAGGGGGTTTAATGTCAATGAAAGAGATGTAAACATCTTTTATTTAGAGTGATAGAAATGGGGTTTAACATCCACTCAACACAAACTAGGTCATTTTGGGACTAACATATGGTTCAAATTTATTTCAATAATTCGCTTGCGCGTATGGGTCTTTAGCAGTGGGAGGAGACCGGAGGACCCAGAGAAAACCCACAAGGTTGGACAACAGTGGCGGCGCCAGCCAACAGTGATTAGAGGGGCAACGCTGGGGCAAAGTCCAAGGTTAAGGGGGCAAAGTCCAAGGTTAAGGGGGCAAAGACAGAAATTTCAACTAGGGGTAGGGGGCCTTCCCCAGAAAATTTTGAAAAACAAGCACTGATCGTTGAGGTAAAGTGTCAAACGAACTGACTTGCGAACCTCAACAAAGTCCCCGTTTGAGCGCCAAAGTAACGAATCCTTGTGGGGGGTATTGGGGACCTCTCCAAGAAAATTTTGAAAAATAGACTGTCGGAAATTCTCTACAACATGCAAGTCTATGACGGAGTGGGGATGTGGGATTTATTCACCATAGAAGGTATTGATTACCGAAACGTATCACAAATACTTTTTTTTATTTTCTAAAATTATAGGGGGGGGGGGGCAAACAGAGGGCAGACCAGATTGACCCCCCTTAGCGCCGCCACTGTTGGACAAGTGACCCTACTCCTTGTCATGTACAACTGGGGAATCAAGACCATGCCAGTTGACTCAATGACCAACCTTATGATACAGCGTGCACATGCTAACCATTCGGCCATCTACCTACCCTGTATTCAATAAATGGACTTCAGACAACAGAGTCATGGAAGTGATAATATATACATCCATGACAGTGGATAAAAATGCCAAAGAATATACCAAAATTAATATTTTGAAATTAAGGGGAGTTATGGGAGATTAGATAAAGAGTTGACAGTTCTCACTATAATAGTTAAAAACTAGATAATTACTCCACTCTGAACCAAGATATTAGCGATTGAATTTTATACCTAGCCTCGGTCATCATTACTAAAGTTGGTACGATAAAAAAACAGTCTCGATAATACATTTTGGGATTAAATCATCAATGAGTGTTGAGAAGCAGATTCGATTCAAATCCAGTGAAAATCTGACACCCAAGATGGCATCAAGAGTTGATTAAGGTCTTTTCATGTTAATAAATGTCTAATTAATAATTTAGATAAGATCCTCACGTGACATTTCAGATGATGAGTAGTATGATGTATTGAATTCATTCTTCATTTAAGACAGTTAGGTGGACAGACGTGTGCTTGTTTCATTATTTTTACTTGAAAATACCTTGGTGCTATAGCCAATTGCCTTAGTGGTATATTGATTTTGGCTTAGGTATAGCCAATAGCCTTCTCCCGTCAAAAGGCAAAACCTAGTAACTCACTTTTTTTTTATCAAAATTGAGTTAGGACCAAATTTGTAGTTACTAGGGTATGTGCTTCCTGTTGTTATACTAGATATTCCAATCTTTTGATTTTGTAAGCAGTTACACCCATGACACAACCTAGCAACTTCCTTCATTTGCCTAGTATACCACAGCAAAACCTAGTAACTCAATAGTCAAATCAATGGATGATCTGGGGTTTAATATTCATTCATTACGTTTTCCTTTGTTTTCTCAAAATAAGAAAAAAGTGAGTTACTAGGTTTTGCCTTTCGACGGGAGCCTTGGTGGTATATTGATTTTGGCTTAGGTAGCCAATAGCATTGGTGGCTTAGGGTTATACTTTGGTGGTATTCAACTTTTAAAAGTCCTGATGGAAATAGGAAAGCCTTGATGGCGTGAAATTATTTGTGCGGCAAAATTGGTAATTTTCAGTGGATAGATTTATTGGTGAACGTTATTTGTAGCATTTGTAGATAGACGCAATTCATTAATAAGAGAAATTGATTACACAACAGACTAGTAAGCGTCTTATTAGTGTGTAAATTGTTTACATGCTTGATTATTGATGAGTAGGTCAGCGCACGTGTTTGTATTGAATTGTATGATCGGGGGGTGGGGGGTGTTAGACAAATGAGTTGTGACAATGTGGCGTGAACACTTAGTCCCATTTTTCGCTTTGTTTTGTTGTTTAGATGATAGGTTTAACGATTTGTATGTTTCTAGATGGGATCTTTCTTACCACTGACCCATGGGACACTGATGCCTGAAGTGGATTTCTTATTCACGTGGGTCAGGGGTGAGGGAGTCCTGTCTCCTTGTGTGATTTGATCTGGTTTAGTTCAAGTATTTTCATATGTTTTATAGAATAAAATTTATTATCACTTCAGGCAAAGTATTTACAGTATCCATGTTTATTTGTACCAGAACGGGAGAGAAGGTGTACTTACGATCTTACTTTGATTTCAGTCCGAACTGAGTCAGAGTGGATTACACTGGGGACAGTGCTCCTTTATCTCCTGACAGCTGAACAAGTGTTACTTAACAAAGATTATTTCAGTTATGTTTATAATTATTTAATTATTCTTGATATATTTGCAATGGAATATAGAAATTTTTGTGAAGTTTTGATATTTTTGTTTTGAATATTGGGAATAGAGGGTAATGAAATGCTGGCCTATGCATTTGAAGGGGGTTCGAGAGATGGAATATTTCATCACATTATTTCTCCCCAATACTTAATACTTCTGGAAGCTGGAGGAATTGACATGCTGAGGATTGGTGTACATTTCAGGCCAAAATAAAGACCTGCAATAGGCAGATTTAGCTGTTGCATAATGTATGCTTAAAATAAAGAATTAAGTGTATTTCTTCTGGGTGACTTTATATCGGTAATACATGTATTCCAACCGTAGAATAATAAGTCAACTTCTGCCTACAGGCAGATAATTAAACAATAGAATCACATAAATACTCTTAATTTCCTGAAGCTGATTCTATAATTCAATCAACTATATGCAAGGGATCTGTACATTAAATTATGGCATGTGATTATTGTGGATAACTGTAAATCACTTGAAGGCACAGAATGTAATTAAGATAGAAATTTTATCAGACAATTCTACCAATATGTACATGCATTTAAACATATATTATACAAGAACTAAACAGTAGAATCTGTATGAGCAGCCACTCCTATTCAGCGACATCTCCTTGTAAGCGGTCACGATAAATCCCCCCGTAAAAATTCTATTGTTTCATCTCTTTATTCAACGGTCACTCCTCTAACGCGGCTAGCGGTCACTATTTTACTAATAAATTCAACAAAACATCGCCCATTCAACGGCCATTGTTGAATGATACCATCTTGTCGTTCTTTGTAACACCCCTGCTAATCCTGTGAGTAGTAGTTAATTAACTGGACCCCCACTGATCAGGTAAAAAGAAATGCAAAAATGACAATCAACCCGGGATTATCTGTTAATTAATCTTTTGTTTTATTAAACGACTAACCTGATCATTGTTTTCACACGTAATGACACATTATTTGATACTGAATGAATAAAATAAAAGTACCGAGTTTTGTCACAATCATCTAGTATCTCTTTTCCATTGCCACTTTGTTGTTAAACAGACGTTTGATAGAATAAAATTAATTCATGGATTTTCTTCACAAAAATGGATAAATATTATAAAATGCATCACAATGGTAGACAGTAGTATCGAAGGTTGGTACAAAATGACAAGTTTACAGAAGTTATGTCCGAGATTCGAGTAAAGAATTTTCGTTCGGCGCAAGATTCAGCGACGGTCAAATTTACCGATGCAAGTATTGATGTTCGCTTCCAATGCATCCAAGCGTAATATTTAATTTATGTCAGCACAAAAAGCACCGAGATTTTATTAAGAGGCCACTCCCGTTAAGCGGTCAGTTGTGAAAATTCCCTTGGGTGACTGCTTAATGCAGATTCTACTGTATATTATACAAGAGCTGAATCTGCCAAATGCAGGTCTTTCTTTAGGCCTGAAATGTTATCTAAATTATTACTTAGATATTAATTAATTTATCCAGACCATAATCAACCCTCGATGCCATTGCTAGCCTGCAACATTTACTGGATTAGAAACCAATGTGCTGCTCAACTGACATTGATGATTAAATCAAACAAACCAACAGTGAGGCTGATGCCCCCCTCCGGAAACCCAAATTAAATAGATGACACATATTAATTAATCGCACATTTATTTTTTTCAAAAGTATAGAGCAATCAAACTGATTATCAACTATACACTAAGTTTCATCTCTACCAGACAGAATCAAGATTATCTTGTCCCAAAGCATCGACCAATGAAATTGATTAGCTCTGCTTAGCTTCAGCTCGAAATGTTAATCATTGAACTCAGTCAAGACATTCACCTAATGAACATCAACATCAAGTTTAAACATTCTACCTTGCCTACCTCAATTAAAAGCAGAGTTGTTATGTTCCAAAGTCTTGACGAATCAAGTTGCCTAAGCAGAAAATTCTCATCAACCTTAGTAAAGGTAATGATATAATGAATCTATACTCAGAGTTTCATCACTCTCACTTAATTAAAACCAAAGTTATCGTGCCCCAAAGCATCAACCAATGAAATTGCTTAGCTCTGCTTAGCTTTAACAGGAAAGTGTGAATGATCGAACTCCATCAAGGCATTCGCCTAATAAACACCTACATCAAGTTTAAACGTTCTAGCTCAATTAGAAGGAGAGTTATTGTGTTCCAAAGTCTCGGCCAATCAAATTGCTTATTGCTCTGCTTACCCTGAGCAGAAAATGCTCATTATCGAACTTAGTCAAGGTAATGATGTAATGAAACTATACACCAATTTTCATCACTCTCACTTAATTAGAACTAAAGTTATCGTGTCCCAAAGCATCAACCAATCAAATTGCTTATCTCTGCTTACCCTAAGCTCATCTTCGAACTCCATCAGGGCATTGGCCTGATAAACACCTACACCAAGTTTGAACATTCTACCTCAATTAGAAAGAGAGTTATTGTGTCCCAAAAAGTGTGACAGACGGACAGACGGACAAACCCATTTTAATACTCTCCTGCTTTCTTCGAAAGGCGGTGGACAATAAATGAATAATCAAGACTATGTTTTTTATCGCACCGACTTTAGTAATGATGATTGAGACTAGGTGCAAAATTCAATCGCTAAATTCTCGTTTCAGAGTGGATCAATTTGACTGAAATATTCAGCAAATTCCCTTTATATTATCTAGTTTTTAACTATTATAGTGAGAACTGTCAGCTCTTCATCTAATCTCCCATAATGTATCTTTAACTTCATATTTATAATATAGCATAAGAAACATTGTGATCATCTCTTAAAGATAAATTTCAACAATCCAATCTATAATTTCTGTGACAATAATCAAAAGAAGAATATTTTTTTCTGATTGATTTATTATCATTTCTAGCCAACAGCTATCAGACAATTTCCATGTGGAGATAAATAATTTAATTAATTCTGCAAGTACAGTTGTACTGTAACAAATAAAACCATGACATATAGAACTGTAAGGATTCAAAATGAAAGAAGGTTAGATTGGTATAACCATGTTTTCTACAAAATAAACTTTTTATTATAAAATTACATTGTGAACCAAAAACACAGCATGTTTCAAAACTGATCATGACAGCGATTATCCCGAAAACATGTTACTGTAGTCTATTGATCTAACTTTAAAGATACATTATGGGGGATAAGATAAAGAGATGGCAGTTCTCGCTATAATAGTTAACCAGCGGCTGCCAGGCAGGATATGCCCACATTTTCGAGAGATGGATAGAGAACAAGCTATAAAGAAAGTGATTTTTCGTACAAGCAGGGGCCATAATTCAGAAAGTTACGGTCCGATATGTGTGAATATCGAAAGGAACCGAGATCTTTGGGTTATAAATCGGATAAAAATTGTGACCTCTATAGGGTCAACAACCTTGATATACCATATTTTTTGCTCTTTGAGAACGAAGGGCGGTCATTTTGTCTGTCAGTTTTGGGCCGATTTTCACGAAATTCGAACTCAGTCGTCCTTAGGGTGTAACGGTAATATAATAATACGTTTTTTTAAATCGGATAAAAATTATGACCTCTATAGGGTCCACAAGCTAAAAACGCGATTTTTCGTACAATCAGGGGCCATAATTCAGGAAGTTACGTTCCAATATGCACGAATATCGAAAGGAACCGAGATCTGTGGGTTATAAACTCACATTTCAAGTTTCAACAAAATCGGATAAAAATTGTGACCTCTATAGGGTCCACAACCTTGATAATACCATATTTTTACACTATTTGAGAACGAACGGCGGCCATTTTGTCTGTCAGTTTTGGGCCGATTTTCATGAAGTCGTCCTTAGAGTGTAACTGTGATATAATAATACGTTTTTTTAAATTGGATAAAAATTATGACCTCTATAGGGTCCACAAGCTAAAAACGTGATTTTGTGTACAATCAGGGGCCATAATTCAGGAAGTTAAGTTCCGATATGTGCGAATATCGAAAGGATCCAAGATCTTTGGGTTATAAGCATACATTTCAAGTTTAAACATAATCAGATAAAAATTGTGACCTCTACGGTGTTAACAAGCTAAAAACGTGATTTTTCGTACAATGAGGGGCCATAATCCATGAAGTTACAGTCCGATACATGCCAATATCGAAAGGAACCGAGATAGACTGTTCACAAACAATTGTTGACGGACGGACGGACGGACGAACGGACAGGGGCGACGACAATATACCTCCACTTGAAAATGTGGGTGTATAAAAATATTTGGATCAATTCTTTTGGTAGACTTTTATACTTTTTATTGTGAATGGTTCTAAAGTCTTTTATCTTGAATATTGTGCCCTTAACCCTCTCGTTACGTAAGCGCCCGAAACCGCCCGTAACGTCCTGTACGGGATCGCCCGATGTCGCCCGAAATGACGGTCGGTAAAACTCGGTAATTTTCCACTCGGAACAAAACTCTCACGTCACTAACGACAACTGGAGTGTACTGTAAACATAGCAGTATTCAAAATGGCGGCCTCCGTGAAATTTTTTATATTGAAGAGTTTTGTGTAAAAATGAAGGTTTTTCGTTGAATTTTTGAATGGCGTCATCGGATTCAGACGGCGATTTTAATGGATTCGATTCTTATGACGTTGAATGTGCCGAATTGAAGCAAAAAGAGGTAATAAATGACCGTGAATTGGATGATAATTTTGACGATGAAAGTGACATTGAAATTGAACAAGGACTGGAATACGATTCGTCTGGAGAGTCTAGCAGCGAAAATGATGACTTTGAGGACATATTAAATAGGGACGATCTCGAATGGAGTCAGATTACTCGCAAGGTAATTATCAAACGTTTTTCGGCAAAACAAGGACCGACTAATTTTCCAAATGTAGGTCAGATTGACATAGTTGATGGCCCCGGATACATGTATACAACAGATTTACCTAGTATAAATAACATAAATCCAATCCATTGAAGTCGCCGCCCGAATTTGATGATAGCACCCAGAAACTCAACAAAAAATTGTTTATTTTTGTATATTGAGCTTTTTCAATGGAATACATGTTAACACCATTAAGCCTTAAAAACTACAGCTTTGTACATTAATATTAAGTTAAATAAGTCAAGGTAAGCAAAATATGTCGACAACCTAACGGTTTCCTCCGTCGCAACTTATGATACATAAGTAGTGATGAGAGATGCATATTTCTAGTTGACTCCATTGGAAAGAGAATTCAATTTCCTTTCAGAAAATCATAACTTGTCTTCTTTGAAAGTTGATAGGTTTTGAGCTATAATCACATGAACATTTCGCATATTTTTTCGACGTTTTTTCTGAATATTGTCAGGATTTGGCGTCATACATTATAAAACTCACTAGTAATGAAAGGGTTAAAGAACAGAAAACCAAACCTTTCAATTTTCCATATGAAATCAAGTTCCTTAGTTCTAGACCCCTGAGAGAGAGAGAGAGGGAGAGAGGGAGAGATAAATGGGGTCCACTCGACACAAACTAGGTCACCCCGACACAAACTAGGTCACCCCGGGACAAAAATATGGTTCAATTTTATTTAATTAATTCCCTTGCGAGTAGGGGTCTTTAGCAGTGGGAGGAAACCGTGGGAGGTTGGACAGTCGACCCTAATCCTTGTCACGTACAACCAGGGTAACGAAACCAGGGCAGTTGACTGAATGACAGACCTTATGATACAATCCATCAAGATCATAATCGAAGTTATTATACGTACAAGACAACATAATCAGGGGCGGATCCAGAGGGGGGGGGGGTTGGGGGGTCCAAACCATGGGTTCCACGTCGGCCGTATATGCCGGTTGAGACCTGCGGCTATGGCAAATTGCCGTTCCTAGATCTGACCTAACGGTCATTTTGCACGCCGGAAAGAGAGTCTTTTTTTCCAAAACCCAATTTTCAAACATGGCTACGATTGACCTCCACTATATGTAACTATACAAGAATGCACACGTATAGAAGCCAATCTCGTGATTGGTGTTATAGAGTTGTATAAATACAATAGTCCTCAACAGATGATACTGAGTGGTGTGTTGATAATTAATGATGAGTGTCTGGTAGAAAACAATAAAAGTTAATTGATAAGTGGGAATCTAATCAACGGCGTGAAGCGGTCCATTGTTAATCATTCACGTATTGTCCACGTGTAAGAAGGATTTTCAACATCAAAGCCGTTTACCGCTATTACGGTTAGGCACGATGTAAACAAGGTTATTATGAGCTTCGAAAAAAGGCAAATGATATAAAATACTGCTCTTCGCATCCAACCAACTGTCATATAAAATAAAAACAGCATAGAAATTACGAAGTCCTCAAAATTTATAAATTTTTATAGCGGCATTATGGCCTTGTGGAAATTGTAGAAATAAAATCTAGAGAATAGTTGACTTGCTTACCGAAAAATTAAGAAAATTACGTATTCCAGTTCTATTGTGCAGTGATATTGATAATTCCACGTGTAGAAAATATGTCGTGTATATACGGTTACTCTTACACACGACGATATTCTAGGGGGCGCTAGTGTCGTTAGCTGGGAAGTTAGTTATCCGTTAGTCATTTAGTTATACATTATTAGGATTTACGTCACAATTCTGCAACTCGTAATTCCGTAAGAGATGGTCTTAAAACCAATAAATGTGAGAAATATGCCGTGGATAATTATATATTTATCTTCATATCGAAGTTATTGTGTTACAACTCAAAATTATCCAGGTCAGTGTATTTACTATGGAGCATGTGGTAATTACGTGTGAGCTACTGAAATGGTTTTTCTACGGCCAATTCAACTATTTCGCTATTTAAGTAGCCAAAATGGAATATTTAATTAATTAATAAATAATTATCATAAGCCTTACTAATATTTCATTTTTAAGTCAAATATATTTTTTTTTGTGTACCCCATGGTGACAAAGTGGTATAGACACGTGAATTCACAATACCATACCATGAATAAAAAGCATGAAAGATGAATTGACTTTGAAAAGTTTTCGTGCGTTATCGTTGTAAAACAACCTTTTGTAAAACAACTTTTTTTTTTATTAGAAAAGTGTCATAATTGTGCTTTATCCTTTATCGTCAGATGGTGCGACAGGATGGGCACTCAAAGCGCGAGATAATGATATAACATATGTGATATCACAATTAATGCTTTGCATCAATAATTAAATTGAATCACAATGTCATCGTATTAATTTAAGATAGGTTGCCAGGCAACGAAACATACGCCCACAGCAGCTAAATCGTCCGGGCAGTCAACAAGGGTTGTCGCATATTTTTACTTTTTTCCGTAATGAAACATTTATAATACACTAAAATCTGAATAAGAGCAACAACTCACGAAGTAATTATATGAAAACTATTAGTTCTGCCCCATGCTAACGTTTTGTATGCAAAGCTTTTAATATCATGGATTTTACTGTTCAAGTCATAAAAATTCATTGAAAATCAATAGGAATCTTCATCTCATGACCTCAAACACTGTGTATAAATTTAAACTCAATCGGATATTAACTTTAGCCTCTAGAGCATCCACAAGATTTTTTTAAGTGATCAAGGGCCATAACTCTGGCAGTAATTATCGGAAATCGCTGAAAATCAATAGGCTTCTTCGTCTCAAGACCTTAAACACTGTGTATAAATTTAAAGTCAATCAGATATTAACTTTAGCCTCTAGAGCGTTTAAAAGCAATTGTGGACACCAGACCGACGGACAAACGGGGGCGACGACAATATACGACCACATTTCAATGTGGGCGTATAATAATAAAAATTGATGTCAAACGAGGTGTTGGATTTCTCTGTTTAAAAAGCTCAATGTGTATGTATATACACCAAAATGACGATAGAGACCATGCATTTCTCAAAACATTTCAAGCCGAGGGGGGGGGGGGGGGGATATATTTTCTCAGGAACCTGGCAAACCCACTCCTGCAAAAATTCCTGGTTCTGCCCCTGATAATAAATGGCACTAAGCCTTGGATCACCTGTAATTAGAGTCGGTCATCTCACCTGAAAGAATCGACCACATTTACCAGATAAATAAGACAACAACTCGGTTATCCAGAAATGTCAATATTTGATGTCAGCAGAATGGCTTAACAGAAATTAATTAAATTACCACGGAGAAATTAGCAAACAATAAGAGGATAATAAACACGGTTTCCCAGTTTGCACCTTTTCAAACATGGCCACAAGTATGTTGTAATCTTGACAACAATGGCATGTGACAAAGCTAAAAGACATGCTTTCAAATAGTGTATTTGTTTGGCATCCATTGAACTGATTTTTGTTTGTTTTGTACATTTAAATTTCAAAACTTGTAGAATAATCTAGAGTAATCAGATCGACTTGAAAAATAAAGATAGGTTGCCAGGCAATAAAACATATGCCAACAGTAGCTAAATCATCCAGGCAGTCCACATAGGTTGTCGCATATTTTTTTGGGGTCGGTAATGAAAGAATTTACAAGAAACAAAAAACTGATTAATAGTAACATCCCATATAAGTATTTATCAGAAATCATTAGACATTTTTTTCAGCTTGCAGTGCTTCCCTTAAACTCTGTATATGAAATCAAAGTAAATCCAATGATAACTTTCATCTTTAAGAGTATCTACAAGATTTCTCAAAGTGACCAAGGGTCATAACTTATGCAATATGTAACAGAATAAATTTGAAGTCAATCGGGTAATAACTTAAGTGTCTACAGTGCCAACAAGATTTATCAAAGTGATAAAGAGCCATAATTCTAGCAGTAATACTCAGAAATTGAAAACCACATCAAGGCTTCCTTGTCTCATGACCTTAAAGGAGCTAAATCGCTAATATTTGGTACCTAGAAATTGACAAATGGGTCGCAACGCATATAATAATGTAATATGAATGTATATAAACCGATTTACACTCAATCGTTTCCGTTTTTACTGTAATAATCAGTTATATTTGACAAAATATGCCAGAAGTCTCATTCGAATGGCAATTTCTAGCATCTAGTAATTCCAGTCTACACCGATAGTATTTATTGCGCATGCTCTCCAGATAAGAATATGGCATCACCGTTTAACATGACTTGTGGAATATGTCTAGTCTCTTTCTCCAAGGCCCTTGTTACAAATGGCGCTGAAACGCATTATGGTACACGATTCGTGTACCAATGGTAAAATGTTTATTTTGTCTTAAATATTGGATATCAGAAGCTCATCTTTTCCCGATAAGATCACAACATCAATGTTGATTTAAATTGACAAATAATTCGTGTTTTCAATGTCAAAGACTTTGGATGACACCAAGTTAGAGACGGGGCTACTTTAAACACTGTCACTCACTGTGTGTAAGGCGTAATATAATGCCTTGGAGGTATTTTCCCCAACCTTTTCTTAGAACATAGTTCTTCGTCACTTCGTCAAATAAATTACACAATAAAACGTCACGCTTAACGGGTTAATTATCCGAAATATCTGCAAACCAATTAACTTAAAAACTGCATAAATTTCATGTCAATTGAGCAGTAATTTTAACCGCTAAGAGCGTCCACAACCAATAGTGGACAACTGGCTAGAGGTGAAACCAATATACGACCACATTTCAATGTGTATAGTAAAAAAATATAAAATTTAAAAGCATCACGTGTTCACTATTCTGACTAGTTTTGATATTATTGTGTATTAATAATAAGAATTAGATTTTTCAAAAAGTATTAGAAAAATGTGAAGGTTTGTCAGACACAAAGAGAGAGAGAGAGAGAGAGAGAGAGAGAGAGAGAGAGAGAGAAATGAGGTTTAAGGTCCACTCAACACAAACCAGGTCATTTCGGGACTAACACATGGTTTAATTTTATTTCAATAATTCGCTTGCGCGTATGGGTCTTTAGCAGTGGGAGGAAACCGGAGGACCCGGAGAAAACCCACGAGGTTGGACAGGCGACCCTACTCCTTGTCACGTACAACCAGGGATTCGAAACCACGCCAGTTGACTCAATGACAGGCTTTATGATACAGCGTGCACGTGCTAACCATTCAGCCATCTTTGGTTTATATTTCAGTCTTTAATATCGATATTAATACTTTAATACAGCAACAGGATTAAAAAGAATACCTTTTTTTTTTAATTTATACTTAAATTTTTCATCCCAGTTTCTTCAAGTAGTGTAATATTCTGATCCATGTTTTTGTTAAATAAATGTTTGTTGTATGGGATACTATGTTTAGATTTGTATTGAAGGAAGCTTCATTCACAGGCTCTGTTGTTCACATACATTTATGTGAACTCTGCTTTATATACACTGGATAAAGAGAGAGTGAGAGATGGGGTTTAACCTCCACTCCGCACAAACTAGGTCATTTCGAGACTAACATAAGGTTCAATTTTATTTCAATAATTCGCTTGTGCGTAAGGGTCTTTAGCAGTAGGATGAAACCAGAGGACCTATAGAAAACCCACGAGGTTGGACAGGCGACCCTACTCCTTGCCATGTACAACTGGGGAATCAAAACCACGCCAGTTGACTCAATGACAAGACCTTATGATGCAACGTGCACGCGCTAACTATTTAGCCATCTGACTCCCTTGTCCTTTAAATGATCAAATATGAAATAAATTAACTCAAGCTTTATGTCATTGTCCACTGAAAAGATTAAAAATAGACAATCTTATGGCACACACGGCAATTGCCGTAGTATTTAGTGAAATTGTCGTAGAAAAAATAACAATAACTATGGTATCTTCAACCATAGTAATTTGTATTTAAAAAATGAAGAATATCACCACAGCAATTGCCGATGTTGACACTTAAATCGACACTGTATACTTGCGTAATCCACAGCATAATCGAAAGTAGGAATTTATTTTCTTTGAATGGTATTTAGTAATTAGAACATAATCATATAACACACTATTTATGGAATAACAATTACTATGGTTTATTTCACTGTGAAGTTTCAACAAGATTTCACAAGTCGTTATCAACCATATAACACAAATAAATAAAATAAGAAATATGGTTATAATACAAGAGCAGTGCGAATCCTCCAATGGGATATAAGTTCAGCAAAAGTGAGCAGCTGCCGTTAAATACACAAATGATTAGAAATATGGGTATAAGGTATAAACTGTAATTAGTATAGATAAGAAGAGAAATAAAAGATCAAATAATTATTTAAGAGTTATAATAAGCCATGTTATATATAGTAATTAGTTCTAGATAAAAGTGGATTTGTCTACGATATTACCTTGGTGTAAGTGGAATGAACGATAGATGAAAGTAATAATAAAAGATGAAACAACAGGGATCATAGACGTGGAATTGACCCCCGACCATTAAAACAAGATAAAGTAAATATAAATATAACTGTACAAAATAATATTAAAATTAAAGAATAATTACATTATAAATTGTTCTGGGCTGATATATACTACATTTTAATGATGTGATCATAACGCTCTTGGAATGTAAACTCCTGGGTCCCTATTTAGTTTTGGTCTACGTATATTAATTGCTTCATGAATTCTTCGGTTTCGTTTGTTGTGGTGGTTAACTGCTAACTTTTTAACATTTGACCAGTTCACTCAGTGGCCTGTGTTTTCAATGATCTTATTGTTTTGTTTCTTCCTCCCCCCCCCCCCCCCCCCCGGAGTTCTCGTGACCGCACTTTTCTATCTAGTTAGATCTCGAATGACTTGGTTAAAAATAGAAGGAACGGCACTGAAATTGTTTGGCTTTTTACGATGACATCACAGTGGACCACAGATTACCGACAACACTTGTCATCACGTGGCATTCATAGTTCACACTTACTAAAAAAAATCTGAGCCCGATATTCTCTAATATTTTATAAAGTGGAATTATATATGTGCTTATTATATGCACCCCACCTCTCCCGCTATATAATAAAGTTTTATTTGAATTAGGAGATAAACACTTCCTGTTTGGTATTTAGAGGGGGTTTATTGTCCATTTAATCATGGTTGAATTATCCATTAGAACACGATACACAAGCTTACTATATCTAACAAGCCCAATATTACTTGAATAGTGTTTTAAAGATACATTCCCGCGTACAAACTGGGCGATTTAATGGTATATATGGACTAAAAACATATATGGACTAATTAATTTGTCATAATTTTGCTTCAAATCCTCCTCAAACATTGTAATTGCGAAGGAATGCCCTGCTATAAAAATTTAATCAAACCAGGTCATGTTTACGTCACATGACTTACCTCTCTTGGAAGTCAGAGGAGAATTCATTGCATACATAAGACGATGTTGTCTTTAATATCGAATCCTTATTAAATTTTTGGATTATCAACTACCTGCATCCTTTTTATCTCAGAAAGTGTTGTACGTGTAACTCTTCATAGCGTTTATCAACTTGTACATGAAGCGCTCAATGTTCGCGTGTGACCTTTGACATCATGTGTGCATAAATTCTTAATTGTCGGGCTGTTAATTAGGGGAACCCTTACATTTTTGTCCTGTATATGCTCCATGAGTGTTTTTCGGGGAATCCAGTATTTTTCTAGTAAGATTGAATATCTCTACTTTCCATATATACCAAAATAATCATACTTTTATTGGAAATAACCACCCGATAAATACTTTTCTGGGGACCTATCTTTAAATTTCCATTTCTTATAATTAGTTTCCATCAAAAACAAAGCAATTGAGAGATAAACAGAGGATAGAGAGAGAGAGAGAAATGGGGTTTAAAGTCCACTCGACACAAAACTAGGTCATTTCGGGACTAACATATGGTTTAATTTTATTTCAATAATTCGCTTGCGCGTAGGGGTCTTTAGCAGTGGGAGGAAACCGGAGGACCTGGAGAAAACCCACGAGGTTGGACAGGCAACCCTACCCCTTGCCATGTACAACTGGGGAATCAAAACCACGCCAGTTGACTCAATGACAGACTTTATGATACAGCGCGCGCACGCTAACCATTCAGCCATCCAACCCCCCCTACACACTGAGGATAGAACCCAAGAGGTTTGTAATGTAGAATTTCAAAATTAAAGATACATTGTAGGAAATTAGATAAAGAGCTGGTAGTTCTCACTATAATAGTTAAAACTAGATAATGTAAAGGCAATTTGCTGAAAATTTCAGTCAAATTGATTCACTCTGAACCAAGATTTTAGAGATTGAACTTTTGGCCTAGCCTCGATTATCATTACTATTACTGAAGTCAGTAGGAACAAGCCAACAGTGAGGCTGATGTCCCCCACCGAAATAGGAAAATAATTAGAGGACACATATAAATTTATCACAAATAAGCGGAACGGACAGACAGACAAAAACAGACAGACGGACGAACCCATTTTAATAGTTCCCTGCTTTCTTCGAAAGGCGGGGGACAATCAAAGTAGGAGAGTTATTGTTTTCCAAAGTCTCGACCAATCAAATTGCGTATCGCTCTGCTTACCCTGAGCAGAAAATGCTCATTATCAAACTTAGTCAAGGTATTACTGTAATGAAACTATACACCAAGTTTCATCAATCTCACTTAATTAGAACTAAAGTTATCGTGTCCCAAAGCATCAACCAATCAAATTGCTTATCTCTGCTTACCCTAAGCGGAAAATGCTCATCTTCGAACTCCATCAAGGCATTGACCTAATCAACACATACACCAAGTTTGAACATTCTAGCTCAATTAGGAAGAGAGTTATCGTGCCCCAAAGTATCAACCAATCAAATTGCTTATCTCTGCTTACCCTAAGCGGAAAATGCTCATCTTCGAACTCCATCAAGGCATTGACCTAATAAACACATACACCAAGTTTGAACATTCTAGCTCAATTAAAAGTTATCGTGTCTCAAAGCATCAACCAATCAAATTGCTTATCTCTGCTTACCCTAAGCGGAAAATGCTCATCTTCGAACTCCATCAAGGCATTGACCTAATCAACACATACACCAAGTTTGAACATTCTAGCCCAATTAGGAAGAGAGTTATCGTGTCCCAAAGCATCAACCAATCAAATTGCTTATCTCTGCTTACCCTAAGCGGAAAATGCTCATCTTCGAACTCCATCAAGGCATTGACCTAATAAACACATACACCAAGTTTGAACATTCTAGCTCAATTAGGAAGAGAGTTATTGTGTCCCAAAAAGTGTGACGGACAGACAGACGGACAGACAGACGGACGAACCCATTTTAATAGTCCCCTGCTTTCTTCGAAAGGCGGGGGACAATAAGATAAAAAACATAGTCTTGATTATTCATTTCATGATTTAATTATGAACCTAATCCAATAAACATCGCAGGATAAGCGATGCCATCGAGAGTTGATTATGGTCTTTCCGTGTTAATTAATGTCTAATTAATAATTTAGATAACATTTCAGGCCTACAGAAAGACCTGCAATAGGCAGATTTAGCTCTTAAACATATTGGTCTTTGAACTGTCAAGGCCATGAGAACTGTTAATTAGACAGTAAAGTCAGAAGTCAAAGCAACGGTCTACTTAGATGATTTCTCAACTATTGGGTATATAATCATATTAGCAATTTTAGTTAAAGAAATGTTACTGCAGGGGAAATTCATGATGAAGCTATACAAATGCCAAAAGGACTTGAAGTTCTGTGCGATTGCCTAATTTTTAAGCCTTAGGGGCAACATGATAAAATTCTACTAAGAGCTTAACAGAGTTATTTCCGATAAACTTGGTAATTTAGCAGATGGACGTATATTGTTTGATTTATATAGTCAGTGTTATAAAGTCAAGATAGTTTTTAATACTTGTAGATTGTGGTGTATATATTGATATATTCAGATATCTAGAAGTTTTGTTATTTCCCATATTGAGATGTCTAATGAGTAGCTGTGCAAAGTGGATTCATACATTTGCTTTATATTTTCCTTTTTATTTTGGATTTTCATCTATTTCTTTATTGTTCAGTGCCATCTCAAGCACATTTAAATACCAAAATATAGGCTATAGCTGTTGTGAATGTGGGATTTAACAATGTCCTACTGTTCTGCTCCGACTGGGCTAATAAAAACGGGCATACACCATACAGTATGTAATGCGGGGAAATTTTGACCGGGCAGCGGCATTATGGCCTACTCTTATATCGAATTCCAACTGCCAATGTGTACACAGGGTCTCAATTTTTGTCCCATCCTAATAACTAGACAGCTGTCCTGCACCACTGACAAGGGGAAACGAGAGAGAGAGAGAAATGGGGCTTAACGTCCACTCGACACAAACTAGGTCATTTCGGGACTAACATATGGTTTAATTTTATTTCAATAATTCGCTTGCGCATAGGGGTCTTTAGCAGTGGGGGGGAAACCGGAGGACCCGGAGAAAACCCACGAGGTTGGACAGTTGTTGGAGTTGTTGTGAATGACATCAATGTTAGCAATGTCAAAATTTTATTAACCATTCATTTTATTTAAAGACCAGCGGCTGCAGGCCACGAAATTTCACGCGAATGATACCAATCGGTTACGTGCGGTAGCGCCAGCTCAAAAACACGCGACCGATTTCCTGGTTACGCAAATTTAATTAAACATATGGTTTAATTTTATTTCAATAATTCGCTTGCGCATAGGGGTCTTTAGCAGTGGTAAGAAACCGGAGGACCCGGAGAAAACCCACGAGGTTGGACAGTTGTTGGAGTTGTTGTGAATGACATCAATGTTAGCAATGTCAAAATTTTATTAACCATTCATTTTATTTAAAGACCAGCGGCTGCAGGCCACGAAATTTCACGCTAACGATACCAATCGGTTACGTGCGGTCGCGCCAGCTCAAAAACACGCAACCGATTTCCTGGTTAGGCAAATTTAAATATCGGTTACATTAACAAATTCCATTAACAAATTTATTCACATTTGATCAATTTTTATACAGGATGACTTTGTGACACGTGCAGTCTAAATTATTTGTATTATAGCACAAACTCCATTCATTCATTCTTGGCATTTCATTTCTCCATCTTACCAGTACTTTGACAGATCACGTATTTTGACACCACGTAGTAGGCTATTGACCAGTTGCAAGCACGTTGATTTAAAAATGCCTCCCGCCCCTAATTCTTTAAATGATTAATTATGCCTTAAATATTTGAAAGCGTACCTTTGGATTTTCAAACACAAAATGAGAAATCAGTTTGACTATTTAACATGTCAGCTATATTTTAAAAGAATTTACTGCACGTTCTCCTGTCAGTTTTCAGTATAGCCATGCCAATGACCCATATGTATGTCGTCAACTTTGACCCAATCTGGCATCGCTCGAGCGATAGTGTGAACGATTTTACTTTCCTGTCTATTTTGATATTATTTCATGACATCAAACTATTCTGTTTCCTTTTGAGACTTTGTGTATAGAGTGCCAAGGTTATTAAATACTGTTTGGCAATCAGTCGCTACCTATGAGTGATGCTACGTGCTTGGATGAATGATTGCAAATGACAAGTGTAATATGAAGTTCGCATGCAGTCGTCAGTGACTGAAAACTATGTGGTAACTACCATTCCTGGTTTTTAAAGGTCAGATATGATATAAAAACGAAAATCCATTAGTAATTTTTGGAACTGATTCCCCTCTGCAACCGAACCGTGACCAATTAACTGAGTAGCCATCATTTACGTACATCAGCCGCTTGATGTTTGAAAAAGCCGATTGATAGAAGAATTATTAAAATATAGGGATTTAGTGAAGTGGAACAATTTTTTCTATTATTAAATGAATAATAGCACAATTTAGATCTGGATAAAACATGAAAATAGGGCAACCATTTTATGTAACCAATTGGTTACGCAATGGTCATCTGGCGTAACCCCAAAAAATGGTTACGCAGAGCATAAACCTGCAACCATTTTTCTGGTTACGCCAAAATTTGAAATTTCTAGCCTGCGGCTGCCAGGCAGGATACGCCCACATTTTGCAAGAGATGGATAGAGAACAAGCTAAAAACAAAAAAGGAGTTTTTGTACAATCAGGGGTCATAATTATGGTCTGAAATGCGCAAATATCAAAAGGGACAGATTTTTGGAATATAAAGATATGTTTTAAGTTCCATTTAGAGGGTCCATAACCTTTGAATTACATACTTATATACAATTCGGCCATTTTGTCGGCAGTTTCATTTCGATTTTCCCAAAATTCCAATTCAACCTTCATTATGGTGGAATAGTGATCTAAATGGTTTTTAAAATTGAAAAAAAAATTGTGACCTCTAGAGAATCCACAAGCTAAAAATGTGATTTTTCGACCAATCAGGGACCATAATTCATGAAGTTATGATCCGATATGTGCGATAATCAAAAGGAACCAAGATCTTTGGGTTATAAAACATGCATTTAAAGTTTCATCAAAATCGGATCAAAATTGTGACCTCTAGAGTGTCCACAAAACGAGTATTTCGTACAATCAGGGCCCATAATCCATGAAGTTATGGTTCGATAAATGCCAATATCGAAAGGAACCAAGATCTTAAGGAGATAAACCTACATTTCAAGTTTCGTTCAAATTGGATAAAAATTGTGACCTGTGAGAGTGTCCACAAACAAATTGTGGACGGACGGACAAACAGGGGTGAGGGCATAATACGTCCACATGAAAATATGGGCGTATAAAAAACAACTAGCTTTCTTTTTAACACAGATTCTTGATTGACATGCTGGTTGTTGAACATGTAGGCATGTAAAAATCACCTAGAATGTCTACAGAGCAATTTAAAGTTGTCCTATCATAGTTGATAAACTTCTTAACTCTAAATTACATAATTTTTCCATTTCAATAGAAACAGATCCTAAGTATGTGATGTCAAATACTTAGAGCTATGTACAAACCTGTACTTAAATACAAAATTTATGAGGTTTAGTCACACTTAATTTTTTTTAAAAACTTTGTACATAATTTTTTTTAAAAACTTTGTACATAATTTTTTTTAAAAACTTTGTACATAATTTATGTTTACTTGGACAAACTAATTTGAAGGTTTGTTCTTTTTGAACAGCTATTAAAAATTTTACTTCCTAGAAAAAAAACTAATATAAAAACTTGCAAAATACACCCACATTTTGCAAGCGATTTCTCGTTCAGTTTCGGTCTGATTTTTACGAAATTCAAACACAACCATCATTATGGTGGAACGGTGATATATTTAAACGCTTTTAAAATCGGATAAAAATTGTGACCTTTAGGGAGGTCGGGTGTTCGATCCCTGCATTGGCCGAGAAAGTTCATCCAGATTTTCCGGCGTGGTTCTCCCTTGTCAGTGATGCAGGACGGAGGGGCTGACAAGGAAAGCTGTCTAGTCGTTCGGATGGGACGAAAAACCGAGGTCCCGTGTACACATTGGCGTGCACGTAAAAGATCCCTTGGCAGTTGGAATTTGATATAAGAGTAGGCCGTAGTGCCGCTGTCCGGGCAAAATTTCCCTCATAGCACACTGTATGGCGTATGCCCGTCTTCATTAGCCCAGGTTAGGAGCAGAACAGTAGGACGTTAAACCCCATTTCATTTCATTTCATTTCATTTCATGTGACCTTTAGAGGGTCCACAAGCTAAAAACGTGATTTTTCGTACAATGAGGGGCCATAATCCATGAAGTTATGGTCTGATACTTGCCAATATCAAAAGGAACCAAGATCATAGGGAGATAACCCTATATTTCAAGTTTCGTTCAAATCGGATAAAAATTGTGACCTGTAGAATGTCCATAAATTGTGGACGGACAGACAGATGGACAGGGGCGACGACAATATACGTCCACATGAAAGTGTGGGCGTATAAAAATTATATTGTTTTGGATTTAATGAGAACTTCAACTCACCATATTCTATAACAGCTTTAGGTAGAGAGGAAATCTTCCATCTATGTAAAGAACAATCAAACCCTCCACTCATTACTTCATCTGGATCGAGACCACTCCATAAAACTCCTAATATTCTACCTTGATGTTCGTCATATTTTACTAAAGCTGTTCCTGTTTTTACATTCCATACCTACACATGTATATAAACCATACACAGTTAAACATACATTATGCAAGAGCTAAATCTGCCTATTTCAGATCTTTCTTTAGGCCTGAAATGTTATCTAAATTATTAATTAGACATTAATTAACTTATCCAGACCATAATCAACTCTAGATGGCAGCGCTAGCCTGCGATCTTTAGTGGATTGTAAGCCGATTTACTCCATAACTTTCCTTCTCGATTAAACGATTAAACGGATAATCGAGACTATGCTGTTTATCGTACTGACTTTAGTAATGATGACCGAGGCTTATGGGAATTTCAGTCGCTTAGTTCTCGGTTCATAGTAGATCAATTTGAATGAAATTTTCACCAAATTGCCTTTACATTATGTAGTTTTTAACTATTATAGTGAGAACTGCCAACTCGTTACCGTATCTCCCATAATTTATCTTTAATATCTCTTAGTTTAAACCAGGGTGTTGGGTGGAGAGTGATTTAACATGGGTCGTATGGATCCTAATGTTTGGAGAGAGAGAAAGAGGAAACTGGGGGTTAACGTCCACTCGAAACAAACTAGGTCATTTCGGGACTAATATAGTGTTCAATTTTTATTTCAATAGTTCGCTTGCGTGTAGGGGTCTTTAGCAGTGGGAGGAAACCAGAGGACCTGGAGAAAACCCACGACCCTCGGGATAAAGAAGCAGGGCACCATGAGTGAAATTTCACCCAGACAGTGATTTACCATCTATTTGTTATTGGATTTTAACTGTCAGAGTTTTTAATTATGTATATGAGAATAGTGGACCTTGGTTATTCATCCCAATTGAATTGCTAAGAGGTTTTGTTCCTTGCCAGGCCCTTTCGTCCTGCGTCACTAATAAAGGTCAAACCGGAAAGGTAAATCACGAGAAATTTCTAGGCCAACAACTGTATTGAAACCCAGGACCTTTTGATTAATGAAATGAAATGATATGAAATGGGGTTTAACATCCTACTGTTCTACTCAGGCTGGGCTAGTAGAGATAGGCATACACCATACAGTGTGCTATGAGGGAAATTCACCAGGGCAGCGGCACACTTATATCAAATTCCAACTGCTAAGGGATTTTGGTTTCCGTCCCATCTGAACCACTAAGACAGCTGGTCCTTGTCAGGATTCATCTTCAAGGGAACTTGTTAATACGACAAAACTAAATCCCCACCAACAATATACCTAAATTGACTTTAAATATAAACACATCAGAGAGAGATGGGGTTTAACATCCACTCGACACAAACTAGGTCATTTCGGGACTAACATATGGTTCAATTTTATTTCTATAATTCGCTTGCGCATAGGGGTCTTTAGCAGTGGGAGGAAACCAGAGGACCCGGAGAAAACACACGAGGATGCACAGGCGACCCTACTTCTTGTCACGTCCAACCACGCCAGTCGACTCAATGACAGACACTATGATACAGCGCGCACACCGGGGAATCGAAACCCCGCCAGTTGAATCAATGACAGGCTTTATAATACAGCACGCACATGCTAACCCCCCCCCACCCCCCACCCGTAACTCATAAGCAGTTGTGAAGAACATGATGAAAATGGAAACTGTTTACATCAGACAGATGATACCATGATTTATTAGACCATCCAGCTCTCCCCAGAGGTTGAGATGGCCTAGTGATCTAGAGTGTCACGCTTTGACCTCTAGCTGACCGGTCACCTGACTTGCGGTTGTGGTTTCGATCTCTGGTGTGAGCGTATGTGGCTTGAAGATAGGGGAGCTTTCTCAACCTCATGGGTTCACTATGGGTACTCCGATTTCTCCTCCCACTTGCGCTAAGATAATAACCAGCGGCTGCCAGGCAGGATACACCCACATTTTCGAGAGATGGATAGAAAACAAGCTAAAACGAAAGTGATTTTTCCTACAATCAAGGGCCATAATTCAGGAAATTACAATTCGATATGCGCAAATATCGAAAGGAACCAAGATCTTTGAGTTATAAACTTACATTTCAAGTCTCAACAAAATCGGATAAAAATTGTGACCTCTATAGGGTCCACAACCTTGATATACCATATTTTTACGCAATTTGAGAACTAGGGGCGGCCATTTTGTCTGTCAGTTTTGGGCTGATTTTCACGAAATTCGAACTCAGTCGTCCTTAGGGTGTAACGGTGATATAATAATACGTTTCTTTAAATCGGATAAAAATTATGACCTCTATAGGGTTCACAAGCTAAAAACGCGATTTGTCATACAATAAGGGGCCATAATTCATGAAGTTACGGTCCGATATGCGCGAATATGAAAAGGAACCGAGATCTTTGTGTTATCAAGTTTCAACAAAATCGGATAAAAATTGTGACCTCTACAGGGTCTACAACCTTGATATACCATATTTTTACGCTATTTGAGAACGAACGGCAGCCATTTTGGCTGTCAGTTTTGGGCTGATTTTCACGAAATTCGAACTGAACCGTCCTTAGGGTTAAACGGTAATATGATAATACGTTTTTTTAAATCAGATAAAAATATAGACATCTATAGGGTCCACAAGCCAAAAAACGCGTTTTTGCGTACAATCAGGGGCCATAATTCATTAAGTTACGGTCCGATATGAGCGAATATAGAAAGGAATCGAGATCTTTGTGTTATAAACTTACATTTCAAGTTTCAACAAAATCGGATAAAAATTGTGACCTCTATAGGGTCTACAACCTATTTGAGAACGAATGGCGGCCATTTTGTCTGTCAGTTTTGGGCCGATTTCCACGAAATACGAACTCAACCGTCCTTAGGGTTTAACGGTGATATAATAATACAATTTTTTAAATAAAGATTGGGACATATTACAGGGGCGGATCTAGGAATTTTGAAAAGGGGGGGCGCCGCAAAATGAGGGCACTGACCGCGGAGACGGGGCACGCCGCTGAGAGGCAATTTGGGGGGGGGGGGGGTCCCAAGAAAATTATCCGGCATTTCCTTGCATCTGTAGCCATTCCAAGAGCTATTTGGCTGATATTTTCGTCTAAGTAAACGTTCGGAAATCGTTGAAAAAGAGCCTTAAAATCGAGCAAAAAAGCCAGTTGAACATGCGACTCGAAAATTGTCAAGGCGAGCGAGGCATTATGGGAAAAAAGACGAATCTATTCCCTAGCCACTTCACTATTTAGGCCTTGTAACTTGTACTTTGTACTGTCCACACATGAAACAATGCTACACCAAGTTGCACTCATGCGCGTCGGTGATGGGCATGAGTGTATACCCCGCCGATTCCACAAGATGTCTGTCTATAGTCACTCTGTAGGATTAGGGCACCGTCAGCTAAACAACAAGAATTCGTTTGAAAGTGGAAGCATTAATTAGACCAGACTGGTGTGTTTGAATCGATGGTTTGAGTCATTTGGGATCCCTGCAACGTGTTGGGAACAGACATATTTGGGTCTGAGAAAGGGCACTTTCAGCAGTAAAAAAAGGGCACTGTCGAAAATTAGGGGGGGCGCGCACCCCTCGCGCCCCCCCTTAAATCCGCCTCTGTATTATTCAGTTACAACAAGAGTGGTATTGAGCCTTTAATAAAATGAAAACTAGTAGAAGCTGAAGTTAAAAGTTAAACACTAAGAACAACAGATAGAGAGAGAGAGAAATGAGGTTTAACGTCCACTCGACACAAACTAGGTCATTTCGGGACTAACAAATGGTTCAATTTTATTTCAATAATTCGCTTGCGCATAGGATGACCTGGAGAAAATCCACGAGGTTGGACAGGCGACCCTACTCCTTGTCACGTACAACCTGGGAATCAAAACCCTGCCAATTGACTCAATCGGCCATCCACCCCCCCCAAGAACAAGAACAACCCAGCCCCCTCGATTGAGTATAAAGAGTAGTGTTAGTGATCATCAAACTAGGAATTAACTTACAATAAGACTGGAATCATAACCACAAGAACAACTGAGCCCCCTCAATTGAGTATAAAGAGTAGTGTTAGTGGTGATCAAACTAGGAATTAACTTACAATAAGACTGGGATCATAACCACAAGAACAACCCAGTACCCCCCCCCCCCCCCCCCCCCCGCCCAATTCAGTATAAGGAGTAGAGTTAGTGATTATCAAACTAGGTAATAATAACTTACAATAACACTGGAATCATAACCACCCAGCACCCCCCACCCCACCCTGATTGAGTATAAAGAGTAGAGAAATAACTTACAATAACACTGGAATCATAACCACATGAAGCTATTCTGCCATCTATATGTGGACTCCATGATAAACCTGTTACACGTATTGAATGACCATCTAATTTTCTCATACTTTCAATAATAGTCACTGGTTTATCCACTGGTATATCTATATAAAACAATAAAATACACCTGTCACAATATAATAGTCACTGGTTTATCCACTGGTATATCTATATAAAACAATAAAATAACAACACCTGTCACAATATAATAGTCACTGGTTTATCCACTGGTATATCTATATAAAACAATAAAATAACAACACCTGTCACAATATAATAGTCACTGGTTTATCCACTGGTATATCTATATAAAACAATAAAATACACCTGTCACAATAAAAAATAACAACACCTGTCACAATATAATAGTCACTGGTTTATCCACTGGTCACAATATATTCAGATGAGAGGAGCTACTACGACAAGATGGTATCATTCAACAATGGCCTTTCAATGGGCAATGTTTTGTTAAATTTATTAGTAAAACGGTGACCGCTGGATGCGTTAGAGAAGCGACGTTGATTAAAGAGATCAAACAATAGGATTTCTACTGGACGGGGTGGGGGTGGGAAATTTATTGTGACCGCTGAATAGGAAATTAAATGGGTTTTAATGTCCTACTGTTCTTCTCCAGCTAGGCTAATGAAGATGGACATATACCATGCAGTGTGCTATGATGGAAATTTTGCCCAGACAGCGGCACTACAGCCAACGTGCACGCCAATGTGTACATGAGACCTTAGTTTTCCGTCCCATCCAAACGACTAGATAACTGTCCTTGTCAGGCCCTCCAGGCTAGCTAGCCAGCGTCTTACCCACTTAGTCACCTTGGCTGCCCTCATTGAATAAGAGTGGCTGCTGTATATGAATACGTACCGGAGAGATCGACAATATGAACCATGGCATCATTAGCCCCAGAAGCTAACCAACTATTACATGTAGAGATAGCAGGTCCACCTTGTGTTGTGATATGTGGGTGCCATTGTAAACAGTTTATTAGTTTTCTATGTACTTGTATGACACATCGTAGTTTAAAATCAGCCCAATATACATCCACTGATCTTTAAAAACAAAAAAAACTTTTCATTTGAAATTTAAATAAAATCAAGCAACCCATACAGAAAAATACAGCCTTAGAGAGAGGGAGAGAGAGAGGGGATTAACGTCCGCTCGACACAAAATAGGTAATTTCGGGATTAACATATGGTCCTTTAGCAGTGGGAGGAAATATGAGGTAGGACAGGCAACCCTACTCCTTGTCACGTACAACCAGGCAATCGAAACCATGCCAGTTGACTCAATGACAGACCTTATGATACTGCGCGTCAGCGATAACCTTTCAGCCAACCAACCCTCCTACAGCGTTAGAGAAGCAGATTATATTTTATAAAAATTCACATTGATTACTATAGTATTATGACCTTGGCTTGGTTTCACGAAATTTTAACTAAAGATAAAATCCAAATTTTTGTATATACTTCAGTTTTGATTGGTCAAGCCTTAAAATCAATCTAATATTATCCAATCAAATTACTAAAATTTGGATTTTATCTTAGTTAAAATTTCGTGAAACAGGCCCCAGGTAGTATTCGACACTTAAATAGGAGGTGTCCATATATTACAAGGTAGTATTCACACTGGGCAATTTGATGTTGAAACAATGGGGTGGGCGGGCGTTAATCTTTTTTTAAAATGGAATACTGGGAAATTTCTGGTAACAAAAAAATCTACTGAAACACTAGATTTTGTCATGGGTTTTTATTAAATGTAAAAGTTTGTCATATTTCTTAATAATACATTAATCACATATGTACATTCTACCATAATTTCATGCGACATCATATTTTCTAATTGCATAATTTTCACCAGTGGCCAGTGCAATCTAAAATTTCCTTATTATCTTAACGCCAATTGTCCTGCGAAATTTAAAGCTGATACAAGCAAAGAAATATTACATACCCATCCTCGTTTCCAATAGCAACAAGAGAATAATCAGGCTTCCATGATATATCACTTCTAATCAACTGGCTTCCCTAAAAAAAAACAAGGAAATGAAATGAAATGAAATGAAATGGGGTTTAACGTCCTACTGTTCAAAAACAGAATATTATAACCATGGTTGCACATGAAGATACCTATCAAGTACATGAGTAACTACTTCAGATTCAATTTGTTGCATCTAATGTTTACTATTTTGTGAAATGTAATATATCTAAGATACAGTTATCACAAAATTTGTTAATTTTACATCTAGTAGTAGCAGGTGGTTTATCAATCTGCTTAAAATTAATTCATGGATTTTTTTCACAAACATGGATAAATGTTATCGAATACATCACAATCTGATTAAAATACACATCTATATTTCTTTTCGTTAGTTTTATTCTTTCGATGGGCTCTACTACATGAAGATCTGACCTGTTGTAGTGGGATGTCATGTCAGGGGACATATGAGTGACTTTGGACAGTTGATGTCAGACAGTTGATTAATCAATCAGCGTTGATGTTTCACATTGCACACCAAGAACTCACTGCAACAGACTGTTTCATTCGAAACGTCGCCTAAATAAATCAGTAGCTGTTTTCTATAAGTATGTTTATAGTCTATTTATCTGCCCGGTTACTAAATAAATCAGTAGCTGTTTTCTATAAGTATGTTTATAGTCTATTTATCTGCCCGGTTACTAAATAAATCAGTAGCTGTTTTCTATAAGTATGTTTATAGTCTATTTATCTGCCCGGTTACTAAATGCTACTTAAAGAATAGGTGATTCTATTGATATTTTTAATATGCTATCATTTATTTTTATTAAAGACTTACAGGTGTTTTCTTGCCATTAACTGTTTCTATAAGTTTATTTATTTGTGTAGCTTCTTGTTGTAAAGATTTGGGATGATGTTCTAGTATAATACCATCACCAACTGTATATAAACTAAAATTACTCTTATTTTCTTCTGTAAAAATAATAAAACATAATGACCACATCAGCATAATTATTCGAGCAATCCTCATAAATCATTTGTAGGTAATGGCAAGGTTTACAAGACACTAGGTGGATCACGTGGCTAAGTGGGTAAGACGCTGGCTCGCTAGCCTGGAGGTCGGGTGTTCGATCCCTGCATTGGCCGAGAAAGTTCATCCAGGTTTTCCGGCGTGGTTCCCCCTTGTCAGTGATGCAGGACGGAGGGCCTGACAAGGACAGCTGTCTAGTCCTTCGGATGAGACGAAAAACCGAGGTCCCGTGTACACATTGGAATGCACGTAAAAGATCCCTTGGCAGTTGGAATTCGATATAAGAGTAGGCGATAGTGCCGCTGTCCGGGCAAAATTTCCCTCATAGCACACTGTATGGCGTATGCCCGTCTTCATTAGCCCAGCATAGGAGCAGAACAGTAGGACGTTAAACCCCATTTCATTTCATTTACAAGACACTAGAAGAACAATCCATTGAGTGAGTGAGAGAGAGAGAAGAGAGAGAAAGAGAGATGTGGTTTAACCTCCACTCGACACAAACTAGGTCATTTCTGGACTAACATGGTTTAATTTTATTTCAATAATTTGCTAGCGCGTAGGGGTCTTTAGCAGTGGGAGGAAACCGAAGGACCCGGAGAAAACCCACGAGGTTGGACAGGCGACTCTACTCCTTGTCACGTACAACCCGAGATTTGAAACCACGCCAGTTGACGCAATGACAGATCTTATGATACAGTGCGCATGTGCCATCCCCCCCCCCCCCCCCGACACTAAAAGAACAACAAATGGAGTAATTATATGCAACAATTAACTAAATTTAATTGACTTAAAGTTTTTCCTAGTGCTAATAATATGATATTTTTCACAATGTCAAATTGATTATACGAGACGATTTTACTGATGTTACTATATAAATTACCTGTACGCTTAGATGGTGGTCCCCACACTACAACATAAACTGTCTTTCTATGGAAAGTTCCTGACAGCAACGGCGGTCTGAGAAAAAAAAACAAAAAAAAACCCCAAATGTCATCATCTCAGACACAGAATATTCAATATGTTCATGGATTATTATTTTTACAACCAGGAAAATATAAAAAAATATTTAATTCTGTTTAAAAGTCTTACATTACAGACAGATGTCATCTTTCGTGCACACCCACTATAAACAAGTCTGTTTTTCATGCAGCATGTTTTGTCAGTTTAATGGAATAAAAGCAAAAAGCTAAATAGAAAGTACGTAGAGTTGTTAGAAATTGTTTTCATAACTGCAATCATATGCTATTACTGATCCTGACAAGCCAACACTAAGTTTCATCACACTCCATTAGTTAGAATCAAAGTTATCTTGTCCCAAAGCATCGACTAATGAAATTGTTTAGCTCTGCTTAGCTTTAGCAGGATACGTTAATCATTGAACTCAGTCAAGACATTCACCTAATGAAAGTTTAAACATTCTACTTCAGTTAAAAGCATCACATCGCTAGCCTGCAATATTTACTGTATTATGATCCCATTTGCTGCTCGACTTCAATTCATAATTTAATCATGAAATGGATAATCGAGACTGTTCTTTATCGTACAGACTTTAGTAATGATGATCAAGGCTAGGCCGAAATTTCAATCGCTTAATTCTCGGTTCATAGTGGATCAATTTGACTGAAATTTTCAGCACATTCCCTTTACATTATCTAGTTTTTAACTATTATAGTGAGAACTGCCAGCTCTTTTTCTTATCTGCCATAATGTATGTTTAATAAATATATGAATATATAATATGGTCGTTAAACAGGAATCACCCTGTCTTTATTAGCCCAGTAGGTGCTGAACAGGAGGACATTAAAACTTATTTCATTTTTTTATTAAATAATTCAGAGATAAAGATAATGATTTACTTACTTTTGTGAAAAGATGTCATAAATCCCTACACGTCCATCATCTGTACCATATGCTAACCAACCTTCTTTACTAGGATGCCAGTTTAACTGTGGGAGAGATAATCATAGAAATCATGATACTTTACTAGGATGCCAGTTTAACCATAGAAATCATGACATTTTACTAGGATGCCAGTTTAACCATATAAATCATGATACTTTACTAGGATGCCAGTTTAACCATAGAAATCATGATACTTTACTAGGATGCCAGTTTAACTGTGGGAGAGATAATCATAGAAATCATGATACTTTACTAGGATGCTAGTTTAACCATAGAAATCATGACATTTTACTAGGATGCCAGTTTAACTGTGGGAGAGATAATCATAGAAATCATGATACTTTACTAGGATGCTAGTTTAACCATAGAAATCATGACATTTTACTAGGATGCCAGTTTAACCATATAAATCATGATACTTTACTAGGATGCTAGTTTAACCATAGAAATCATGATACTTTACTAGGATGCCAGTTTAACCATATAAATCATGACATTTTACTAGGATGCCAGTTTAACCATAAAAATCATGACATTTTACTAGGATGCCAGTTTAACTGTGAGATCTGTGAGATAAATAATCATAGAAATAGGAAATATGTTGCATGTAGCTTCGACGTCCACTCGACACAAACTAGGTCATTTGGGGACTAACATATGGTTCAATTTTATTTCAATATTTTGCTTACCCGTAGAGGTCTTTAGCAGTTGGAGCAAAACCAGAGGACCCTGAGAAAACCCATAAGGGTGGACAGGAGACCCTACTCCTTGTCACGTACAACCAGGGAATCAAAACCACACCAGTTGACTCAATGACATAGCTTATGATATAGCATGCACATGCTAACCATCATATTTACAAAGTATTCGCTCAAAATGTGGATGATCTATATTGCTGAACAATAGATTTGGAATACTTGATTTTCATAATTTTTCGGTAATCAAGTTTCATTAATCTCTAGCATTTATTTTTATAATTCTGACGAGGTCATGTATTTTTCTCCCAACAGATTACGTAATTTCTGTGTTTTGTTTTTTTTGGGGGGTGTGGGGGGGTGGTGGTGGTTGTTTTAATGCGATAGTTGAATTAACAAGCAGTACTTTGTATCTGATTGGCTTTATTTCCGAAGATCATATATGAAATAAGAATGGTTAATACTTGCCTGTTATTAATCATTTAAATATTTTGATAAACAAAAACTACTTACACAGGTAACTTTAGATTTAATCCCCTGCCAAAGGGTCTGTACGTCAAATATATTAGATTTATTGTTAGTATTCCATACTCTGATCATAGAATCTCCAACACCAATAGCTAAACGACCTGTATAGAACAAGAAATGAAATAAAATGTGGCTTAACGTTCTACTGTTCTGCTCCGACTGAGCTAATGAAGACAGGCATGTGCCATACAGTTTGTATGAAATTTTGCCAGGACAGCGGCGCTATGGCCTACTCTTATATCGAATTCCATCTGCCAAGGGATCTTTTACGTGCACGCCAATGTGTACACGGGACATCGTTTTTTGTCCCATCCGAACGACTAGACAGCTGACCTTGTCAGGCCCTCCGTTCTGCACCACTGACAAGGGGAAACCACATCAGAAAATCCTGATGAACTTTCTCGGCCAATGCAGGGATCGAACACGCGACCTCCAGGATAGGGAGCTAGCGAGCCAGCGTCTTACCCATAATATAAACAAGTTCGCAATTGGTGAGGAATGCATACAAAGGAACTGCATTATTTTAACGTCAAGTTTCTTATTTTCCTTAAAAATACTTACATATGTACATTCTACCAAGATAATTTCATGTGGCATTATTTTTTTAAAAATAAAAATAAAGAGAGAAATCCAAAAGCAGTAAAATAACAAACTTTAGTCGCATAATTTTTTCTTAATGTCGAATTAAAAATCATCCATGCGCTGTATTTTCCACGAGCGAGCGGTGCCCAAGAACTTATTCATTTTATTTGTGTGACCTTACATTCATTAAAATTACAGTTCCAGTTTTAGATATTTACTCTTATCAACATTAAATATTTAAATTTAAAAAACACTTATGTAACAAATCTGTTTTTAATGACAAAACCACCTGAATTTTCCCTAAACATTTTGAAAGATATAAATGGGAGGCAACTCTTCCATTTATCTTTATTTTCTCCCCTTACACAAAAATGTAATGAACTATTGTTAAAAACCACCATGGGATGTTCTAACTCTAGACTGATTGAAAGTTATTGTGGGGTGCTCGACTGTTAGTCTGGAATGTCCCGAATTGACAGAATTCCAATCAAGTGATACGGAATTCAGCCCAATCACAGTTCTGTCAGTCCTGACAGCTGAGGTGGTGTTTGTAGAATCGTGACGTATTTTGAGTAACAATTATGTTTTAGCCATCTTGATTGGTTGAGATATTTTTTATGCAGTCGGCACATGCGTTGTACTCCGAAATTCTCCCTTTCACTCGATTGATACTATTTTTGGAATTGAGACAATTTAATTATGAAATGAAATGAAATGGGGTTTAACGTCCTACAGTTCTGCTCCTATACTGGGCTAATGAAGACGGGCATACGCCATACAGTGTGCTATGAGGGGAATTTTGCCCGGGCAGCGGCACTATCGCCTACTCTTATATCGAATTCCAACTGCCAAGGGATCTTTTACGTGCATTCCAATGTTTACACAGGACCTCGGAAAATCCAGATGAACTTTCTCGGCCAATGCAGGGATCGAACAAATTTAATTATGGAACGTTTAATGGAGTATCCCTGGGATATAAATTTGTAAAAAAAGAGTTACCTGGATCAACGGGAGATGATTTAACTGTATACATATAACCACCTAGAGTTGGTACAGCACATACGCACGACACGGTCTTCATGTTCCATACACCTAGCTACAATTAAAATAAATATAATGGGGTTTAATGTGCTCCTTTTCTAAACCAATAGGGATTTCACATAACTCTTCATTGAATTTCATTAATCAAGGGTTTATTTACATGCAGTCACCGTGTACATCTGACTACATACTGTTTCTTGACAGGCCCGCTGTCCTGTATCAATGAGAGAGAGTTAACTCCACTCCACACAAACTAGGTCACTTCAGGACTAATATATGGTTCAATTTTATTTCAAAAATTCACTTGCGCATAGGGGTCTTTAGCAGTGGGAGGTAAACCGGAGGATGAGCAGAAAACTCACTAGGTTGGACATGCGACCCTACTCCTTGTCTCTACAACCGGCAAATCAAAACCACACCAGTTAACTCAATGACAGACCTTACGATACAACACGCACGCGCTAATCATTCGGCCATCCAACCCCCCTTGTCTCCAAGTCGATTGAAACTAATAATGATCTTGACAAAACAGCGTCTGCAATGTACATGGTAATTGGCTTTCACGATATACAATTTCAGGATTAACTTATGGGAAATGCTTTTTCAATCCACATTTTACAATTCAAAGATGAAGGTAATGTTTACCCCTCATCAAACTGCAAAATATACAGGATTCTCTGTATTTACTTAGACCCTGTATACACAGGTGGTGTTATTTTCTTAAAACCAATATTCATTGTAGTCAAAGCAGAGATAATTTGAGCTGGAGCCATCGCAATTAAAAACTTTATAAAATTATAAATGAACTTGGTCATTGTTCTTAGCATTTTATTATCAGTTATTAACTTTCCAAGCGATCCATGGAAATTGTGAAGAGTAAATTATTATCAACGCCACCACAAAAAATATTATTAACTTACCAAGCGATCCATGGAAATAGTGAAGAGTAAATTATTATCAACGCCACCACAACAAATATTAAATACAACACGCGTATGACATTTTCCCTCAGAAGCAGAAAAAATCTGCATGGATTTCTCAGCAGACGGCTGTAAGTCCCATAGTAGTAAATCACCACTGAAAAGAAATAAAGTAGCTCAGATGTTTAAAGATGTATGTATGTAAGAGCTTACTCTGCCTATTGCAGGTCTTTATCCCGGCTTCAAATTATTATTTCAACATTAACGGGGTATTATAGGAAGATTAGATAAAGAGTTGACAGTTCTCGGTATAATTTTTAAAAAAAGATAGAGTAAAGAGAATATGCTGAGCTAAATCTGTCTATTGCACGTCTTTCTTTAGGCCTAAAAAGTTATCTAAATTATTAATTAGACATTAATTAACCTATCCAGACCAAAATCAACTCTCGAAGTCATCACTAACCTGCGAAATTTACTGGATTAGGATTCGATCTGCTGCTCAACGCTCATTCATGATTAACTCAAACAATGGATAATCGAGAGACTATGTTTTTTATCGTACCGACTTTAGTAATGATGATCGAGGCTAGACCCAAAATTCAATCACTAAATTCTCGGTTCAGAGTGGATCAATTTGACTGAAATTTTCAGCATATTCCTTTTACATTATGTAGTTTTTAACTATTATAGTGAGAATTGCCAGCTCTTTATCTAATCTCCCATAATGTATCTTTAAATTACTGTGTGGGCATAAAAATTAAAGTTTGATGCGTACCCATGTGAACTAGAAATTAGTTGGTGCCATTTCTCCTTCCTCCAACATAAACTCAACCAAACTTTGTTTCTTCCATCCTCTCTCTGTTCACGTTTAAATCCTGTGTTTACTGGCAACTTTTTCTGGAAGAGTTGTCTACCTTTCTCTGTGCTCCAGAATCGGATAGTTCTATCTCTTGAACCAGTGGCCAAAATAGAACCTGTAAAGACGTATATCAGAATAATATACATTACAATTTTAGTGAGGGAATTTGACAAAGTAATTAGATTAGGTAAAAAAAAAACACATATACATGTTTTTTACAATGTTCTGTTCTATATTCATTCAAGGTAGCATGAAAATTTGTGTAGTCCACATGTAACCTCCAAGGAAGCAAGAAAGAATTACTGTACTGGTTCTGGGCAAAGTTACTGAAAACCAAATCTGAAATGGCGTAAAGGAAATTGGAACTGGCGTGACCGAAACATCGATGCAGTCTTTTTAATTTGGTGCAACTGTGCGTATTTATCGTACACGTGATATTTCAATACCTGTTGTATTGTCATCTTTTTCTTCATTATGAAAGATATTTTCACCAGGTACAGGACACCATGCTATACTATGTATTTCATCATCATGTCCTCGTAACTTGTGTAACACCTTACAATTCTTCGTTATATCCAATAATAAAACTGTTCCGGATTTATATCTATAAACAAATATATATTATTAAAACTGACACAAACTAGGTCATTTCGGGACTAACAAATGGTTCAATTTTATTTCAATAACTCGCTTGCGCATAGGAGATTTAGCAGTGGGAGGAAAGCAGAGGACCCAGAAAAAACTCACGAGGTTGGACAGACGACCCTACTCCTTGTCACCTACAACTGTTGAATCGAAACGACGCCAGTTGACTCAATAAAAGACCTTATGATAAAACTTGCACGCGCTAACCATTCGGTCATCCAAGGCTCAAACACGCGACCTCCAGCCTAGCGAGCCAGTGTCTTACCCACTTATCCACCGTGGCTCCCTGACAAAGTGCTACAAATAGCTTATATTTACACCTACAACTGGTACACAAGACTTACCCAACAGCCAACTGAAACTCTTTATGTGGTGAACAAGCAATACTAAAAACATATTCTTTCTCTTGCTTAAATTTCTGACAGATGTCAGTCTCATACTGCCAACACATTAAATTTCCTCTTTCATCCCCAGTAACAATCAAATCATGCTGTAGACTAGACCAACTACCACAACTGATTTTATCCTAAAAAATATAACATAAAAAAAACATGGTGTAATTTCCTTAAAGATACATTTTTAATTAGAGGTATAATATTCATAATAACACAACTTTATAGATTTACTATGTACAATGTTTCAATACTCTTACGGGTATCTTTGATTGGTTGATAAAGATACCTGTAAGAGTATTGAAACATTGCATGTAATAAACCAAGAAGTAGTAAATCCATAAAGTTGTGTTATGAATGGTGTAATTTGTCAATATTTAACTATCAAAAATAAATTACAGTGTTGCTATCACAGCACAATTTATATTGAAAACAATCACTGTATTACAGACATTATAGCACGTTTCAACAAGTATTCTCTTATCGTTTTCAAGTACAAATGATGCATAAATGCCACTCAAGGATTATATCACAGTGCTATCAAAAAAAAAGAAGAAAAAAATCAAAGTTTTTAAAAATACAAACCAATTTAAAAAATGATTTAAAAGCTTCTAAAAATGAAATGAGATAAATGGAGTTTAACGTCGTACTGTTCTGCTCCGACTGGACTGGGCTAATGTCAAGAGGAGCATACGCCATACAGTGTGCCGAGAGAAATTTTTCAGGACAGCAGCACTACAGCCTACTCTTTTTTCGAAATCCAACTGTCAAGAAATCTTTTACATGCATATCAATGTGTACACGGGACCTCGGTTTCCCGTCCCATCTGAGCAACTATACATTGTCCTTTGCCAGACCATCTGTCCTGCACCACAACAGATTGTTACAATTCTGGCAATGATCAAAAAGATTATAGCTGCAGCAGTATTCTTTCTAACTGAATGATGTACTACAAATCACCATCGACAACCCGATTTTTAAAATTTTTCTCTGAGGGCCCCGGCCACTAGCCAATTCTTGTTACCACCACTTTAATAAGGATTAGAGTTCATGTAAATGCATTGGCATATACAATCTCCCTGATTATGTCTGTCTACTTCATCGTTAACACTGTTCATCATGTGCATTTTGCATACCGATAGTCTATTGGCCAATCATGCTATTTTACCGAGATTTCGCCTAATAGTTTGGATGCAGCTATGGCGGGTGTGACACCAGGCAGGGTAAGCTTACTCTTCCAAACACCTGTCTGTTTGTCGTGTATTTTGTACACGGTGAACAGTCCATATGCTGATTACACTATTTTGCCTTATTACACTATTTTGTCTATACTGTTTTTTTAGGACTTCGAATTTTGTCTAATGGTTTGGATTGTTCGTACTTGGTTTTATTTTATTGGAACAAATTGTTGGACAGATTCTACTAAACTTTCTCTCATTCGTTTTACTTTATCTATGTATGACTAATAATACGTCATCTCTATGAAACAAGTAAACAAATCAAGTGGGTCAATTACTTTATGTTCGGAGTGAAATTTTATAGTTTGTCTGGAAGATGTGTCCCACACTTTGACAGTGCCATCATCGGAAGTACTGCAGCACAGCAACAACGTTTCTTCGGTCTGTCCAAGCAGCACTGTGGAAACTCGGTCTTTATGGTCCGTAAATATGCCAACATATTTTGGTGCGCCGTTTGTTGTTTTGAACATAAAAACATTACTTCGGGCTCCAAAAACATACAGGCCTGAGCGATTTGCATCACTCACTTTACTGCAATACCAGTTAGGAGACGGTGGAATGTTATGTTGAGCCATTCTCAGAAATAATTCAGCATGACAACTTGTTTAACAGTGCGTATAAAACCGTTCATATGCACGTGAATTCGCACATGTACCTCGTCGTTTCGCGCACGAAATTCTGTCAAATTGACCCGGAGCTTTGTCGTAAATATCTTTAATTTACGAATTTTAACTAAATCGATAGAAAAATTGTATCATTTTATTAACAAAACCATTTAATTCAATAAAACTTGCATTGCACTAAATATTTATTTTACAGAGTCTAAAAAATAAGACCGTTACTTTTTCTTTTTATTTACGACAACCGTAAAATTGCAAAATGGCAGCCTCCTGTTGTAAGAAAACGTTTTTGCTTCATTTATGATTTTATCGTAATTCTGTCTCTTTAAAAAATATGTTAGTGCGTTGTGGATGTAAACTTTAGTATGTCCACTTTAATATCAGACATACAAGTCCGAAAATGTGATGGTGTTGTCATTCGTTTGAATCATAGAAATAGTTCCACAATCCACAATCCACAATAATAAATGACAATCACATTCCTGACTGCGGATTTGCACTGCATAAACTGAAGGGGTCGTTGTCGGCAGTAATAATATGGGCATACTAGATTGTCAGTGCAGAACGTCTCGAATTGACAGAATTGTAATGGAGTGACGCAGAATTCAGTCTGTCATCCCAACAACGGAGGTGGTGTGAGTAGCAGTGCTTCACGTTTGACGCGAGCGATCGCTCTCGCTCTCGCTCTTCTCGGCTCGCGCTAACGTCAAAATAGAAGAGCTTTTTATCGCTCTCCTCCGAGGATAAAACCGCTCTCTTCATATTTTACATATTCATGAAAAAATGAACCCCCAAACTACAAATAAAGCCTATCTAAACCAATCCTCAAATTTTGTTTCTGACTCGCAAAAAAATATCGCTAAATTTGATTCTCGGTGCTGGAAACATGATGTTTCAAGTATAAAACATTTTTTGTTAACGTGAAAATATTCCTTTTTTTTATTGGATATAATGGCAAGTAAATATTTTTGTTAACGTGAAAATATGCCTTATTTTTATTGTATATTATGGCAAATGCAGTAACACACTAATAAAAGGTAATACAAGTTGGCCGTCGAGATTACCGATCCAGCCATTATACTATAAAGTATGCAATATGCAAATAAGATTGTTTGATTCGTGCATGCATGCTGTCAGCCAATAGTAACTGTAAATTTTCCCGCGGTTAGACGCCTCTAACCAATGATAAAAAAGTTGTTTGGAGCATATAAATGTAGCGAACATTCAGCCATTGTTTTGAAATTTTCTCTTCGTTGAATATGACCAATAGAACAGTGATTATGTCGAATTAGCGAATGATTATTGAACCTCAAAATAAAAACGTACAAAAAAGAAAGGAAATAGATGCAGTCTGAACAGTTTTCCAAATGTTCGATTGATCATGTACGCAGATGCATCGAGGATTTGAGCTTCTCATGCGATTTTCTATATTAAGTGTGTGTTTTTAAATGGTTTAAAAAAAAATAATTTACATAAATAGAAATAAATAAATATAGAGTTTAATCAGACGGGCCTCGAAATGTCGCTTTAGTAACTAACCTGCCATTTATAATTTTCCATGTCACACATTATCCATGCACACAAACTTTTGATCCATATAAATATCGTAATTAATTTCTTCGACATCGGCAGGACTAAAAATTCGTGCGAATCGTCGCATTAGCTTTAAGTCTGCGACTCGAAGATTCGTACAATTCCATAATCCGAATTGACGTGGATTCTGCCAAGTAAAACATTAATCTCAAATCATACTTTAAATTTAATGTAGAGGCCTATGACCTTGCCGTTGACAAATGTGTAGAATTCAAATTCTAAAATATCGGTACAAAATTGGATTTCAAACACGAAGTTGCACCTGTACATGACACTATTCTATTATTAACCACGTGCCGAGAGAACAGTTGATCGCACCCCCTGGAATTCCTTTCTCACATTCCGACTAATTTACGCTAAAAATTATATGTAGATTGGTTTTTTTTGTCAAATTGTTATGTAAATTATACATAAACTTTATTTTTGGACATTATTTTGAATTTTTTCAGTGTTTAAATTTTCATTGGAGATAAAATGGCAAACATCGAATTGTTATGGTGCAGACTTTGTGCCAGAATTATAAGGGAGTCAAAGTTAAACTTAAGGATTTTTTCTGTGACTTTTGTCTATGGTTTTCATCAAGTCAGTATAGGAGTGAAAGATTGATACTGAAATTTCATTCTAATAAATATAGAAACACATATCCTTATTTTCTAAGTATCTATGGTGAAAGTATGAAATACATGAATAGCTCTTCTAAATAATGGATTGCTCCTTTATTTTGAGTTGAGAAATACTATTTTTGCAGGAGCAATTTTCAGCTGTTGTAATTTTAGAAGAGCTTTTTATGACTCCTCTAGTTTTTTCAAACGTGAAGCACTGGAGTAGAATCATGACGTAATTAAGCAACGAATATCAATATGTTTCTGCTGCCTGGTTGGTTGAGATATTTTCTTATTCAGTCGAAGCATCCGTTGTAGCCCAAAATACGTCATTATTGCTGATTTTATATTTGTTGTAATGAGTGAAAATCAGTTAATGAGTTAATGTCAGTAGACCGATAGTATCAAATGAATTTGTTAGTCGTACTTCTGTCGTCATAACGCTTACAGTTGAAATATTGTACATGTACTTACTGTACCCTAGTTGTGTAGCCATTACTTTTCCAGTTTCAGAATAATTAATATTACAGACATTTTTTGTTTTGATTCAGGTGCTGCCATCATAAGAGCTAGTAGAAATAGTTTAGTGCGAATTCCTTGCTTAGTACAGAGAAATATTGGAGCCATACACACCAACAGTGCTCTGTTATCAATAAAGAACTCTGAATTAGATCAGTTTCAGTTAGGTGTTCGGGTTCGTTCTAAACAATGGGACAGATATAATGAGATTGTTTATCCACCACTGGAGGAAGGCCAGACACCAAGACCTGCTGTAAGGCCACCTTTTTATACACTCACATTGAAATGTGGTTGTAATGTTGTATATTGTCATCGCCCCCGTCCGTCCGTCCATCCAGCGTCCACAATTACTTGTGGACACTCAACTAACTAAAGTTGATATCCGATTGACTTTTAATTTATACACACTGTTTAAGGAAATGAAATACTGGGCTAATGAAGACGGGCATACGCCATACAGTGTGCTATGAGGGAAATTTTGCCCGGGCAGTGGCACTATCGCCTACTCTTATATCGAATACCAACTGCCAAGGGATCTTTTACGTGCATTCCAATGTATACACGGGACCTCAGTTTTTCGTCTTATCCAGCGGACTAGACAGCTGTCCTTGTCAGGCCCTCATGAGAATAATAACTGTTCAGGTTATGGCCCTTGATCACTTTGAAAAATCTTGTGGATGCTCTAGAGGGCCAAACTAATTTCCAGTTGACTATATATTTGATACAGTGTTTAGGTCATGAGATGAAGAAGCCTATTGATTTTTAATGATATTAAATGTTTTGTATGCTAAATGTTAGAATAGGGCAGAACTAGAAGTCAAATGGGTTGTTACTCATAATCAGATTTAAGTGTGTTGTAAATGTTTTCATCGCTGACAAAAGAAAAAAATATGCGACAACCCTTATTGACTCCCTGGACGACATAGCTGCTGTGGGGGTATGCTTTGTTGCCTGGCAACCTATCTTTAAATCAAATTTACACCCTTAATTTTATGCCTTTTTATACGTCCACATTTTCATGTGGACGTATGATGTTGTTGCCCCTGTCCGTTCGCTTTTTTGTTTGTTGACCCTCTACAAGTTGGATGGCCGAATGGTTAGGGGGTCCGCGTTGTATCATAAGGTCTGTCATTGAGTCAACTGGCGTGGTTTCGATTCCCCGGTTGTACGTGACAAGGAGTAGGGTTGCCTGTCCAACCTTGTGGGTTTTCTCCGGGTCCTTCCGGTTTCCTCCCACAGCTAAAGAGCCCTACGCGCAAGCGAATTATTGAAATAAAATTGAACCATATGTTAGTCCCGAAATGACCTAGTTTTTGTCAGTGGACATAAAACCCTCTCTCTCTCTCTCTCTCTCTCTCTTCCCTTTAATTGTAAGCTATCTGTATAAAGCTGTTATAATTCTATATTTCAGGAAATAACTCATGTTAGATTTAATGTTAAATACAGCCCAGAAAAACTATGGTATATAGCATGTATGGTAAGTTTTATATCAGAAAAACTATGGTATATAGCATGTATGGTAAGTTTTATATCAGAAAAACTATGGTATATAGCATGTATGGTAAGTTTTATATCAGAAAAACTATGGTATATAGCATGTATGGGAAGTTTTATATCAGAAACAAATTATTAGATTCCATATCAGAAATATCTGTTTATGCTCACAGTAAAATTAACATTTGATATGTACATACTCAGTGACCGCCCTAGACTCTAAAAACCTTTAGCCAAATCAAAATTTTATTAGCCAATTCAGAAAGTTTTAAAAATTAAAATAAATGTTTAATTTTACTTATATAGTACACAAGAATATTATTTTATCACCTTGACTGTCCAAAAGTTCACATTATGGAGAGAATGAATGCAGATAACAAAAAAATGTTTATAGGATAGATTACTTCACAGCCATTTAATTCATTCTCATAACAGAAAAGACACCATGATTCTTTTAAGACACCACTGATCAAATGCTCTGACAAATTTAAAATTTATGCTTTCCGGTTCATCCATTTTTATACGTCCACATTCATAATGTGAACGTATTATGCCGTCGCCCCTGTCTGTGTGTGTGTGTGTGTGTGTGTGTGTGTGTGTCTGTGGTTCGCCTACAGGGCGCAATTCTTCATGGATTTTCTTCAAACTTGGTATACTTATTCCTTATACCCCAAGGAAGATCCCTATTGTTTTTGGTGCATGCCCGACCCCCCGGGGCAGAGCCACGCCCATTTCTAGTATTTGTTTGTTTGTCGTCTACAGGCCACATTTCTTAACTAATAATCTTGAAACTTTGCATACACATTCTTTGTACCCTAAGGAACATCCCTATCGTTTGGGGTGCATGCCCAACCCCCAGGGGCAGAGCCACGCCCATTTTCTTTTCGTGTGTCTTTGTGTCGCCTACAGGGCGCAATTCTTACTGGATTTTCTTCAAACTTGGTATACTTATTCCTTATACCCCAAGGAAGATCCCTATTGTTTTTGGTGCATGCCCGACCCCCAGGGGCAGAGCCACGCCCATTTCTAGTTAATTGTGGTATGAATTCTTCTGCTTAAATAACGATAAGAGTTATGCCCCTTTATTTTCGGTAAAATGTCCGACAAGAACCACATCCCTATAGTTTTTGGTGAATGTCCAACCCCCAGGGGCAGAGGCACGCCCATTTTCTTTATGTGTGTCAGTACAGCTTGCAATGCTTAATCAGTCGTCTTGAAAACTTTTTTATACTTATTCCTTATACCCTAAGGCTGACCTCTATTATTTTTGGTGGATGCCCGACCCCCTGGGACAGAGCCCCGCCCAATGTTTGTGTGTCTTGTGTTTCGCCTACAGGCCACAATTCTTAACAGATCCTTTTGAAACTTTGCATACCTATTCCTTATACCCTAAGAATGACAACTGCATGTCCGGTGACCCCCAGGGCCAGAGCCACACCCAATTTTTGTGTTTATCGTTTACAGGCCGCAATTCTGAATGGATTAACTGGGTACTTGGCATATGTATTCCTTATAGCCTAAGGGTGTCAACTATTGATTTTGGTGAATGCCCTTACTGAAAGGATTATCTTGGAACTTGGTATACTTATTCCTTATACCCTAAGGATGGCAACTATTGATGTTGTCATTTCAATAACAGGGTGGTGCCTATTTATATTGTTCCATTTTCAACCCCCAGGGGCAGAGCCACACCCGATTTTTGTATTTATCATCTACAGGCTGCAATTCTGAATGGATCATCTTGGAATTTTGCATATTTATTCCTTATACCGTAAAGACAGCAACTATTTATTTTGGTGCATGCCCCAACCTCCTGGGGCAGTGTCATACCCACTTTTTTGTTAATATTTTGTCTGTAAATTTGGCAAAACAAACCCAACGCCTAGCCTCCTTTTCATTCTCAATCAAAGCTGGAACGTGGACGTATATTCCAGCGTTAGCGATGCTCTTGTTATAAGCATGAGGTCATTGAGGGTTAGCTCGACAGTCTCGGTTAAGGTCTAATTTTTGTCCACATGTTGATAAAGCCAACGAAGGACTTGCGTCAGAGATGACAATCGTACTCTCGGAAGTAGATTCTGGACTAACAGTAGTCGTAGGAAGGAAAAATTAATCTATTCTTCTTATTTTGGTTTACTAGTATTAGTTGTCATGATTATTGTGTGTTTTATTTATTTACTGCATGAGTAAAGAAAACTTGTAGTGAAACGAATGTAAACAACGCAGTGCCACACAAAAGGGACGTAACTGTGTTTGATAGATTTATAGTCTCGAGACTCGATCGTTTTAAATTGACTGATTTGCGACTTGTAAGATTGAGACTAGAGTGATTAGTACATAGAAATATATTTCTATGAATTAGTGTACTAACAATAGACATTCCATCGAGTCGTTTGAAAGAAGCGTTGAACGAGACGATTTCAAGTTTAATATTAGAAGATTTACGAAATAACACTCTCTAAAATTCATTCGCCAAAATTTTCGCCAGTATCATCACTTTATTCGCCAATAAAAAGAATTGTCGCCATTGGCGAATTGGCGAATGTCTAGGGCAATTGACTGCATACTGTAGTTAAACTGTTTTTATACGCCCACATGGAAATGTGGTCATATATTGCCATCACCCCTGTCTGTCCGTCCACAATTTCTTGTGAACACTCTACAGACTACATTTATCATCTGATTGTTTTAAAATTGATATATGTTGTTTACTGTAGTGCGATGAAGAATCCTATTTAATTCCCGTTAATTTCTTCTAGAGTTATGGCCCTTGTTTCACTTTGCTGTAATTAAATTGTTTTTATCTTTATAGGTAAGAGGCATGAGTATAGATGAAGCAATAAAACAAGTATCATTCTATAAAAGACAGGGATGTGTACACATCAAAGAGGTGGGTTCTAACTTTATTCAGGGGGTTGGATGGCCGCATGGTTAGCATGTACGCGCTGTATCATAAGGTCTGTCATTGAGTCAACTGGTGTGGTTTCGATTCCCCAGTTGTACGTGACAAGGAGTAGGGTTGCCTGTACAACGAGGATAAATGGGGGTGAAATCTAGGGTGCACCCCACAATGAATGTCAACAAAATGCGTAATAAAATTATAAAGTAACACTGAGCGTGCCAGTAGAACATAGATCTTATTACCTGTATAGTTGTTCGTTGATCGGGGGGGGGTTGGATGGCTGAATGGTTAGCGTGAGCGCGCTGTATCATAAAGTCTGTCATTGAGTCGACTGGCGTGGTTTCGAATCCCCGGTTGTACGTGACAAGGAGTAGGGTCGCCTGTCCAACCTCGTGGGTTTTCTCTGGGTCCTCCGGTTTCCTCCCACTGCAAAAGACCGCTATGCGCAAGCGAATTATTGAAATAAAATTTAAAAACCATATGTTAGTCCCGAAATGACCTAGTTTGTGTCGAGTGGACGTTAAAACCCATTTCTCTCTCTCTCTCTGTTCGTTGATCATTGTCTCCCCGAAAAACAGTTTTATTCGAGTCCATGATTGTTACTGATTTTGTTATTGTGGGATTTTTTGTGAACCTTAGGGCCGCTTACATGGTCTCACCTCTATCCCCCGCAACCCCTGATATCTAAAACCTCATAAATGTATCTTTATTTTATAGGTTTTGTTAGAAGCTCAGGAAATGGCTGTTAGAGATCATAATGTGGAATTCAAGTCAAATCTTTGGATTGGTGAGTTAATCCTCGTTCAAAATATCAAATACTGAACTGAATACCACATTCACTTGGCCGAAATTGAATTCTAGTTTCAGAGGGGTTGGGTGGCTGAATGGTTAGCGCGTGCTAAGGCCTGTCATTGAGTCAACTGGCATTGTTTTGATTCCCTGGATCTATGTGACAAGGAGTAGGGCCGTCTGTTTTCTCCAGGTCCTCCGGTTTCCTCCCACTGCTAAAGATCCCTATGCGCAAGCAAATTATTGAAATAAAATTGAACCATATGTTAGTCCTGAAATGACCTAATTTGTGTCGAGTGGACATTAAACCCATCTCTCTCTCTTTCTCTCTCTCTCTCTCTCTCTTTGAATTCTATTTTTTTAGTTTAATATCTGTTGAAAATATATGAAGATATATCTGACAAAATTTCATACTACTGTGTATTAATATTAAACATTTTGGTAGATTCAGCATTCCATACAATTAAATCTATCTGGTTTTACATGAGACCAGATAATATTGCTACCCTAGGACATATTCATTAATAATAGAACACTTTTCTTCTTTACAGCTGATTCCTTTACAGAGAAAGGAGAAGTTGTGAAAGGTTTACGAAAACATCGTTCCCTTCGTTATGGAATTGTACACTATAGATATTCTCATTATTTTGTCCGTTTACGAGAAGGGAAACCACCTAAACATTACTACCCTCCTCCACTTACGGGCCACGAGAAAATGGAAGAATACATCAGAGATATGAGAGCTAGACGAATTGCATTTGGTTTATAACAGTTGCTTATTGTGAGGACTGGGTTGTAAACAGTAGAACTTGTCACGTTCATCGTGTGTTTACTCTATTCATTTTAAGGCTAGTGTGGGAATTGATTTATGGACGTAAAATACAACTAACTTGCATTGATTTGCTTCCAAAACAAGCTTCATATTGTGATTAAAATAGGAGTTTAGACTACACATAGTAACTTTAGTGGAAATGAGATGTTTTCAAAAGTTCTTTCTCTGAAGTAGTCCTGAAGAACAGTGTGTTAGAACAGTGCTAAAAATGTCCAGTTATTAGTAAAATATTCTACTTTCACTTTTTTTTATTAATTATCATATAAAATAAAAACAATCAACAAATTAACATATAGTTTTATTCAAGATTTAACAGAAAATATTTAAAGTTATATATTTTTATGGAGTGTTTTATTGCAGAACAATTCGAATCTGTATCTTTGAATACAAAACCGGGAAATTTTTTAGAGAGAAATGTGTTTGTGGGGGGTGTGTTTTGTAGAAGTAATCTCAGGTCAACAACAGCCACCCTGTATCCACCCTTCGTTTGAGTAGTATTTCATATTTGACTAGATTTTTCAACATGATTTTTCAACATGATCCCTTGCAACTTTTAGTTTTTAGTATTACACATACAACATAGCAATCTGATTAAAACACAGATCTTTATTTCGTTTCGTTTTTTTTATACTTTCGATGACCTCTACTACGTAAAGATCTGACCAGTTGTACTGGAAGGTCGTGTCAGGGGTCGTACAAGCGACTATTGACCCTACAAAGTCAGACATTGATTAATCAATCAGCATTGATGTTTCTAGTGGTTTATCCACAGTTCCGTGTAATGCACGCTACAAACTCACTGTAATAGACCGTTTCATTTGCTAATACCTCACATCATCCAGAACGCGGGTTATATAACAACTCTTCCAGATCCTAGTGTAGTAAAGACAAGTAAAACGAAATTCTGGTCTATAAAAAACGAAACAAAACAGATTGGCGAAATTATTTATCATGGACAACTTGTTCATACATCATTTTAATTCATTAGATGTAACGAACAGTCCAATTGGGGCAATAACAACTCTTCCAGAACTTGCCGTAACATACTGTTTCATTAGCTAATCCTTCATTTCAACCAGAACGCTGGTAATATAACAACTCTTCCAGTAAAGACAAGTAAAACAAAATTTTGAACTATAAACAAAAACGAAACGAAATAGGATCTGTGTTTTTTAATCAAATTGACAAACTAAAGGGTTTAAATTTTATTTTTTTAAAACCCTAGGTTCAACACGGATGGACAGAGGAACATCTTCAGGTTTTGTAGTAACTGGTATTTTTCGTTTCTTGATTATTTCCTCTACCACTTCCTGTTTATAATTATACCAGGATTTATTGGCCATTAATTCAGCATAAAGAAACTGGTTTGAGGGCAGCATTGGGTTCCTCACAGCAGCCCACTCTTGTAAATCCTCCATTTTGGCTTGTATTTCAAATTGTACTGAATTTATAACCAAACATTGAACTTTACCTTTACTTATAATAAAGGTGTTTGTCAAGTTTTCACCTGGAATCAAATGAAATGGATAAATAGAACCAGCTAGGGATCAAGGGCATAACAATAATTATCAAATAGTAAGTAATTGTTTTGGCTACTACCAAAGTGACGCTGTGTCATAAGGTCTGTCATTGAGTCAACAGGTGTGGTTTCAATTCCCCGGTTGTTGGTTGTACGTGACAAGATGTAGTGTCGTCTGTCTAACCTCGTGGGCTTTCTCCGGGTCCTCCCACTGCTAAAGACCCCTCGCGCAAGTGAATTATTGAAATAAAATCGAACCATGTTGGTCCCGAAATGACCTAGTTTGTGTCGAGTGGACGTTAAACCTCATCTCTCTCTCTCTCTCTCTCTCTCTCTCTCTCTCAAAGTTTCTGGCATCTCAAGAAATTGGATAAAAAATATTACACTACACACCGACAGCGAAATAATCTCCCGCATGCAAATTAAACATGGTTACAAATCTAACATCAGCTGTCTGCTTTCTCCAATGATGACCATAGTTCTTCTTAAAGAAGCTTGGTCCACACGCATCCTCCGGTAGATGGAGTGTTGATTCAAGATGGGGTGACTTCTGACGAATCATTTCTAATTTCCTAACCACGGTACAATCACCATTGGTAATAAAATAAACATAGTCTGATACTCCCGGTATGTCACCTACAATAGACTAAACAATTTCACAACCCATTAAAAAACACATAAATAATAGCAACCTTTACAATATCTTATTACCCCCGTCAAAGACGGATGGCGTCTTTAGTACTCTGCTGCGACCATACGGTAGAATATGGCAACCTAGTTTACTGTCACACGAGTTGCTTAATAACTTGTCTAATCATACTGTGGACAACACTGGAGAGGGAACTACACATTAAAGGAGCTAAGTCTCTAACTCAATATCGTCGCCTGTCCAACCTCGTGGGTTTTCTCCTGGTCCTCCGGTTTCCTCCCACTGCTAAAGACCCCTACGCGCAAGCGAATTATAGAAATAAAATTAAACCATATGTTAGTCCCGAAATGACCTAGTTTGTGTCGAGTGGACGTTAAACCCCATTTCTCTCTCTCTAACTCAATATCATCCAAAATCTTCAACATTGAAAACACGATTTATTTGTTAAATTAAATCAACATTCATGTTGTCATCTTACCGGAAAAAGATGGGCTTTTGATATCCAATATTTAAGACAAAATAAACATTTTACCATTAGTACACGAATCGTGTACCATAATGCGCTTCAGCCCCAGTTGTATCAAGAGACTCGAGGGACGAGGCTAGACACAATGCACCAAATCAAACGGCGTATGTAGACAGGAATCACCAGACGCTAGAAATTTGAGACTGCTGGCTTATTTCGCCGAACATAACTGATTTGAAATTGGAGTAAAAAGGGAAACCATTGAATGTAAATCAGTTTATATACATTCATACTACATTATTTTATGCGTTGCGACCCACTTTTGTCAATTTCTAGGTCCCAAATGTTAGCGATTTAGCTCCTTTAAATGACTCTGATGTGCAATCAATCTGATTAAAACACGGATCCTATTTCGTTTCGTTTTAATAATTCAAAATTTCATGTTATTTGTCTGTACTCCACTAAGATCTGGAAGAGTTGTTATATAACTGCGTTCTGGATAACGTAAGGGATTAGCCAATGAAATCATCTGTTACGCGGCGACTTCTTGGCGTGCGATGCACGGAACTGTGGATAAACCCCTAGAAACGTCAACGCTGATTGGTTAATCAAATGTCTGACGCCATAGGGTCAAAAGTCGCTCGTATGACACCTGACGCGACCCCCAAAACAACTGGTCAGATCTTCATGTAGTGTAAGCCATCGGAAGTATAAAAAAAACGAAACGAAAGTAATTTGAATCAGATTGCTGTGCAATTCGACCATTTTACTCTAACTTTTTGCCAGACATAATTATTGGGTAAGGATCGGGCTTGTAAAGGGCAGATTCAACAGTCAATAAGTATCATAAATAGCTTTATAAAATGGATTCGGTCAAAAGCCCGGCTTGCATCTAGCAGGCACACATAAACCACAGCTGGTGGTTTCATTTATTACAATGAGTGATCATTGTTGAAACCAAATTTGAAGTCGGATGATTTCAGCACATCACTGTTCTTATTTAATATAACCCAGTCTAACAGTTTACCAGTGATGCTACTCAGGGCAATACCTCTATAATTCTCAGAATCGTTTAAAGATTTCTTTCTGTTTTTCGGAATAGAGATTATAGTGGATAACGTAAAATTTTGTGGATTAAATCCGTGACGTAGCATAGCTGATAAGACGAGAGACAAGTGACAATAATATAAATGGTGAGTATGAATAATATTAACACCGATAGAACAAAACACAAAAAATGGAACACAGGACAGTTCAAGATAAGTTATTCAATTGAGACAGAGAAAAAAGTTAACAAAAAACATCTGTAGTTTGGCATGTATGTGAGCGTGGCCCTAATGAGACCATTTTCCGTCGCAGTAAGGAAGCCACCCCAGTCTGACGGGGGTATAACCAACAGGACACGTCCTATTATTCTGCTCCAGTGGAGGTAATGACGACAGGCATACTTTAGTGTTGGAAATGTCCAGTCAGCAATTGAATTTCAACTGTCAAGGCTTCTATTACGTGCACGCCAAGGTGCAGCCTACATGGACCTTCGTTTTTTTCGTCCCATCCGAACGACTAGACATTGTTCCTTGCCAGCTCATCTGCCTGCCCCACAGACAAGGAGAAGAGAAGCCACACTTCAAGATCCCGGGGAACCCTAGACACCCCGCTTAATGAGCCAGCGTCTTGTTTACTAAGCCAGCAAGACTCATTGGAATTTTTGAGATAATGCACAAGCGCCGAGATTACCGCGCTGTATCATTGAGTCAACTGGTGTGGTTTCGATTCCCCGGTTGTACGTGACAAGGAGTAGGATCACCTGTCCAACCTCGTTGGTTTTCTCCTGGTCCTCCGGTTTCCTCCCACTGCTAAAGACCCCTACGCGCAAGCGTATTATTGAAATAAAATTGAACCATATGTTAGTCCCGAAATGACCTAGTTTGTGTCGAGTTGACGTTAAACCCCATTTCTCTCTTTCTCCGAGAATACATTTGATTGAATTACTGTGTATTTGTTTACCTTATTAGCTGGGTAATCCCTCAGTTCAGTTACATCCGCCGCTATTTCTAGTTGTTGGGCATCCCAAGTTTTAAAATACGGTGAAACTTTTAAAATATTCATTCTTTCTGCTCTGAGATAATCCCACGCATCTCGTAAAACCTTGTTGAAATTATCTTTCGTCATACTCAACAGTTCACATGTTGCTGAAAATAAGAATCTCTAGAAATAAATATATAAGAATACAGTACTTTAACTATCAGAGAGTTTAATTGCAATCTGATTAAAATACAGATCTATATTTCGTTTCGTGTTTTATACTTTCGATGGCCTACACTACATGAAGATCTGGCCAGTTGTAGTGGAAGGTCGCGTCAGAGGTCATACGAGCGGCTTTAGACCCTTAAACGCCAGACATTTGATTAACCAATCAGTTTTTATGTATCTAGTGGGTTACCCACAGTTCCATGCATCTCACGCCACAAACAAGCCGGTAGGATAAAAAAAAACCATAGTCTTGATTATCCATTTTTGGATTTAATCATCAATGAGCGTTGAGCAGCAGATCGGATTCCAATCCAGTGAAAATACGACACATAAGATGACATCGAGAGTTGATTATGGTAAGTTAATTAAAGATACATTATGTAAGATTTAGATAAAGAGCTAGGCATTCTTACTATAAAAGTTCGAAAATAGATAATGTAAAATGAATAATTTGAAAATTTCATTCAAATTACTTTATTCTGAGCTAAGATATTAGCCTTTGAAGGTTTGACAAGACCTGTACATTAATTACAACCACCGTACTGGTTAGATCAAAATATGACTGTAATACCCCCGTCAGACCGGGGTGACGTCCTTACTTCGCTGCTACGGCGACGTCCTTACTTCGCTGCTACAGCGACGGAAAATGGAATAAGTGCGCGTCAAGATCGCCATAAGCGTGGTAAAGGCGTGGTGGAAACGCTAGATATCGTGCAGTGGCCCAATGATCGCCGAGTCATGACATATTTTTGAGCATGTTCATGACAAACGTCAAGGTTCGATCTGACCTGGAAAGCTGTATGAACGCGACTTTTTTCAAGTTTGTAATTTTTTGGGACATTGTCTTGCGATGTGTTCATGTTTGCCGGCGACCTTATGCAGGTTGCCGTACGGTCACAGCACTTCAGTAAGGACCCCACCCCGGTTTGACGGGATATTCCATTGCGTGTACCTACTTTTACTGTAAACTGTAGCAGTTCTCTTGGTATCTCTCATTAAAGCCAGTTCACCAAAATAACATCCCGATGTAAATTCCTTTATTTGACGTACTACCTTTTCCCCTGTGTAAAAAGATGTAATATTTGAAATGCGGTAGATTAGGATGTGACGCTAGTTTTCTACAACATAAACTTCTTATGTCCTTTAATTGAATAACAGTATATTTCCGGAGCTTCGGTTGGAATCTCAATCTGATTAAAACATAGATCCTATTTCGTTTCGTTTTTTATAGTTCAAAATTTCATTTTACTTGTCTTTACTACACTAGGATCTGGAGGAATTGTTATATAACCCGCCTTTTGGATGATGTAAGGGATTAGCCAATGAAACGGTCTGTTACGGCGAGTTTTTGGCATGAGTTGCACGGAACTATGGATAACCCACGATAGACACATGAACGCTGATTGATTAATCAAATGTCTGACGTCATCGGGTCAAAAGTCGCTCGTATGACCTCTGACGCGACCTCCGACTACACCTGGTCAGATCTTTATGCAGTAGAAGCCATCGAAAGCATAAAAAAACGAAACGAAATATAGGTCTGTCTTTTAATCAGATTGATTGAAAGCTCCGTGGACCTGCACAAAAGTTTTGTTCCTAGATGTAACCACGGGTTGAGCGTTTGGTTCTAAAAGCCAAGGCCCATTGCAGATTTCGTCAACAATCACGTGTCCTAATCCTATTTACATCTCGTGACCTATGGCAAAATCTGCAATGGACTTTAGCTTTTAACCTTTGGCTGGTTCGGATCTTCCCTTAAAAGGGACCCCAACCCCAACCCTTTCAGGAGGTAGGTGCGCCTTCTCGTGGGTTTACTCCGAGTACTCCGGTTTCCTCCCACAGGAAAAACCCCTACTCATGCGCTAAGATAATAAAAATGAAAATAAGACGACCTGTCTGCGATATCCCCTTCGGTGGAAGCGCACGTTAAACACACAGAACAACAACAACCCTTCAAGCACCACACCGCATTCGAAGATTCGAGATTCGCCTCTGAGATAAAATGACACCGAAATATAAAGTAATATTGGACGATCTGTGCTCCAGCTTTCTCTGGGTCGCCTGTCCAACCTCGAGGGTTTTCTCCGGGTCCTCCGGTTTCCTCCCACTTCTAAAATCCCCTACGCAAGCGAATTATTGAAATAAAATTGAACCATGTGTTAGTCTCGAAATGACCTAGTTTGTGTCGACTGGACGTTAAACCCCATTTCTCTCGCTTTCTCTGGGGTGTGGTGTGGTGTAGCTTCTCATTGCTTGGGTAGTTCAAATAGCATTTTAATTGTTCTTAAATATTTAATTATAATAAATCGAGTGACGCATACCAGTTCTTGGATCGGTCATTAACATTCGAACACCCAGCTTCCCTGATGAAACAAAATACATTTTAAAACCTGGATGATCTTGTCTAATGACGACCCTCTCAGCCTCGACTTTATCATATTCCAGACATCTTGCTAAATCTCTTTTAATAGACATGGAATATTTCTGGAAGAATGGCATCCTATTTATAACTTCCTGCAAATAAAAGTATAATTCATGTTCAATAAGCTGTCCCTGTTAAAATAATAAATACGTATTCTATAATTACATTAATCAATACATGTTCTTTGAGTGGTGCAGGACGGAGGGCCTGACAAGGACAGCTGTCTAGTCGTTCGGATGGGACGGAAAACCGAGGCCCCGTGTACATATTGGCGTGCACGTAAAAGATCCCTTGGCAGTTGGAATTCGATATAAGAATAGGCCGTAGTGCCGCTGCCCCGGGCAAAATTTCCCTCATAGCACACTGTATGGCGTATGCCCGTCTTCATTAGCCCAGTTTCGGAGCAGAACAGTAGGACGTTAAACCCCATTTCATTTCATTTCTATGAGTGGTCTATGTTGTTAGAGGGCTTGGGTTGCCGAGTGGTTAGCGCGTACGCATTGTATCATTAGGTCTGTCATTGAGTCAACTGGCGTGGTTTCGATTCCCCGGTTGTACGTGACAAGGAGTAAGGTTGCCTGATCAACCTCGTGGGTTTTCTCTGGGTCCCCGGGTTTCCTCCCACTGCTAAAGACCACTACGCACAAGCGAATTATTGAAATAAAATTAAACCATATGTTAGTCCCGAAATGACGTAATTTGTGTCGAGTGGACGATAAACTCTGCCCCCCCCCCTCTCTCTCTCTCTCTGTTGTTTATTTGTCTATAACATCAATCAATACACGTTCTGTGTGCGGTCCTGCTAATCACCGACAAGATCAGACACGGGCAAACTCTACATATTTAAATCACTTCATAAAAATATGAAATAATTATCGATAACTGAAATTACACCAATACACGTTCTTTAAATTGTACATACACATCACCCCATATACGCTCTCAAGGTGGTCTTTTGTGTATTACACCAATACACGTGGTCTATGTATATTACATCAATACACGTTCTTAGTGGTGTATGTATATTATCATGTACTACTACTACACCAATACACACTCTGTAAGTGGTGTATGTATATAACACCAATAAACGTTCTGTAAGTGTTATATGTATATAACATCAATACACGTTCTCTAAGTGGTCTATGTGTATCACACCAATATACGTTCTATAGGTGGAAGTAGTCTATGTGTACTGCTTTAATACACGTTCTGGTATACCACTTCAGTTAACTGAATTTATTTCTTAAGCGAAAATACTGGTTGAACCTTATGTTTAGTTAACGTCAGGGATTGACTGAGAAGGAGTCTGCTAGTATGGTAGGCTCAGAGACCCCTAAAGAAGTTAATGTTCTCAGATAGTTTGAGGGCCCGTTTTACTCATGCATTTAGTCGTTTTTGATAAATCCTTAGGCAAAGCAGACTCTGGAGGTTTGGTACACTGGATATTCTCGAGGGGGGGGGGGGGGCGCATTCTTTTAGACTACTTTTTTTATACATTTCACCGATGTGGTTACTTGTATAGTTGAATTTTACTACATATGCTTACATTCGTATTTCGTGTAGCATATATAGCAGATCATGACTCATGCTGGCATTACACAATGGGTTCTTTGGGTTGTTTTCCTAATTGTTTTCAAATTTGAGTGAAATCTGTGTCACTACAGACCCGGGACTGTACAGTGCAGTTGACGCTTACGGCTAGCCCCCGGATCCATTCACTTTTTTTTAATGGTCTGTATGTTTGTGTTTTCCTGGGTATGATGTCCTGTCCGTGTATTTGTTTTTGCGTAAATTTTGTGTGGTGCAGTCCCCCTGCACTTACTATTTTAGAGAGCGGGACAACAGGGCGGGGGGGGGGGGGGTCACGGCGCAAGGCTCATAGTCTCCATGCTCCCCCAGGTCGTCCTTGGTTAACATGTTGTTAGTAAAAAAATATGAATACAAAACATAGGTAACGAAACGGTCAGTGGCGGCGCCAGCCACTGGTGGACACTGGGTTAAGGGGGGGGGGAAGTCTGGCAGTATTTCAGGCACCGACAATAGAGCTGACCAAATACAGTGTATTTATATCGTTAGGGGGGGGGGGGGTTCCTCGCCGCACCCCCGTCGCCGAAAAATAACGGGCTCTCTGGGATATTCTAGAGTCGATTTGTGGCATACATGATCAGCCACGTCAATATGGTTATGAAGTATAAAGGAAGGTCGGAATTTGAAGTTGAATTTGTCAAAAATCTCAAGGGGGCGCAAAAACTCTAAACCCTTAATGCAAATCACGTCTCCTTCACGTGGCCCCTGTTAACAACGAAAAGTAAAAATAAATAAATAAATAAACAATCTAGAACAATATAACCATTACTTACCTTTATAAAACCTATACGGGGGCAGATCCAGAGATTTCTTTAGGGGGGGGGTTTGCCAGGCTCTTAAGGAAATTTGACAGTAGACAATGTATGATGCCATCATCGTCTTTAAATTAGAGCTTTTTAAACAGAGAAATCCAACACCCTGTTTGATGGTAATTTTTATAATGAATTAATTGAATCACATTGTGATTCAATTCCATCGATGCAAAGCATTAATTGTGATATCACATATGTCTATATCATTATTTCAAGCTTCGAATGCCAATGCCATCCCACCATTTGATAATAAAGGATAAAGCACACGACCGTAACACTTTTCTCATAAAAGGTGTTTTTTTAAAACTTTTTTTATAATAATATAGCTGAGCAGATTGGGTTTGGACCCACCAGACCCCACACCCCCGCCCCGCACACACACCCCTGGATCCGCCCTGTTATATAAATACATCTACATTAGATTATAATAGCTGTATAAATGGTAAGGAAATATATACTAATGGTAAAATAAATACAGAATATTGAAAACATGTATAACTATATACTGCCTTGTATAACAGTGAAGGCATTCAAATCCTATTCCAATTAAATCATGGCGTATGTCAACAATGGGTATTCGATCTTCCATGGCATTGACATAATAAAATAAAGTTAAAAACGTTAAATTGTGTTTGATATATGTCTAGATGACGTGCCGTCCAATTATATTTGAAAGACTGCAAACTCAGAAAACAATCCACAACATAATATGTCAATTTCGGTCAATAAAATTTCGCAATCTCAATATAAAATCACGAACCAAATTTTCATCATCCTAGCTCAGTGCTAGACTTAACCTCTCCCCCAAATTTTTAAACCTGACCCTGAACCTAGCCCCAATACTTACTCTAACCCTAACCTACAATCTCGCCAACAATCACGTGCCCTACCCTTAATTACATCTCATTGACCTACTCTTAACAAATAGATTTAGCCCTAAAAACAGGGCCGTAACTAGCTCAGAGCAATGAGGGGTGAGGGGACGGGAAGTGTTCTCAGGGGTGTTGTAAAATTGACGGACAATGTATATCTATTTTTATTTTTTTGTCGACAATTTTTCCAGGGGTGGTGGCGAAACTTTGCCCCCTCCACCTGCGCCCCCCCCCCCCCGCGCCTTAGTTACAGGCCTGTCTATACATTATATAACATCACATTACCATTAACACTAGTATGTCGACATCGTTGCGGTCATCTTGCCGTTTGGTTAAAGCTTTTCGGGCCATTTTAGTTAAACCTCCATACGTTTTAGAAGCAGACTTATAGTCCTGGGGATCGAATGATAAAACTTCGCCATCGGCAGCGACTCGCTCAAACTTGGTATTCTTCATTTCATCTTTCTGAAGTGAAAATTGTTTATTCGTGTCGAGTGGACGTTAAACCGCATTTCTCTCTCTCTCTCTCTCTCCCTCTCTCCAACTTATAATAGGCTAGGCTAAAATCTAGACTAAATTAATGAACGTCGTGTTATCACAATCTGATTAAAATACAGACCTATATTTCGTTTGGTTTTTTTATATACTTTTGATGGCCTACACTGCAAGAAGATCTGACCAATTGTATTGAGAGCTCACGTCAGGGGTTGGTTGTATGAGCGGCTTTTGACCCTATTACGTCAGACATTGATTAATCAATCAGCATTGACGTCTCTAGTGTTTTGCCTACAGTTCCGTGCAACGCACGCCAAGAAGTCGCCATAACAGATGGTTTCATTGGCTAATCCCTCACACTATCCAGGACGCATGTTATGTAACAACTCTTCCAGATCCTAGTGTAGTGAAGACAAGGAAAACGAAATTTTGAACTATAAAAAACGAAACGAAATAGGATCTGTGTTTTGATCAGATTGGTGTTAACGGGACTTGATAATCAAGGGTTAAGTTATTCAAACACTCAAAACGAATGATTAGAAATATCTTTCGACACAGATAAGTTTTATATTGGATATAATTTTAAGTAATTCTTCTGCCCATTTATTTTCCGACTTTCGAATTGATTTTAATACAATAGTAATTAATATACCTTTAGTTGTCTTCTCGTAACTCTACATAAAGCTACAATATGATAAATCATTCGACAGAATCTTCTAAACGGCGTAGCTCGAATTTTGATATATTTTTCTTCTAACACCGACTGACGTCTAAGCCTCGATTCACGCCTCGCTTCTCTCCTGGGCTGTCGTCTTCCCTTAACTTTGCCATCCTTGGATGCACCTTTCTGCTTTTCGCTTTCCTTTCGGTAGAAAAATACTTAAATTAAGCGAGAAAAAAAAATCTCGTAGCAACGTTCAATTAGTAAATGTATAGAACAACTACTGATCTTTTAAATGAAATGAAATGGGGTTTAATGTCCTACTGTTCTGCTCCGAACTGGGCTAATGAAGACGGACATACGCCATACAGTGTGCTATGAGGGAAATTTTTCTCGGTCAGCGGCACTACGGCCTACTCTTATATCGAATTCCAACTGTCAAGGGATCTTTAGGTGCACGCCAATGTGTACACGAGACCTGGGTTTTTCGTCCCATCCGAACGACTAGACAGCTGTCCTTGTCAAGCCCACCTTCCTGCATCACTGACAAGGGGGAACCACGCCGGAAAATCTGAGTGAACTTTCTCGGCCAAAGCAGGGATCGAACACCCGACCTCCAGACTAGCAAGCCACCGTGATCCCAGGCTGATCTTTTATGAAGTAAGAATATAATAGTGTTGTGAGTCAGCGGGGTTCGGGTAGAGGTGGAAGTGATTGGTCGTATTATTACTGTGGTATAACCATTTAAAGTTGTAGTAAATGAAATGGAATGGGATTTAACGTCCCACTTTTCTGCACTGATTGGACTAATGAAGATGGGCATACGCCATACAGTGTGCTATGAGGACAATTTTGCCCTGGCAGCGGCACTACGGCCTACTCTTATATTGAATTCCAACTATCAATAGTTCTTATTCCTGCACGTCAATGTGTACACTACACACTGTCCTTGCCAGCCCCCCCCCCCTCCTGCATCACTGTCAAGGGAAATCACCCTGAAAAATCCCAGAGAACTTTCTCGACCAACACCGGGATTGAACCACGGACCTCTCCCCCCAAATTCTTAAACCTAACCCTTAACCCTAGTGTAGTATAGAGAAAAAAAACGAAATTTTGAACTATAAAAAACGAAACGAAATAAGATCTGTGTTTTAATCAGATTGGGCCATTTCGATATTCATAACAGGTCAACACCGATAAATCATCTAAAAATCGTCAATAAAAAGCAATTGTTCAAAAAATTCAATTTACCGATATGATAAGTAATTTTTCAGAAGCATCACTCGGACTTATATCTACTAAATCGGTAGATTCGATTTGTTTGACACTTTCTTTTATTTCCTTCTTATGTTTTACTTGCGATTGTTTACGTTTACGAAGTCCACCAGTCTCGAATTCATTTGCATTATTCTCAGTTTCATGGACATTTACAAGTTCGCTTTCTGTGACAACAGGGCTCGCACATGGAGAATCGATGTACAATATATTGACATCATTTGGGCCACTCCTTGAAAGTTTACTATCGCGATTGCGATTTTTACGTGAATTATTTTGACGGGATATTCCACGAGAACTAAGTATTGAAGATCGACCTAAAGTACTATCAGACGCTGTTTTTCTCCTTTCTAACAAGGTCGGGGAGATCATTTTCTGCTCAGACAAGCTATTATTTAACTTTCTAGCATATTCTCCTATAACTGGCGGAACACACTGCATCGTATTTATAAATACAGATCGAAGTCGTTCTTCATACGAACGCGTAAGAGGCACGAGGCCATGCTCCTCATCCGGCTTTCTACGAATTCTCCGAATAAGTTTCGGGAATTGTAACGCGAGTCTGTCAATTCCAGACGGTTGAATCTCCTGTATTTTAGTCTCATAAATCCATCGATCCAATCTCTCATAAATCTTTTTCTTTGTTTCGTCGATAACTTCTTTATGGAGCGACATGTTGGCTAGCAGACGAGATGGAGCACGTGTATTTGTTATTGTTTATGGGTCAAAGGTTATATCTTTTTTGTGCGGTTGCGCATTACGTTCTTCCGCTAAGAGGACACGCTTTCTACTCCGCTGTTGTAATCGTTCAAGTTCAAGTGAATTTAGATAGGTAATACCAAACCTTTTAGAATATATGCTGTCAATCACGTTGATAACTAAAACTATAAATCCTAGTGCTAACCTTAAACGAAAAGTCTAATAAAGAAGGTGAACGGGACTAAATTGATGTCTTATTAACGGCATTGGATGAATGGTTGTTCCAAAAATCATAATGATAATGCCCTCTGCTCTGCATTATGATTATATTAATTATTATATGAATGATGTAAACATGCGATGGATGTGGTGTATACTACTACTATTATCACACATTACTAAAATCATATAAACTGTATAGATTGGGCATCTGCTTGTTATGAAGTGTAAGCTTGTCAGGGCAAAAATAGTGTCTAGTTGGGATGAAAAACTAAGGTCCTTGAACTACTTGAAGTTTGGGTACTATTTCAGTAACGTACCTCTACCAGTTCCTGTGATCTATGATCATTGGAACTGGTATAGGTACGTTACTGAAATAGTACCGAAGTGCTATTGCACGTTCACAGCTGTACCAGTTCCTGTGGTCGTAGAGACTTTAAATTTTCAGAGGATATCATTGTTAAGGGGGGCTAGCCATGATCTCACACAAAGTTATTGACTGATTCGGCTGAAATATGGTGTGAGGTCATGGCTAACATCCCCTGAAAATTTCAAGTCTCTACAACCACGGTAACTGGTAGAAGTGTGAAAGTGCAATTGCGACAAAAAAAACCCTTGAAAGTTGGAATTCGAAATAGGAGTAGGCTCTAGCGCTGCTTTCAGCCTGTCTTAATTGGCTCAGTCGCTGCAGAAAAGTAAGGTGTTAAACCCCATTTCATTTCCGCTAGATTCACTTTGATGTACCGGTGGTTTGAGCAGAGTTGGGATATTATTTATTAGATGTATTTTTAAGGCCTAATAAAACTGGAAAATTAATTTTTTATTGTTTTTTCCCCCATTTATAGATAAAACAACATTGATACGATTACAAAACCCCTTCGTTAATTTTGTGCGGACAAATAGATACCGGTAATCAACAGAGAAATTAGCTAAAACTGATTTCCAGGGTTATCATCAAATCTCTTAAATGACTGTATCTTACACCAACTGTATTATTTTTTTTCTTCAATATCATTCATCATTTTGTATTTCAGGTTGAAATATCCGAATCTTCCGGAGTACATTGTTGACATTGCCAAGATGTCATATGATACCAGTAACTTGCAGGGGGGTGAAATGGATCCCGAAATGAAGGAGTTTATACAAATGGAATCACAAAGGGCCCAATTACAAGCCCAGGTTCATAAATTAACTGATATTTGTTGGGAACAGTGTATGGACAAACCTCGTGATAAGTTAGACGGTCGAACAGAAACTTGTATGACTAACTGTGTTGACAGGTTTATAGACACGTCTTTACAAATAGCCACAAGATTTCAACAGCTGTTACAAAGAGGACAATGATAATTTATTAATATTAATTTTTAAAGGAACATTATGGGAGATTAGATAAAGAGTTGACAGTTCTTGCAATAGTAGTTAAAAAATAGATAACGTATATAGGATAATCGAGTCAAATTGATCCACTCTGAACCGAGATATTAGCTTTTGAATTTTAGACTTTCATCATTACTAAAGTTGACACGATAAAAAAAAAAGTCTCGATTATCCAATTTTAAGTTTAATTACTTTTCATAAAATGTATTAATTATAAGGCTAGCGATGACATCAAGAGTTGATTATGGTCTGAATAAGTTAATTAATGTTTAATTAATAATTTAGATAACATTTCAGGCCTAAAGAAAGACCTGCAATAGGCAGATTTAGCTCTTGCATAATGTATGTTTAATATGATTATTACAATGACATCATTATTAATGTGACGTCATAATGTATGTTTAATATTAGAAGACTGTTAACGATAACTAATGGGTATTTATCACACCTTAAACACCAGTAATAGAACATATAAAATAAAAATAATTTAATGGAGTATCATAAACAATGTAAGATTATCCACCTGATTATTTTGTAATAAATTGGAAAATTGTTGTAAATACAATTATACTGTTTGTGTATTTTGTTAATGTTTAAAATGAGGTCCGCTATCACTGCTCGCTATTCCCAAATATGTTGCAATTCAATCTAATTAAAACACAGATCCTATTTCGTTTTGTATTTTATAGTTCAAAATTTTGTTTTATTTGTCTGTACTACACTAGGATCTGGAACAGTTGTTATATAACCTGTGTTCTGCATGATGTGAGGGGTTAGTCAATGAAACCAACTGTTACAGCGACTTTTTGGCGTGTGATGCACTGAATTGTGGGTAAACCACTAAAAATGTCAATGCTGATTGATTAATCAATGTCTAATGTCATAGGGCTAAAAGCCGTTCATAAGACCTCTGACGCGACCTTTTACTACAATCGGTAGATCATCGAAAGTATAAAAAAATGATACGAAATATAGATCTGTATTTTAATCAGATTGGTTGCAATTAAGCGTTGCATAGTAGGGAAGATTCACATTCAAAATTGAACAAAAGTGTACATGGGCTCATATGGTTAGGAGTGCTGTAAAAGTTTAGGCTGAATTTATGGATGAATATGGACTGAAGACAGTGAAGAGTGAGCTTTTGCTGAAAACCATGGTTACTGCCCGAAAATATGTTATTTTTTTACCTGAAATGTATCCCACCCCACCTTAATACATCTATGACAAAGGATAATTGATCATGGTATACAACATTATTGCAAGTATTAGCCTACAATCACTCAGAAACCGCCTAGTTTATTTAGTGTTATTATTGCATTGCTAACCCTTGAAACGTACGTCTTGCGCGGGTTTCAACACCTGTTTGTAAAAATAGGAGTTATCTCCCATCTATTTAGGGGTCCGGTTATAATCACTTGTATTATAAGGTCCATAGTTAAATCGATAGTGCACATCACGATTGGGGACAGTAGCAACTGCCAAACAAAACAAAGCAGAAAAACTTAAATATAAATCACTTGTATTTATTGTCCATATGTGGGGTGTGGTTAACGACGAGAACGTAGTAATATATTAACATTACCAATGAGGATTTTTTATTTAACAAGATTATATTAAATAGACGTGATCATGACTGATATTTAACGCTTTTCAAAATACACGTAATCTACCGACACTGTTGTGGTATCCTTTCACATGTTCATTATATTATTATAGCCATTTAATTTATGTTTTGTTAAAAGGAAAGTGAAATTTGTTCCGTGAATTTGTTTAGTGTATCAAACTTTTGTAGTTGGAATATGAACCATTGTAATTTCGACAGTTAAATCAACAAATCAAAAAACGAAATGTCGTTATTGACCAGGGGCCTGTTTCACGAAATTTTAACTAAGATAAAATCCAAATTTTAGTAATTTGATTGGATAATATTAGATTGATTTTAGTGCTTAGCCAATCAAAATTGAAGTATCTACTAAAGTTTGGATTTTTATCTTTAATTAAGATTTCGAGAAACAGGCCCCAGAAATAAACAGCAGTTTCAAATATCCTTATTTGTCCTTGAGCCATTAAGGTCAGATGCATCCACATTTTCCCATCGTAATACAAACAGGTCACGTTTTCAAGTTTATGACAAATGTACATCAAGTCACTATTCGGGCTTGTAGATTACACCAAGCTGATTAAAGATACATTATGTAAGATTTAGATAAAGAGCTAGATATTCTTGCTATAATAGTTCGAAAATAGATAATGTAAAATGAATAATTTGGACATTTCATTCAAATTACTCTATTGCGAGCGAAGATATAAGCTTTTGAAGGTTTGACACGATGAGTGCAATAATTTCAACCATCGTACTGGTTGTTCGAAGCTAAGTCTCGCTCCTCCATTTTTAAATTAAATCAAATATGGCTGAACGGTTCTAATCTATTTAATATCGGAGAACTCCGATGCCATCGAGAGTTGATTATGGTCTGGATAGGTTAATTAATGTCTAATTAATAATTTAGAAAACAATTCAGACCTGAAAGAAAGACCTGCAATAGGCAGATTTAGCTCTTGCATAATGTATGTTTTAAAAGTAACTACAAATCATAGTGATAAACACCTATGATCCCAATAATATTGCTAGCAAAACATCAAAACTGGCTATTAACTCACAACTTGAATATATCATAATATATCAACATAACAGTAGAAGAAAGTGTTGAATTAGTTATATATGGGCTTGGTGCACCGTCGTTGGTCATAAAAAGTCTAGTCGAAATTTTCAGCAATATCAAAATAACACTTCTGCGTAAATATTAGCTGTTGTTTGAAAGCACACTGATCAGTAGTGAATATTCGCTAGGCCGCTACAATCACTGATAAGGATGGCATCAATTAGACTTAATGAGTCGCAAATATTAACTTTTTTAGAAAAGTATTAGAAAAATAAATAAAGACGTTTGACAATGACGTATTTGTAGTTAAAAATTATTTCCTATTTAGTGTAAATGGGTATTAAAATGACTAAAAGGCAGCATTCTGCCCGAAGCAGTAACGTCTTATGTAAACAATGCACGCACCATTCAGCCAATGATTGACGCCGCGTGCTGTGACGGCACGTGTTAAAGGCAATCATCTTTTCCACAGATATTAGAGAAGACTCGTAATTCACTATGAAACAGATTGGTTTGAAAGGTGCGTTGATCCCTTTGTAAATTGTAAAATTGTGTTTATGTATGCCTAATGCGGCCATTTTAAGGGACTATCCCGATTTGAACAGAGTCTCAAAAATAAATGTCCGGGTACGTATGAAATTTAATCGCCAAAATATAGAGGAGTGGTGTATTTACCTAGTCTCAAAATTTCAGATCAAAATATTGAGTAGTTTGGACGCGAACCTCAAAACTGCTTATCCGGACACGTAACCCTTTTAAGATTTCGGGTAAATCTTTTCGTTGGGTGACCTGATAATCGATTTCCATTCCTGTAGAGATCTATACAGTGACTGATCCTCGTGCTGTACATGATAACGAAAGGTAAATTTGACCGATACATTATTTTTATAAAATAAAAGTCTGGTTTTATCGAGACACAGTATAATACAGCTTGGGGCACCGGTCTCCATTTCCAGATCTAAGAAGACTGACAGGTTTAAGTTGTTTGAAAACATATAACGTATATTGAGTTAGTTGCTCGGACCTAAGGTAGAAGATTTTAATGGATTTTAACACAAAATTAAGCAGTTTTATTCTCCAAAATATTATCGGTCAACACTTTTAAAGCGCCTAAACACACAAATTCTAAAGTTTCTAATGCGTTACTGGTTTCAGGATATTTCACTAAATATATTTTTCACAAGGGATTTCGGAACAGAAATGCTTTGACGGTTTCCCTGAATTTTGAAAGTCTTAATTCTAAACATAGTCGATTCCATGATATGGTGCAGCTCTACAATATGTTTCAATAAAAGTTATGTCCTTATTTCCGCGCTCCCTTTATAAGTGAAAGAAAATTAGATTAAATAGGCCCCTATATACATTTCTGTACATTCTAGCGCTATTAAAGTCCCCATACGTAGGCCATTAACCTTTTAAGGGGTTTGGAGAGAGAGAGAGAGGGGTGGGCTTTAATGTCCACTCGACACAAACATAGGTCATCTCGAAACTTACATACGGTTCAAGTTTATTTCAATAATTCGCTTGCGCGTAGGGGTCTTTTGCAGTGGTAGGAAACCGGAGTACCCGGAGAAAACCCACAAGGTTGGACAGGCGACCCAACTCCTTGTCACGTACGACCGGGGAATCTAAACCACACCAGTTGACTCAATGACAGACTTTATGATACAGCACGCACGTGCTAACCATTCAGCACCCCCCCCCCCCCCCCACGAGGTTGGTCAGGCGACCCAACACCTTGTTACGTACAACCGGGGAAATGAAACCACGACGAAGGGGTTTGGGCCAACTTTTGTAAATTGCTTTAAAGGGTTTAACATCCTACTGTTCTGCTCCTATACTGGGCTAATGAAGACGGGCATAAGCCATACAGTGTGCTATGAGGGAAATTTTGCCCGGGCAGCGGCACTATCGCCTACTCTTATATCGAATTCCAACTGCCAAGGGATCTTTTACGTGCATTCCAATGTATACACGGGACCTCGGTTTTTAGTCTCATCCGAAGGACTAGACAGCTGTCCTTGTCAGGCCCTCCGTTCTGCACCACAAGGGGAAACCACGTCAGAAAATCCAGGTGAACTTTCTCGGCCAATGCAGGGATCGAACACCCGACCTCCAGGCTAGCGAGCCAGCGTCTTAACCACCTAGCCACCGTGGCTCCCTCTGAAAAACAAAACACTAACGCTAGATAAACTCCCGGCTTGGATTCAATAGGATTTAAAACAGGTCCATGAATTTGGTTCACAGCATAAAGGGTGGCGACCGTCTTGTTACAGATACTTGATGTAAGATTTAGATAAAGAGCTAGCCATTCTTACTATAATAGTTCGAAAATAGATAATGTATAATGAATGATTTGAAAATTTCATTCAAATTACTCTATTGCAAGCGAAGATATTAGCCATTGAAGGTTTGACAAGACGTGTGCGATAATTTCAATCACCGTACTGGTTATTCGAAGCTAAGTCTCGCTCCTCCATTTTTAGCTTAAATCAAAATATGACTGAACTGTTCTAATCTATTTAATATCAGAGAAATCCGATGCCATCGAGAGTTGATTATGGCCCGGATTAGTTAATTAATGTCTAATTAATAATTTAAATAACATTTAAGGCCTAAAGACAGACCTTCAATAGACAGATTTAGCTCTTGTATAATGTATGTTTAAACAGGGAACAGCATAGTTTGATATAATTTTCAGTTCATCATATCTTTATAAATACTGGACGGTATAAATGAATTGAACCATTTGTGGAATGATATTCCTATTAGAGATTCAACTTTCACAAGAGAGTAAAATGTCGGCACGTCTGTCCGCCAGTCCGTTTGTTCCTAATTTTGTAACGCTCGTGTACCAGGATTCCTTTAGATTTGTTTCCAGATTATACCTTTTGATTTCATCGCCTACAAGTCAGAAGAGGGACATGATAGGAACTTGATGTCATGTAGATTTTCTTTATTCAGTCATTGCTCCTGTTATTGAAAAGAGGGAGAACACAAACTAGGTCATTTCGGGACTAACATATGGTTCAAATTTATTTCAATAATTCGCTTGCACGTAGACCTTATGATACAACGAGCACGTCCTATTATAACCATTCGGCCATCCACCTCCAACACCTCCTGTTATTGAAAACATTGGGAATAATCTACCATGATTTTGTGTTGTTTTGGGATTGTACCTGTTGGTCATAAGGGGGAACTACAGGGCCGTAACTAGCTCAGAGCAACGAGGGAGAGGGGGGGGGGCCGCGGGTGGGGGCTGGAATGTTCTCACGTATTGCCCCTGTGACAGAAACTTTACGAATACTTCACTGTGACAATTGTTAAAGATGTATTAGATATAGAGCTGGTCGTTCTTGCTATAATAATTCAAAAATAGGGAATGCAAAATGAATATATTGAACATTCCATTCAAATTACTTTATTCTGTGTAAAGTTATCACCGTTTGAAATGTGGCATACATTGTTTGTTATCGTACCAACGGTACTTGTTATTCGAAACTAAGCCTCGCTTCGCCATTTTTAAAGTAAATCATTAAATGGCGACCGTATATTTTAATCCGTTTAAATCTCCGCCATCCGATGGTCTAGAGAGTTGACTATCGTATATTTTAATCCGTTTAAATCTCCGCCACCCGATGATCTAGAGAGTTGATTATCGTATATTTTAATCCGTTTAAATCTCCGCCATCCGATGGTCTAGAGAGTTGACTATAGGCTTGTCATGATAATAAATGACTTATGTTTATATAACTTTTGAAGCTAAAATAAAGACAAGCTGCAATAGGCGCAGATTTGGCTCTTTTAATGCATCTTTAACGTTCTGTGGCATTGTATGTGCATCCTCCACCCCACTACTTCAAAGTACCCCCACCCCACCCCCTTCTAAGTACTGATGTTGGGTAATAGGCAATATTCATTATAGCCTGACCATGAGTGACCCACGTTTGCTAATGTCGGTAAGAACTATTGGCGTACGGCACTATTTGATTTATCTAAACCTATAATTAGTGTTAGAGATCGTTGTTTGAGTGACCGCTTTGCCTGGATATTTGTTCCATACCAATTTGGTCAATTTAAATCTCTTGGCCCAACCTCTTAATCCGGTACTGATGTAGGCTATATATTAGTCTCCATGCAATTAGTGTACGAGCGAATAAATCTGGACCCTAAGTATTTACCTAATATATCATGGTGACTCATTTTGGTTACCGGTTTGTGTTGAAACAAATAAATACAATCATTTTTACGCCCTCATCGTCAAAAAGATGCATTTTCTATCGAATATAAAATTTTCTCTGTTCATGACCTCTTTTTCCGTTTTAAGCACATATTTACACCAACAAGGCCTATCACAGTGTGCGAACAGTCCATAAGCATAGGCCCATTAATACCCCAGACAGGGGTCCGTATTGCGACGGTTGAACTGCGTATGCTTTCGTCTAATTGCCTAGTTGGTCGAACCTTCTGTTTTGAATACTTGAACACTGAGCTTAAAAAGTCACGGATTCTACAGGGATTTTTAACAGAGGAAACATATCATTTAATCGACAAGAGACCCATCCCAGGATAGAAGATAATTAGATTGAAACATAGTAGGTATAATAATTTATTTTATTAATATATATCTACTATCTAAAAATCAAACAACATGTAGACAATAGTTGTAACTCGCTAACGTGTAATATATGTATATATAGTGTCACCATTTATGATACAACACACGGTAGTATTCAGGCCTTCGTTATATAGAACGGTGTATTGGCTTTTATACAGCTTCATCTACAGTGTGACTGTGGTAAAAGAAAACACTATCGTTATAGCGCGCATTACCTCCTTCGACACCACCTCACTTCCTCGCGTTTGTTCTCTTTAATGGCTGTATAGATTTAGAGGTTTCTTGTGTTCATTGAAAGAATATAAAATCGACAATAATATAATATATAAAACATAATAGAAGATAACGCCAAAGAATAGAATTTTGCTGTATGAAATTGGGTAAATTTTAAGAATTATAATTGACCTAGTTACGATACATGATCACGTGATTCCACACGTGGCTCTGCAGAGAGTAAAATTTTTACCCAGTCTGCACCGCGCATACACATTTTATTCTCAAGATGGCGGATATGCTGTAAGTTTATTTTAATATAAATACAATGTGCAATATGGCATATTGTATTTAAAATTTATTCTTATTCGATAGATTATTAAATAAACTATTGATATGCCAAATATGGAAGAAAGAGGAAACGCCATTGAAGAGCGGTGACTTGTGAAAGTTTGCGCTATACACACAGTTACAATCTCGTTGGTCGTCTGCGCACATGCATGTATTGGTAACATACGCCGTAAAGTCAAAGACGAGTTTGTGAAATAATTCAGCTGTTGGACACTTTGCTCTCTCGTAAATATTTGGGAAATATTATTTTTAAGAAATTTTCGACACTAGAGTAACAGCATATTCCTTATTAAAATGAATAACAAAAACGTAATTTTATGTGGAAGTTTTTGTGGATGCGGTATCAAAAAACACGGCCACGACGGGGTGTTTCCCGCTCGAAGTATTGTCTCGGTTACATGATTTTGAACGATCGTGTTGTTAGGGAGAGAAGCTGCGGTCTGTTACATTTTGAGAACGGTCAAACAATATTTTATGTTCAGTTTACTCTAGCCTACAGCCATAACTTATTAACAGGTAAATTGTAGGGATTGGTTGAAATAATAATAATAAAACAAGCAATGGGTTTTTAGACTAGTGTCACTAGTGATAGTCAAGGGCAAAGTGTGGTGTCCATTAGGGTCCAGAATAAACTCCTATTCCAGGAAATGTATCATATAGGCCTGTCAAGATTGGCTCAAGGTCATTTGTTTATCATGTTTAGCAATAGGCTAAATAACAAAAACCAAAAAAAAAAACCCCCCTAAGTGTAGCAGGCAAGCTATCAATAATTATAATTCCAGGTATGCTACCAGTAGGCCTATTAATAAAAAGCATAAATTTCGACAAAATATAGACTGCAGTTCATTAGTGTTATTAGATCTTTAACTTCGTTAAATTTATTTCTCAATGGGGCCTGATTAGATTTTCGATATGGTACCAATACTGGTAATAGAAAATTATTCCCAAAATTTCATTTTAATCAGGAATTTTAAGTATTTATTCTGCTTCCGTTTAATGAAATTGAAAAAGTTTATTTAGCCTTTGTGTGTATGACAGATGTGAAAGGCAGTAGAACTGCATTAAAAAACAATACTAATTTTTGGATATTGTGCCATTAGGACAGAGATCTATTTTCGAAGTATGAAGTGAGAGAGAGAGAGAGATGGGGTTTTGTCCACTGGACACAAACTAGGTCATTTTGGGACTAACACATGTTACAATTTCATTTCAATAATTTGCTTGCGCATATAAACTGGTCTTTAGCAGTGGGAGGAAACCGGAGGACCCGGAGAAAACCCATGAGGTTGGACAGGTGATCCTACTCCTTGAAACGTACAACCGGGGATTCGAAACCAGGCCAGTTGACTCAATGGCAGACCTTATGATACAACTAACCATTCGGCCATCCACCCCCCTGAAGTAGATGGATATGGATCTCGGGTGTCAAGTCAATAAAAGTGTAAACCTTAATTGGCCAGTTAGAATTGGTTGATTGGACTAATTTTGGAATCAAATTCCCTTTTTTTTTAAAAATAAAAAGTACTTTTGGTAATGTACCGTGTCAGGGACAGTTGTAGAAATGTGTGTGTGGGGAGGGGGGAGGGAGAGTTACAGGATATGAATACATTGTTGTAACCGGATAAATTAAGATAAAAAAACCACACCTGGAGCAGGGCCCAATTAGGGGAAATTGGTCAGATATTCCATAAACTGGCCCTGTACCCAGTATGGTATTTAACTGTGTATTGATTCTGTCATGTTAATGCTTTATCTAGTAGGCTACTTGTCAGTTTCCTTCAACAGGTGTCACATCAGGAGAATATCTTATGCCGTAAATACAATTACCTGTCCTATATCTGATCTCATCCTTTCTACCTGTATTTACTGATATTACACTAGACCAGCAATGACCATTTCACCTGTAATTGACCTTTAATGACAAAACTAATAATAATACAAAAATCAGAGAGTATGCTAAGATTATCTGATATGATCTCATATCCTGTCTGTAATCTTAATAACCCATATGCACAGGTTTTTTGTGTGCACATTAGAACAATACTAGCAGTAGTAGACTGGATACGTACTAGGACAACAATACTAGCGGTAGTAGACTGGATACATACAAGGACAACAATACTAGCAGTAGCAGACTGGCTACATACCAGGACAACAATACTAGCAATAATAGACTGGCTACATACCAGGAAGTAATATTGCTCCTAAGTGTTTAACTAATAGAAAGGTTTAAAATGAGCATTATGTAAGTCAATATTCCCAAATGTGAAAAACAATAGAAAGGCCTATTTCCTAGTAACAAGAAACGGTAGCAGGATAGACAATTCTAAACATATCATATACAGTATATATATTAGTAATTTGAATAATATACTAGTAACTAAATACACATTCATGTTACTAAACAACCTCTGTTTAAATTCATAGTCCAGGATGTAATTGGAATTCAACAGGTAACAATTAAAAAAAAGAATTGCCTAATGCCTACCCCTTTGAACCTAAAGGTGTCAAGGTTTATAGCTTAAATTGTTCATGCCCTTGGGGGCAAGATAGCACTTGCACCTTTGTTTTATATACCATAACGTACTCTTTAACTTGATTAGGAGAGGAAGATATAATATTTACTATTTATTTATATAAAAGGATATCATCTGTATTACAACATATATATTTGATATTGCACTGTTATATTTTGTCTTGTGCAGAAAAGAAGGATGTTAAACCGCATTTTAAGTCATTTCGTTTATTTTGTCTATGATTTCAAGAAATAGGTTGCGAGCTTATTACATTGATATTTCAAAATTAGGGACTTTGTCGTTTTAATCATACCTGGTTGGAACGTAACCATAAACATATATGTATTGGAAATTAATAGTTTTTTTTAATGGGTAGGTCAGTCGCGATACCTGAAGGTAAACATTGTGGCTACCAGAAAGTAATTTATTGTTTCTTTGAGCAGCAATTGGCAACTGACATACCTAATTGTAAAGAGATGTTTCATTGAGGGTTCTCTGAATGTTATGAAGCAAATTGTTCCTTGATAATGTTGAGAGAACCTTCAATGAAACTATGAATTAATTAAAATAGTGGTGCAGGACGGGAGGGCCTGACAAGGACAGCTGTCTAGTCATTCGGATGGGACGGAAAACCGAAGACCTGTGTATACATTGGTTTGCACGTAAAAGATCCCTTGGTAGTTGGAATTCGATATAACAGTAAGCCATAGTGCTGCGGCCCAGGGAAAAATTTCCTCCATAGCACATTGTATGGCGTATGCCGGTCTTCATTAGCCCAGTCGGGGCAGAACAGTAGGACGTTAAACCCCATTTCATTTTGTGTTCCATATTATGTTATTGTGTTTATTGTTGAAGTTTTGTATATTTTTAGATATTTGTTGAATGATATGGTCTACTAATGAAGCCAAGGATTATAAAATAATGGTATAAGATTCCGATGATATATGTTTGTTTATATTCCCATCAAGTAAGTAAAATAAGAATAATAGTTATCTAATGTTTTTTTACAAATTTTGTGAGTTTACTAGAAATTAAAATCCACCTTGAAATGTCCTTGAATTGCAGCTGTTGCCTTGAAAGGCCTTGAATACAAAATGATTTTGAAAAATTATTAACCATTAAATTTCATTATTCAAACTGTGTTTAGTTGTAAATGTTAAGTCACGATAATTATATAGAAATAGAGGAAGATTTATAGTGTGTTTCCTTGTGTCAAAGATTCAACTCATATTAAAAATATTAGGCTGGTACACAACAAAGTCCTGGTTGTATAATGATATTATGGGAGATTAGATAAGGAGTTGACAGTTCTCGCTATAATAGTTAAATAATAGATAAAGTGAAGAGAATATGCTGAAAATTTCAGTCAAATTGCTCCACTATGAATCAACCTCGTGGGTTTTCTCCGGGTCCTCCGGTTTCCTCCCACTGCTAAAGACCCCTACGCGCATGCGAATTATTGAAATAAAATTAAACCATATGTTAGTCCCGAAATGACCTAGTTTGTGTCGAGTGGACGTTAAACCCCATTTCTCTCTCCCTCTCTCTCTCTCCACTATGGATCAAGCGATTGAATTTTAAACCTATCCTCAATCATCATTACTAAAGTCGGTATGATAACAAAACAAAGTCTCGATTATCCATTTTGACGTTAAATTTTCCATCAAAATGTGTATTCAAATCTAGTAAATATGGCAGGCTAGCGATAGCATTGAGAGTTGATTGTGGTCGGGATAACTTAATTAATGTCTAATTAATAATTTAGATAACATATCAAGGCTAATGGAAGGCAGATTTAGCACTTGTATAATGTGTATTTAATGGAAAGGAGGTCTATTGGCTTCTGCCTGTTCTCCATTCCCTTTACCAATAAATATTGTGAAAAAAAAGTGATGTTTCAGGTCATGAACAGACATTAGGGAGCAGATTGGCCTGTGTTTACCAATTTCAGAACAAATGGACATCCATTTTCACTCATTCTCGGGATATGATACTCTGGTTCAGTTTTCTCCCAATTTCCTTCCACTGCTAAAGACCCCTACGTGCAAGCGAATTATTGAAATAAAATTGAACCATATACTAGTCTCTCTCTCTCTCTTTCTCTCTCTCTCTCTTCTCTCAGAACAATATCAATAAGAATTGTCCAACTTGTATTTTTCAAGGTTTTCTAAATGTAATGGCTAGAACTAAAAAAAAAGAATTACAGAAAGTTAAAGAAGCTGAAGCCAAATGTAATCATAGGCCTGATGATAGGCCTAGTTTAGATTGTCTACCAAACAACAATAACATAGAACAAACGTGGAACAAACCAGAATCAAGTGACAATATATCATTTAGTCATGATTTACCATCCTGTAGCCAAACATCAACCAGTAAGTGTCATGATAATCTGATTATAATACAGATCTTTATTTTATGATCAGTAGTGGAATACCGCGTTTTATCAGTGAAATAAAAGTGTTATTCCACTGGCTAGCAGTTGTCCATGTTGTTTTTACCTAAAATGATTGTAAAATCATCAAATAAATAGAACATTTGTCGTTTTGTCGTGAATAACATATTTTATTTCATCTCTAAGCAAGAAAACGTTTATATTTTCACTCATGCTACGCATTCGTGAAAATATAAGTTTTCTTGCTTCTCGATGAAATAAAATATGTTATTCACTCTAAAACGACAAATATCCTCTATATATTTCGTTTTGTTTCTTATACTTTTGATGGCCTCTATTACATGAGGATCTGACCGGTTGTAGTGTAAGGTCGCGACAGAGGTCATACATGCGACTTTTCATCTTATGACGTCAGACATTGATTAATCAATCAGCGTTGACGTTTCTAGTGGTTTACCCAGAGTTCCTTGCATGGCATGCCAAGAACTCGCCGTAACAGACCGTTTCATTGACTAATCTCTCATTTCAACCAAAACGCTGGTAATATAACAATTCTTCCAGATCCTAGTGTAGTAAAGAAAGGTAAAACGAAATTTTGAACTATAAAAAACGAAACGAAATAGGATCTGTTTTAATCAGATTGAATGAGGAACTTGAGAAGCCGATTTCTGTGTCCTTGACTTGTTTCATTATCCTGTGATTAAAATATTATTTAAATGAAGTGGGGTAGGTGATTCTGGTTGTGGCCTTCGACCCCAAGGTTATCTTTGGCTTCTAAAATTCAGATCAAGACCACCACTCCAATTAGCTATTAGACCAGGAGCCCAGGGGGTTAACCTAGCTGAAAAGTGTACCAATTTTCTCCTATATGGTATCAATGCATGTATATCTTTGGAGTTGTTCAGTACCACTACAGGAATCATGAATTACCACTGCCAGACAGTTTGTGTGGTGGGTTACCCCTAATAGACACGCCCACAACTAGGCTAGATTTGCTGGCACTGTTCTCGTGTTTTAAAAAATTAAAGTTTTAGCCAGGATGTGTAGAATACTAATACCTAGCACATATGGAAGAGGCGATAAACTGCGGTTGCAAGAAATTGATTTTTGGGCAAAAAACGTTTTATGGGGCTAAAAATGCGTTTTTGAAAAACAAAATTGTTCCCGCAACTGCAGTTTATCGCCTCTTCCAAACGTGCTATGGAAATTAGTATTCTACGCATACTGTCACAATTTTTAATTTTTTTGATCATGGGATTAGTGCCAGCTAATCTATCCTAGTTGGGGGCGTGGCATTTTGGGCATGTCTGTTAGAGTTTTTTGTAATACCTGAAGATGTACGGTACACTGCTGTGCGATTTTCATGTGGTACACTTTTGAGCTAATCTAGCCTAGTTGGGGGGCATGACATTTTGGGCGTGGAATACCACACCCACCACCAGAAACCCGGCAGACTTACATTCTGATGATACCAGATATACATGCATTGATACCATATAGGAGAAAATTGGTACACTTTTCAGCTAGGTTAACCCCCTGGGCTCCCGCTCTATATATGTAGTGGTGGGTGTTGTGCATGATGCATGGTATACTTGATCTTTCCATAGCACCTCAAACATCTGACATAGTTTTGTTGTGGGGGGTTGGATGGCCGAATGGTTAGCGTGTGCGCGTTGTATAATAAGGTCTGTCATTGAGTCAACTGGCGTGGTTTCGATTCCCCGGTTGTACGAGACAAGAAGATTATTGAACACTATTAAATTAATTGGTTTGTTTGTACTGTTTGTTACAGATTGTGGAGATCATGGAAAAGCAAGTACCGGTTGTGATGAAGCTGTAAAAATACACCCAGAAATCAACCTTGCATCGCTAACTTTACACACAAGCAGCAGTGATACAGTTCCCATTGTGGTGCTCGATAGGGGTCAGTCTGAACATATGAATACTGAAAGATCTTCACCACCAATACTTAGGAAATCAAGTAGCATGCCTACATCTCCAAGTGCAAAACTGTCTCCTACAAAACTGAGTAAGCGAAAAAGTTTGTCTCCACGTCTGTCACCTCGAAGAATTGCTCAATCTCCCCAAAATAGAAAAAGAAGTCCTAGAAAAAATCCCAAATCTCCCAAAAACATATTTGAAAAATTTGAATCTGAAACTGATTCTCAGGCTGAGTCGGATTCTGGAGTTCCATCAGCATCATGTAGTCCTAAAGATAAATCTAAGAAAAGAAATAGAAATATGGAGATGTCATTCGATGTTTCTGCTCTTAGAAAATTAACTGGAACAAAATCTAAAAGTGACAGCAAAAATGACGTTAGTCAAGTTGCCACTACCACTGGCGCAAAGTCTGAAAGATCTCCAAAGTGCGCAGAAAAACAAAAGGTTTCTCCAAGGGCAAGCCCTAAAGCTAAGGAGGCTGAAATTCCGAGCAAAAAGAGAATTAGATCACCAAAATTGTTAACAGATGATATGATTTTGCTGCCATTAGTTGATCATCGAAAAGCACGAACCTCATCTAAATCTGACAAGATTAAAACACAATCTAGTCCAGTTATTGAAACAATCGAGTCCCAAATAACTTCAGCTGTCAGAAGCCTGGATTTTACAGAGGACTCGCTACCTACCCCAAAAGATGATCAGAACAAAAATGAAAACAATAACTGTTCTATGTCTGAAATATGTGTTAAAAGTGATATTCCTATGGGATCTTGTGAGATAGAGGAAAAAGTAAGTCTGAGTGCTTCTGCCACTAATTCAAGTATGAAAAGGTTACTCGATTCCGCTAAGCGTCGCAACAAGCAGAAGAATCATCAGCTTCTTCAACTGATACAGCGTATTAGCAAACAGCTGCAGTCTTCGTCACAGTTTACAAATCTAGACAAAGACTCAAAAGGAAATGAAAGTGATAGCAGCATCGAACTTACATTGAAGGAAATAGAAAATGACGAAAGTAGTGATGGAACATTACCAGCAGTAGATAGTCCTGAAGCAGACCTCGCTGCTGCTGCTGCTCCATGTGAAAAAAAGGACATTAAATCAGATTGTGTAAATGTAGATGAACCTAGTTCTTCTGCTCAACGAGCGCCCATTAACTATTTATTGACAAAGTTCATAGGTAATTATGTGATTCCTAAACCATGTGATGATAGCTTATCTGTGATTGGTCAGTCTTCAACAGTATTACCCTGCAACAAACAACCAGAAACTCCCTCAATTCAAGTTGACACTGAAATAAACAAAGGCATTGAATCTACTTTTGTTCCTGTAGAGACACCATGTTCGACTTCAGTGACTACTATAGACTCTTGTGATAAACTTGGTGGTAGTTCACGGGATGCTGTAAACAATATCCTCAGATCACTTAGCATCCGAAATACACCACCTTTAGACGCGGATGAACCAATTTTAATTGACGAGAAATGCATCGAGGAGTCGTCTGATCAGCCAAGCAGCAGCAATATAGACTTTATAAAGATATACAAAGACAGTCCTAAAGGAAAGAGATATGGAACAACTTCGAATAATCATGAAAATGAACTTTCTCCAAGATCAAAGAAGATTCAAGAAACAAAGGAACCTTTACCCATATCTATTCTGTCACGACACGAAAAGAAACAATCTCCCACAAAAACATCAGCATTTTTCAGTATTGAATTGGAAGATTTTTTGAGTGATCATAAGAATAGGGTTATTGGGAAGGATATGGAGTCGCTGGACATCAGTTTAAGTACTACAGCATCACCTGTTGATAAAACAGAGCAGAAAAATGACTACGAGTTGTATGAACCAGATTTTGATGAAATTGATGGGGCTTTATTTTTGTCTTTTGCTACTGAAGAAGCATTACAGGTAAAAATATTGTTTAATTCTTTTAATAGAATGTTGAATCATACAACATAAAACAGGTTTCAGTAGCAAATAAGATTCAAGGGCAAATCAATAAGATTCAAGGGCAAATCAATAATATTCAAGGGCAAATGAGCAGGGCTGTCGGTAATTTTTCACAGTTGATTAGCAGCACTGCTAATCAAAAAGTCCAATTTTGCCAAATTTGATTAGCAAATTTAAAAATTGATTAGCAGTTTTTCAGTTTCAACGTAAAACACCTAAATAACAAGATATTACTTTAATTCATAACAAATATTCTGACTATTCTTAGATATTTTAGCACTGCCACAAGTACTTGTGACAGTTTGTGAATCTGATATAGACATTTAGTTAGGTCTTATGTCTGAAGAAAATTCTTGACAGTGACTTCTGAAGCCCCACTCATTTTAATTGTTATTTTTTTGTAACGTTAGAAATCTTCGTTAGAAAACAATTTTGTCTGCTTTTTATCGTGTATTACTATTTTTGTTCAATCGGGCGCACCTCGATTAACTAGACACACGCGATAAAAACAATATTTTACGGGAATTTTTACTTTGATGTATCATTTTACAATACGTTAACATGTATATATTTTTTTATATTTTATTTACAATACGGGAGGATACACTGGATTTATTTCTTTCAAAATGAATATGATATAATTACTTGATGTCTCGCAACGTGAGTGGTACTACTTGATTCCCTATTTCCGGTTTAATAGTCCCTATTCATAGAGTTATGTCCCTGTGTTATATAGTATTGTGTCTGGGTAGTTCGAGAAGAAAATGTCACACGGAGAATTCAGTTTTGTTTATAAAATTTTATTCAACATTTTATACACGTTGAAAGTGTTGAGTAAGCCTTCTAGTCTTCAAAATGTGGATTATTCTTGTGTCAATATCCAAAATGACAGGCATATTAATGATTCACAGTAACTGAATCAAAAACGTTGGATTTTAATTTTTGGTTCGCAACGGACAAAATATGTATCGCAAATTGCGCTGCAATATTGGTTGTCGGCAGCCCTGCAAATGAGTAATATTCAGAAATGAGTAATGTTCAAGGGCAAATGAGTAATGTTCAAGGGCAAATGAGTAATATTCAAGGGCAATTGAATAATGTTCAAGGGCACCAGTAATATTCAAGGGAAAATGAATAAGGTTGAAGGCAAATGAGTAATTTTTAAAGTCAAATGAATACTGTTCAAAGTCAAATGTGTAATGTTCAAGGTCAAATGAGTAATATTCTAATGTAGACAAAGAGGGAGGGGGACCCTTTTTGGGACTAAATCATTTCATTGAGCCGTCCAGTGCAAAAGTGTGAATCCCTTTTGGTTCAGATACTTTTCAATAGTGCAGACACGACATATCTTTGAATCGATTTTATGTACTTTCATAATGTGGACATATTATGCAGTTGCTACTGGGTCATTCCATGTCAAGTGGACCAAATTTCAGAAAGTTGGGAACATGACAACCTCCAAAAAAATTATAAAAAAATATATGGCCTTAAGCTAACAAATCCAAAATTATACCTCTCTAGGCCGAAAACTCGCTGAGATAATAAGATATTATAAATGATATGGGGTTTAACGTCCTACTGTTCTGCTCCTATACTAAGCTAATGAAGACGGGCATACGCCATACAGTGTACTATGAGGGAAATTTTGCCCGGGCAGCGGCACTATCGCCTACTCTTATATCGAATTCCAACTGCCATGGGATCTTTTACGTGCATTCCAATGTGTACACGGGACCTTGGTTTTTCGGATCATCCGATAGACTAGACAGCTGTCCTTGTCAGGCCCTCCGTTCTGCACCACTGACAAGGGGGAACCACGTCGGAAAATCGGGATGAACTTTCTCAGCCAATGCAGGGATCGAACACCCGACCTCCAGGCTAGCGAGCCAGCGTCTTAACCTCTTAGCCAGCGTGGCTCCGATAATGAGATAATGATTTGTTGTTTATATTTCAGGCCCATGTTAGTGTTGAAGCTAAAACTAAGTGGGATAAGGACACCAATACATTCCTGGGTATTTCTCGTATTCTCGAGATTCAGAAGAACGAACTGAATGAATCACATGACTCGATAGAAACATCCACTCCTAATTCAGCAGGCAAACTAAAAACATTGAGAGGACAGCACATGAGATGGAGAAAATATCAACGCATGTTACACAAGTAATTTTTTAATTTTTTTTTATTTTTTAAAACCATGTTAACTCTTTCACTGCCCAGGCCTTTTTCAAAAAATTAGTTGTAAATTGCCCAGGTTTTGTAGGGGGGGGGGACCTTTTGTAAAAGATGAATTTTACTCAACAAATCCTTGTCTTCATCCCTCCTGTAGTCTACTCAGATGATGTAAAAATCAAAATTATCTCTTGACTCGAATGGTTGATGTTGAAACCATCTCCTGCACAAAGGGGCATTTTGCACGTTTTATACGCCCACATTGAAATGTGGTTGTATATATTGCCGCCGCCCCCGTCCAAATATCCGATTGACTTTAAATTTTTGCATAATTTTAATAAATACTCCCGTCATTTGTACATGTTGTATCTTTGCAGAGAATTGGAGGCCATTTTTCACCCAGACAAAGAAGAGAAATCACTCGCTTTCCCAGAAAAAACTAAAGATATAACTAAAATAAAAGGCTGGAAGAAAAAGTATATGGATCAGTCAAATCCAGTTTATGGTTCGTTTAATCTGTCATCACTAATTCTTTACTTGAAATTTATAGTGGGATTTAAGTGGGGTTGGATGGCCGAATGATTAGCATATGAGGTCTGTCATTGAGTCAACTGTCGCGGTTTCGATTCCACGGTTGTACGTGACAAGGAGTAGGGTCGCCTGTCCAACCTCGTCGGTTTTCTCCGGGTCCACCGGTTATCCCCCACTGCTAAAGATCCCTATGCGCAAGCGAATTATTGAAATAAAATTAAACCATATGTTAGTCCCGAAATGACCTGGTTTGTGTTGAGTGGACGTTAAACCCCATCTCTCTTTCTCTCGCTCTAGTGGGAATTTATTGACCAAATGGTAGATTGTAACTTCGTAAAGTGTGTCATTGTACGTGACGAGGAGTGGGGTCAACTGCCTAACTGCTAAAGATCCCTATTGATATAAAATTGTTTCATATATTAGTCCCGAAATGACCTAGTCTACAATGAATAGACGTTATAAACATGACTAATGGGACAAGAAGCAGTTCTTATTGTTAAAGGTCATGTGAAGGTCAAACCTGCTTTCATTAATTTATGCTAAAATAAAATATTGAGAACTTTGATATATAGCTGTTGGCAAAAAGATTTGCTGACAGTCTGTATGATGGAAACTGTATTTTAAATCACAAATAGAACAACCTTATTGTTAAAGGTCAGGTGAAGGTCAAACCTGCCTTCATTATCGGTATTTATACAAACAAAATTTTAGATTATAGCATACAGTTATGGACTGTAGAAACTGTCTAAAGATAACATATTGTTGATCTTGAGGGATATCTGAAAGTCAAACACAGTAGGTTTTGTCTTTGACCAAAAAATGTATTAAAGACAAACGGTGAATCTGGTAAAGATTATAAATGAAATGTTAGGCTTCCATTATGGTTGTTTTTCTGGAACTTAGTCATGATTAAAATACGAATGTGACGTCATGGGCCAAGCAAACATTATTTATACAAGTTGAAATTTTGGAACCGTGTGACTCATTTCATTGCAAAGCATGTATGAGTGTCTGTATTTTAAGTTGTTTAATGGTCTAGAGCTTAAGACCAGTGTCCCTCATGTTGTTTCAATATATTACTTAATGTCTTGCTCTCGACCATTAAACCACACTTAGTAACCAGTCTAGTCATTCGGATGAGACAAAAAACCGAGGTCCCGTGTACACATTGGCGTACACGTAAAAGATCCCTTGACAGTTGGAATTCGATATAAGAGTAGACCGTAGTGTCGCTGTCCAGGCAAAATTTCCCTCATAGCACACTGTATGGCGTATGCTCGTCTTCATTAGCCCAGTTGGAGCAGAACAGTAGGACGTTAAACCCCATTTCATTTCATTTCATTTAGTAATGAGTTTAGATTTGTTTCTGTAGGTAGTAAAGGTAAGAAAAAGAAGAACCAGACGGCCACGTTATCAGATAATTATTTTCAAGAATACAACAATTACTGGTCGGATAACGAGGAACCAATCGTACTCAACTCTTCTGGTAGTGAGGTAGAATACGATGAAGATGATGAAGATCTACCAATGGTTGCTGAGTATACGGAAGCGTTAGTTCCACCGTTACCTGAAATACCCTGTAAGATGTTTATCTTGTAATCTTCTAGCTTTATCCGCTACGATATAGATAGGAACCTAATGATATGGTAACGACTTTAATCAGTAGTGGGTAAAGTTGTCGAGCACAATCAAATGTTTTATTAAAGATACATTATGGGAGATTAGATAAAGTGCTTGTTGTTCATAGTGTTTAACGTCAGCTTCCACCGAAGGTCATATCGCAGACAAGTTTTTTTTATTTTTTTTTTATTATTATCTTTTACCTGTGAGAGGAAACCGGAGTACCCGGAGTAAACCCACGAGGTTGAGAAGGCGCTCCTATCTCCAAGCCACATACGGACACCGGGGATGGAAACCACAACTGCATGCCAGAGATGACGGGCCAGCTAGAGGTCGAAACATGGCCCTCTCAACCGCCTGGCAGCTCTTACTATAATAGTTAAAAACTAGATAATATAAAGGGAATTTGCTGAAAATTTCAGTCCAATTGATCCACTCTGAACCGACATATATGCAATTGAATTTTAGGCCTAAGCTAGCCTTATCAAAGAATCATAACCAATTAAAATAAAATTAAACCATATATTAGTCCCGAATTCACCTAGTTTGTGTTGAGTGGAAGTTAAACCAGGTTTCTCACTAATCTATTGGATTCATGGACTCACTCATACAACAAAATTGTTGTTGGATATTTAATGGTGATGTTTATATAATTGTAGTAATGAGTCGACTAGCCAGAAAGATATTTGTTAAAAAGATGGGCTATAGTGAAGAAGATGAATTAATAATATTAAAACTTGGAGGCCGACGTATCAATAGAATAATAGGTAAACTGGGTAAAGACGATAGCATGATGGCCGCTGAAGACGATGACGCTACAAAGGAAAAGGTAGAATTTATTTTTTTCTTGTTCACTTTTATCAGCTTATTTTGGCAATGGCATTTTCTGATACTGGCAATCGTAGAAAAATGCCACTTGTCCCACATAACCAAAATGATAACTGAAATTAGGCATTTTCACGAGAATTGGGCGGGAAACCAACTTTGAGGCCTACTATCTTTGGTATATAACATCATATTGCAATTCCACTGTCTGGGAGTATATACAGCAATTTTTATATCTCTGGACACTCTGATGACGTTTCTAGAGCACTCCAAAGTTTACTCTTAGAATAACTTGGATTTGAAATTTTATGAAATGGGACAAATAGGGAGCATTGATAGTTAACTGCCTTAAAAGTAACCTATTTATCTCCAGGGAAGGGATTAACCCTGAAAAAATCATTTAAAGTTATTTCATTTAAAGAGTTGCAGGTATTAGTCTGATCTTTTTAACTGTTATAAAATAAATGTTTTGTACTGGCTTTAGGTAAAGAAGAAACGTATTTGTGGACGTCGACAAGATTTAATTGTTATAAAATAAATGTTTAAGGTAAAGAAGAAGCGTATTCGTAGACGTCGACAAGATTTATCTCTAGCACTATCTGAAATCATGGTAGCAGACGCACTAGATGCTTTCCAACTACCTAACAACGACGATCGTGAAGACACCTGTGATGTAGAACTATTAGACGAGGATGAAGAAGAGGTAGTAGTAGTTGGAATAGGTAAAGATCGTACGAAGTCTGTATCTATAGACGAACAGGAAGTCGTTGAAGTACAAGTTAAACCGGTCGACGATGCTGATATTAAATATTTAGAAGATGGTAATTGTGTCAGTTCACAACAAGATGATGTTAATGAGAGTGATAATAAACCTGTCTGTGATAAACCAGGTAAAATTTACAAATCTTTTATTTTATTTTACGAGCAGACCCTTCAGGTATTTTCATTCTTGACCATCACTTGTCAGAGGGGTTGAATGGTCGAATGGTTAGCACGTGCGCGTTGTATCGTAAGGTCTGTGATTGAGTCAACTGGCGTGGTTTCGATTCCCCGGTTGTACGTGACGAGGAGTAGGATCGCCTGTCCAACCTTGCGGGTTTTCTCCAGATCCCTACGTGCAAGCGATTTATTGAAATAAAATTCAACCATATGTTAGTCCCAAAATGACCCTCCTCTCTCTCTCTCTCTCTCTCTCTCTCTCTCTCTCTCTCTCTCTCTCGTGCTTTAGAACACCCGATACCACTTCTCATTTCACATAACTCATATATTTTTATTGTATTTTTGTATGTCAAGGTGATGGTTTATTTTAGGTATATATTTGTAGAAAATTATTTTCTGTTATTTATATTTCACACACACTGACAATTATGTTACAGGTTGTCGATATAGCTGCATCTGTCATTTGTGTAACCTGACATCCCTCCTGGAACCAGAAATTAACGATCAACCCACAGTTTGTGAAAAGGAATATTGTCGATTAGGATGTATATGTGATAGTCTTGGACATAATGTCCCTGCCCCGAAAAAACTTCCACATTGTGGTAAAACTAAGTGTATGCTTGAATGTGTCTGCGAGAAGGAAAAACTTTGTTCTGCGACAATTGAAAAAAGACTTTCCGTTGAACTGGAAGAGGGTGAAATACCCCCTCCTCCTATTTCATCGCAGGTTCCAATCATACCAAATAACAAAGAAAGAATTAAAAAGGGCAGACGGTCGAAAACCCCAGTAACTCTGGAGAACTCGAGCAAAAAGCGAAGAAAATCAAAAAACAATGATAAACCCGTTGAGCCTGAACAATTTACAACAGAAGTAGAAGAAATAGAAAATGGCGACGGAAAGTCAAAACGACAAAAGAAACGAACAGAAAGATTCAGTAATTTGCCGAAGAGAGAATCGACGTATCGAGTAGCGAAGAATTTAGATGCCGTGAATAGGAAGGCCATGATGGTGTATAGTGTGTCAGAAGTCTATAGCGAACAAAAAACGAGAAAACGGAAGGTAAGATGAAGATCGCATGATTGTAAACGTCCTGTGGGTTGGATGGCCAAATGGTTAGCGCGTACGCACTGTATCATAAGGTCTGTCACTGAGTCAACTGGCGTGGGTTCGATTCCCCCGGTGTACGTGGTTTCCTCCCACTGCTAAAGACCCCTACGCACTAATGAAATAGTACCTGACATTGTCAACTTAGTGCCAGACATGTATTAATAATATCAGTAAAAAAGACAAATCAGTGCCAGACAAAGCCTGAATCTGTGCCTGACATTGTCTGTGACAGGTGCCTTATTTCCAGGTTTGACCTTATTTTCATCCCAAAATGACCTAGTTTGTGTCTGGTGGAGGTTAGACCCCATCTCTCTCTCTCTTGTTGAATATGTTGCTTGTAGAATAGGTGTGTAAAGAGTTGATGTATTATTTCTATAGTATAGACATGACTTTAATTGTTTTTCTAGTCACAAGTAGCTGAAGATGGTACAACTGATATATCTCCATCTGGCAAGGTAAGTTCTATATATATATATATACAGTGGAGTAATTGATTCTCTTATTACCAACACAGCTGGGGGGTTGGATGACTGAATGGTTAGCGTGTGCGGCTATATCATAAGTCTGTCCTAGAGTCAACTGGCGTGGTTTCGATTCCCCGGTTGTATGTGACAAGTAGTAGGGTCGCCTGTTCAACCTTGTGGCTTTCTCCGGGTCCTACGGTTTCCTCGCACTACTAAAGACCCCTACGCGCAAGCGAATTATTGAAATAAAATTGAACCATGTGTTAGTCCCGAAATGACCTAGTTTGTGTTAATAGAGTTAAACTCTCTCTCCAGTCTCCACCCATAAACTTGTATGAAATTAAAATTTTTCAGGGAAATGGACCAGAAGTTGTTATAGAAAGAGATGATGTAGATGAAAATGAATTTGCTGAATTTACATTTAAACCAGTCAAAAAGTTAGTTTATATATCATAATTATCCTTTTATACAAACAATTCTGTGAGGGGATCAACCCAAATATAATGTTGAATTAGATACATCTTTATTCCCATTATTTAGGAAGCCACGGTGGCTAAGTGGGTAAGATGCTGGCTTGCAAGCCTGGAGGTCGTGTGTTCGATCCCTCCATTTGCTGCATTGGCCCAGAAAGTTCATCGGGATTTTCCGACATGGTATCTCCCTTGTTATTGATGCAGGATGGAGGGCCTGACAAGGACAGCTGTCAAGTCGTTTGGATGGGATGAAAAACCAAGGCCCAGTGTATACATTGACGTGAACATAAAAGATCCAATGGCAGTTGGTATTCGATATAAGAGTAAGCCATAGTGCTGCTGCATGGGCAAAATTTCCCTCATAGTACACTATATGGCGTATGCCCGTCTTCATTAACCCAGTAGAAACATTTACTCCTATTATTTAATTTACTTATTTCTGCTGATTGATAAAAATAATAACTTTTATTTGTAGAAGAAGCCGCAAGGAAAGTCTCGAACCAAGACTTGATGATGGTGAAATATCGACGTTAGAAACAATGCAAGAATCGGTGGAGGAAGCCGGTTGTGAATTACGGAAAGTTCTTACCATGGACCTTCCACTCGGTTCTTCCAAACTACATGCTCAGTTAAGACCACAACCACCGTTAACGTCAACCTCTGCTCAAGATTTCACTTCTGCTGTGAATCTAGACGGGCCTAAGACTGCAATAAAAGAGGAACTTTTAAATCTGAATTTATCGGATAAAGAAAAACATCGTCTTGAACTTGAACGTCAGTTGTTGAAAGAACAGTTACTACAGAAACAACCGACTGGCTTCCACAAGGCAGGACAAAATTTCTCTGCAGAACAAGGTGTTGATATTTCTGCTAGACGAGTCTCTGATCGCAAATGGCATACCCAGATGGTGTGTTTAAAACCAAATCCACGATTAGGGGCTGACGCTGAAAATGGTAAAGAAACGGAAGATGAAATAAAACTGTTGGAATTTATTGCTAATTGTAATTGGGATACTGCCAAACCACAAATTTTAAGTAAGGTAGCCCAATGTTTACGACCCAGGGTTTATCCCAGCACCAGAAGAATGCTAGTGGGCGATTTTTTGGTGGAAATTCTCCCCAGAGCTGACAGACCACCCCTCATTCCTCCGGAATTAAAAACAAAGCTTCCCAATATGATGTATTCTATTCGAATTAAAGTTACGTGCCGGGAAGAATTCTACCAACAGGTAATGAAGACCCAATCAGCTGTGACATCTCAACCTGCCATCGCTAAGAGTTGTAGTCCAGCAACCATTTCATGCTCAAAACCCATATTATCGGTACCAGTTCCAGTTCTCTCAAACCATCATTCGTCACCATTCCCTACTGCTATCTCTACAACCCCTTGTTCTATCTCATCGAGTGCTGGAGGTATTTCAGCATTTAGTCGACTACAAATCTCTCAACCTGGTCATAACATGATATCTAGAAGCTTATCTCATGAGGGCATCAGATCGTCGAATTTCTCACAATGTTCATCAGAGGTTGTTGATTTGACTCTCGACGAGGGAGAAATAAACCATGAACTTGTAATAACAAAAAAGAAAAAACGAAAAAATAAACCAGATAAGTTAAACCAACACGAAGTTTCCAGGAAAAAGAAAAAATTAAAGAAAAATAAGCAAAAGTCAACTGAAAGACCAGAAAAATCAAGCCTACCTTTGTCTACGACTGGTGGACAGGCACCTCTCCTTGGTACCTTGAAGGTACTTCAAGTTGCTGGAGCCAGTGCACCTCTATTGAAATTGGTTACAGCTCCAGGAATTACATCTAATCCAGGGTCCACCAAAGATCTAATTGCAGTCCCTATTCAGATTTCTCCTCAGTTGAACCCAACAATCACAGCAGCTTTGAAAACTGGTAGAGCAACAACTCCCAAAAACTTAGCGGTTCCCAGAAAACCCAGGCAATTTATTGGAAAGAATCCCAGCCCACCAACATCTCCCATTGACTTCTCAGTACCAAAATTATCTGCAGAAAATAACGGTTATAAATCACATAACGACTCGAAGGATGCTCTGTGTCAAGGTAGTGACGTTACAAAGGATGGGAAGCAGGTGGGAACTAAGAAAGACTCGGCTAAGAACAAGAGGTCGAAACCGAAGACTAAACTACTCAGTCCTTGTCCTCATGGATGTAAGGAGCAACATAATTCTGAAGATGAGTATGTTGAGATAGAGGAACTATTAGATGAAGATAGTCGATGGTCAGCCTGCAGCGAGAATTCTAGTTTACACAGTTCTGGCAATGATACCTTCTTAGATCTAGCTGAGGTAAGTTACTGCATTAAAAACACCTGTAAAAACACCTGTAAGCATTTCAATATGTGGTTTCTTTATTGATTGTATATCTGTAGCATCCTAGATTGGTCGGGAGCCATGGTGGCTAAGTGGGTAAGACGCTGACTCGTTAGCCTGGAGGTCGCGTGTTCGATCCCTGCATTGGTCGAGAAAGTTCATCGGGATTTTCCAGCGTGTTTTCCCCTTGTCAGTGGTACAAGACGGAGGCCTGACAAGGACAGTTGTCTAGTCAATCGGATGAGACGGAAAACTGAGATGCTGTGTATATATTGGCGTACAGGTAAAAGATCCCTTGGCAGTTGGAATTTGATATAAGAGTTGGCCATAGTGCCGCTGTCCGGCAAAATTTCCCACATTGTACACTGTATGGTGTTCGCCCATCTTCATTAGCCCAGCGGAGCAGAACAGTAGGACATTAAACCCCATTTCATTTCATTTTTTAGATATTGATAGATTTTTTGTGTCCACGAGTACTCAAGTATTTTTTTTTTTGTAGGATGATGAAGATACAGCTAGGGATATGTCAAAATATGCTAAAATGAAACGGTAAATAATTTTTCTTCTATGAATTTATGAAGTAAGTTGTATTTAAAGCCTGTGCGTGTGAAGAGGTATATTTAACCTTTGCTCAACTGGTGTTGTTTCGATTCCCCATTGTACGTGACAAGGAGTAGGGTCGCCCTTTCCAACCTCGTGGGTTTTCTCCAGGTCCTCCGGTTTCCCCCCACTGCTAAAGACCCCTACGTGCAAACGAAGTAATGAAATAAAATTGAACCATATGTTATTCCCTAAATGACCTAGTTTGTGTCGAGTGGATTTTAAACCCCATTTCCCTCTCTCTCTGCTGAGGTGGTATTGCAGACAATCAAAGTGAGTCAGAGTTACCTCCCATGTAAGCATGACAATATTGCATGAGGTAACTTCCTGTCTGTTTAGATATTATCATGTGGTTAAATTACTTTTAATCGTACTTCACTCCACTACGATATGTATCCAGATACTACCCTACCAAATTATGTGTCTTTGTCAGATTGGACACAAGGTATTTTTATAGACATATATTGTCGTGACCTCTGTCCGCCCAGAAGTCCATTCACATCTATGAGAAGATGGTATTGTGTAAAGTAGAAATGATGTGTTGTTTTTATTATATTCTTTAATTTATTTCCCCAGAGAGAGAAGAAGACGTTTAGAACTAAGTGCACTGTTTGTAAAATTAAAATCTGTTGTATTTCCAAATCAAACTTGTGGAAATGAAGTTGTACAGAAGTTTAGAGTTCTTAATCAGGTATGTGTATTCAATAGGATTTTTAAACAGATTTTTTTTTTTTGGAACGTGGGGAGTGGGGTATGATAATCTTATAGGTAAAAACTTTTTTCCGATTTTGACGAAACTTGAAATATAGGTTTATCTCCAAAAAATCTCTGTTCCTTTCGATATTGGCATGTATCTGACTGTAACTTCATGGTTCTAGCTGGTGGACCCTCTAAAGGTCACAATTTTTATCCAATTTTGATGAAATTTAAAATGTATGTTTATATCCCAAAGATCTCAGTTCCTTTTGATATTAATGCTTGTCGCACCATAACATCCTGGATTATGGCCCCTTATTGTATGCTTTTTTTTTTAGCTTCTTCTCTGCCCATCTCTTGAACAATGTGGGTGTATCTTGTTTTTTTTGGTGGGGGGGGGGATTTCCAATAGTGTTGATCAGTATAGTTCATCTAGAGAAAAAAAAACAGAAGAATAAGGAAAGAGTTAAAGTTACTTACATCAAGAGATGAGATGTTAAAACATCTAGACAACCTATTTTATGAAGATTATTTTAATGTACTAAGTTACTTCTATGTATTATTTTATTCAATGTATATATATTTCAGGCACAACAATTGATTCATTCGGAACTGGAAGTAGAGTCATCATTAAAACAGTCATTAAAATTGGAAGAGGAAAAGAATAGGAAATTACAGGAAACTATATTAGATATAATGGGTAGGTATATATATATATTATCGTCTGTTGTCAGGCCATAATATCTTGTAACCACTCATAAGTTCTTGACAGATTTTGCAGGGATATAAGGAAGAACCCTACTGCAATTTAGAATTTTTTTTATCACTAATCGCAGAGTATTTCCACATTTATTTTGAAACTTATGAAGTTTGTGAATGGAATATAAATCAAGGTTCTTGGTTCTTGATGTTTTGGGTCTTGAACTCTTGCTTTGTTTTAATTCCTATTGTATTTTAGACAAAATCTCTGAATTACAGGGTGGTGGGGGCGGGGGGATGGCCGAATGGTTAGTGTGTGCGTGTTGTATCACAGGGTCTGTCATGAATCAACTGGCGTGGTTTCGATTCCCTGGTTGTATGTGACAAGGAGTAGGGTCGCCTGTCCGACCTCGTGGGTTTTCTCCAGCTTATGTTAGTCCCAAAATGACCTAGTTTGTGTCAAGTGGTGGTTAAACCTCTCTCTCTCTCTGTCTCCTCTCTCTGAAATACAGCTTGGATAATTCTTAAATTATTTTAAAAAGAAGATTCTTTACCAAAACAAATGTTCATTTAGGGGTGATGATTTTCCGTGATCGCGGAAAAAACGCGGAAATCGCGGAATTGTCCACTCAAAACGGAATTTGAAATCTCACACGGAAAAAGACGGAAAAGCCGATATTTGCTGATACTAAACACAAACTCAAAATAATTTTGCAGTTATCCAAGTATTTCATCTTTTTATTCATAAAAATCGGAAATATTGAATGATATCGCATGGTTTTGTTACTGTCTATTTTAGTATTTCGCTACTTTCATTTCATCATTTAGGAATCATAATTTTAATCGAAACGAAAACCCGTCTTTCATGTATCCCATTATAAAATTACTCTGTAGTTTAACTTTAATTAAACTTTGTAATGTATATATATGTCTTTAAAAAAACTTCTGTCACTTCATAAAAGTAAAAATCGTTTCATTTACTTCTTATTTTACTGCCGGGCTCGTGACTCGTGTTTATCCGCATTAACCACGTGACATCAGAAATATACCGTAGCCTTGTGAATCCAGCCCTTATTCTCGAAGAAACGGTAGTAACTACGAAGATGTCTGGATAAATCGCGACTACACCTAGCAGCTGAGAAAAATGGCTTCGTCTGCTAAAAAGATGAAACGAGCTCACAAGATGTAATTTTCTGTTATTTAATTCGGGAAACAGGTTTAAAGAATAACTAGTCATTGAACATTACAAGTCATTCACAATTCAACATTTGTTATCATTGGTTTAAAATGATCCGTTTTGTAATAAAAGGCATTTTAAGATGTTTTATTCATTTATTCATAAAATAACATTTTATCTCGAAAAAACGGAATATGGTCAGCTCTGAAACGGAAAATAACGGAATTAAAAATACTTAAAATGGAATTTGCTATTTTCTGAAACGGAAAATCATCACCCCTATTCATTCCCTGATGAAAACCATTTGATGATAATTTAAACCATTGGATTATACATGGACTATATATTTTTATATACATGCACTATAATTCTTTACCAAAACAAATGTTCATTCCCTGATGAAAACCATTTGAACATAACTTGAACCATTGGATTATACATGAACTATATATATTTATATTATTGTTGTATTTATAGAATCCATGTGGGAAGAAGGTATAACTCAGGACAGTATTACGGAAGCTGTTGAATTAACAGATCAAAACATACCAGCTAGACTAGTAGGACGGGTCATTGATTCCTTACAAGAATATTCCAGTGTACGAAAACTTCAAAAGACCATGGATAAGGAATATTCTCTCAAAAAAAGCAATGCCGAGAAAACAAAGAAAGCTAAAAACAGTAAGGTTAATAAAGATATAAAATCAGGAAACGGTGAAATATTGGCTTCATTACTTCAACCCGTTAATCCGGCACCACAATGTGGAAGTATGATATTAGCGACTCTAGCGAAACTAAGTGAGAATTCGGAGAAGCAGACGTCCGATGTTCCCGAAAATGAAAATGAACAGGTGGTTGATTTAGTGAGTGATGAATCTGTGGTGTCTGTTATTTCTAGTCGATCTCAGTCACCTCTAGAGGGTGTTGACGTACATCAGGTGACTGAACACGAAGATGAGGATCGGGTTGTCAACTCGTTAAACATTTCTCAGTCGATATCTCCTCTTGTTGGGAACATTTCCAAATCTCCCGATAGTAACGTTAAATGTGATGGACAAGACAAGGAGGATAATTTACAAACAAACGGTAGCAAATTTGTTGATGAAAGTTCTCTTGCACTTAGTGAATTCGCTACCGATAATGACATACAAAACTCATGTTCGCAGCAAATTCAAAGTGATACAAACGTACAAAACTGTCATCCGCAGCAAAATAAGGAAAAAAGGGACGAAGAAACGGAAATAGAATCAGATACAGATTTAAAACAAAAACAAAGTCTGGATGATGACAAAACGTTATGTGTTCAAAGTTCTGTGTTAGATGATGAAAACGTGAATAATCCATGTGATTTGTTAGATCTTATTGATAAATCGTTACCTGGCAACTTAGAATTATACGAAGATATCAGTGTAGATTCGGCTGACGACAGTGATAATACAATTAGTGCTAAAGTTAAAACAAATAGTGTCCGTAAATGTGGGTTGGTCGCTGCAGTGGCAGGATACACTGACATTTCTAATGATAAATGTGATGTTACGACAGAAACAAACTCTAGCAAATCTATCTGTGATTCGGTGCCCTGTTTAAACAAAACTGAGGTCAATAGTGATACCATGTTCAATTTAAATAACGCTAAAACACCTTTAACCACTCTTAACATCAACCAATCGGATGCAAGCGCTTTAATTCCATGCAACGTGGAGCATGTTTCTAATAGCAGCAATACTCAGGGAGCAAATTTTGTAGATTGTAGTTTTGATGTTCCAGTGTTAAAAATAACATAAAAACTAATTGTTCGTTTCACTCATCATAAAGTTAATATAATTATTTTACACGCGGTGCCTTTCTAGTAGTGTGTTTTCATTCTGCTTACGGATCCTTTTGTATGAAAATTTGTCATTTTTAAGATGTTATACAATTTGTATGAAATATGAAGACAAAGATTATGACTCCGTAATATGTAATTAATATTATATGCACATATTTAATGTGGATGTGTTTGTCACCATTACTCTGTTGGTCTGGTGTCCATCCACAATTTCTAGTGAACACTTTAAGTTTATGTCTGGTGCGGTCCTCATCAACTTACTATTGACAACAATCAGGTTAAAATACAGATTTATATTTCGTTTCGCCTTTTTATAATTTTGATGGCCTCTACTACATAAAGTTCTGACCAGTTGTAGTAAGAGCTTGCGTCAGAGGTCATACGAGCAGCTTTTGACCCTATGATGTCAGACATTTGATTAACCAATCAGCGTTGACGTTTCATTGGCTAATCCCTCACATCATATAGAACGTGGGTTATATAACAACTCTTCAGATCCTAGTGTTGTGAAGACAAGTAAAACGAAATTTTAAACTATATGAAACGAAATAGGATCTGTGTTTTAATCAGATTTTATTTAGATGACCGTTGTTTATTTGGTTTTAAAGAAGATTTTGATAAAATCCGCAGCATTTATTTACAATAGTTTAAGAGCTAACAACTTTACTGCTTGTTCTGTGTTCTATCGAAAACATAAAGTATATTTAACAAGCGTTCGCTTGGAAACCCTGATAACGTTAAAACTTCTATCTCTGTGATGTATTCGCAAAACTGTCTCTCTTTCTAAATTGGACATCCCGGAATCATAGATATACCCGCCCAGACCTTCAATGTAATTTTAATGACTCTTTATACCAATCTGGTTAAAACACAGATCCTATTTCGTTTCGTTTTTATAGTTCAAAATTTCGTTTTACTTGTCTTTACTACACTTGGATCTGGAAGTGTTGTTATTTAACTTGTGTTCTGCTTGAAATGAGGGGTCAGCCAATCAAATGGTCTGTCGAATCGAGTGTTTGACCTTTTTTGCCCGAAACTGTGGGTAATCCACTAGTAACATCAATGCTGATTGGTTAATCAAATGTCTGACGTCATAGGTCAAAAGTCGGTCTTTTGACCCCTGACGTGACCTATGGCTATAACTTGTCAGATCTTCATGTAGTGTAGGCCATCGAAAGTATAAAAAAACGTAACGAAATATAGATCTGTATTTTAATCAGCTTGTCTTTATACTTACTTCATAGAAAATAATATCGTTAATTTGTGAATTTTCATACAACTGGACACCATGATTCCGATCAGACATTTGGATCTGGCCCTTATTCACGAAAACTTAAACTAAAATACAATCGAAATTTTAAGAAATACTGCAATTCGATTGGCTGACCAGTAAAATCAATTTGCATATATCCAATTTGCATATTGGTCAGCCAATCGAATTGCAGTATTTCTTAAAATTTCGATTGTATCTTAGTACTGCAATTCGATTGGCTGACCAGTAAAATCAATTTGCATATATCCAATTTGCATATTGGTCAGCCAATCGAATTGCAGTATTTCTTAAAATTTCGATTGTATTTTAGTTTAAGTTTTCGTGAATAAGGGCCCTGGATCATTAAATGTCTCCGCAATCAAACGCTAAAATAGTTCCAGAAAACATGTTTACGTTATGGATTGTATTCGTAAGATGGGATTGAATACATGTTATAAAATAAAATACATGTAGAATTATTTTTATAAAATTATTTGAGAAAAGAAAACAGGAAAACTTTTTCGGCAAATCTTGTGAAATTTAAGATTATTATTTTGTTGATTGTGCTTTTCAAGTTTCTTTAATTCGACTTTAATTTAAAATTGTTATAGTTTGTTTTCAAAATAATCTTACATGAGTTTATATTTTCAAAATACATTGAGATGAATGCAAGCAGCACTATATTGAAACAAGGTTGTTAATGTGTTTTTACTGAATTGAGTTAACATGTTTCATGAATTATTTAAATCTCAACACAGCACCCTCTACACTGCTTTATATAAGTTTCTGATGTGGGTTCGCCTGTCCAACCTTCAGGGGTTTTCTCTGGGTCCTCCGGTTTCCTGCCACTGCTAAAGACCCCTACGCGCAAGCGAATTATTGAAATAAAATTGAACCATATGTTAGTCCCGAAATGACCTAGTTTGTGTCGAGTGGACATTAAACCCCATTTCTCTCTCTTTCTCTCTCTCTGATGTGGGAAATTAACATGGTTGTGTGTGATTAGTCTGCCTGCGGTGAGCATGTCAATCAGTTCAGGAAATATCCGTATCAGAGATAAATTTTGCTGTGTTGAGATTTGATTTATTATTGACATTGTCAAGTAATATATAACGCATTGACGCATTTTGATATATTTATTTAACAATGTCAACTCATTTCCTATCATCGATTTTGTACAGTATCATATTTAATTAAAGACAATTGCTTACCGAGTTTTCATTGAACAAATTAGTTTTATAACTAGTCATATTAACACAATTTTATCATCATTTGTATGATTTATTATAAAAAATCTGTTTTTTTTTTGTTTTTATTTAAAATCAAATGACAGTTTCCTAAGGGGTTCGATGGCCAAATGATTAACGCATGCACATTGGATCATAAGGTCTGTCGTAGAGTCAGGTGGCGTGGTTTCGATTCCCCACTTGTATGTGACAAGGTGTAAGGTTACCTGTCCAATCTCGTGGGTTTCTCTGGGTCCTCAGGTTTCCTCCCACTGCTAAAGACCCCTACATGTTAGCGAAATGACATGGCTTGTGTCAGTGGACTAAAAACCCCATCTCTCTCTCTCTCTCACACACATACAAGAATTAGAATGTTTGGTTTAGAGTTTAGACATGGATTTCAGAAGAAAAATCAATACCTATATGATATACATGTAATGTGTTTTTTGTTTGAAAAGTTTTATGTCATCCATGTGACAGCCATTTTGTTGACAAAGCAAGGTGAATGAAGTAAGGTGTCTGAAACAAAATTATGTCTTTTTCAAGTATAACTGCCCTCTGTCTATTCATGAACATCTTTTAGCACCTCGAGCTTCACTCTAATGCTCCAGAATGTAAAAAATCCAGAATTTATTTGTAGTTTCAACATAAATTTAAGTTATTTAAAAAAGATTGTGAATCCTGCATAGGCCACTATAGCTTGTTACAGAACTACTATAAAACTTTATAATACTGTCTACTGAAAGTATTATAGTTTTATAGAACCTGTAGTCATAACTAGAGGTGTTTTTTTATACTGACTACTAAAAATGTTTATATTTTTACAACCTTATACTTGTGACATGTCAGCAGCTAATGTGCCGGACACAGAATGAAGAGTTTTTGTTTATGTTGTAGATACAATGTTAGCAATTTTCATTTCATATGATAATAAAATATAAAAATATTAACCTGTATGTTTTATTACAAGATAACTACCTAAAATATAAAACCAACTAGTTCTTGTGTATTCTTTAAATCAGTTCTTGAAATGGTCCATAATTGTAACTCCAGAACAGATAGCGGGGTTGGGTGGCCGGATGGTTAGTGTGTGCACGTTGCATCATTAGGTCTGTCATTGAGTCAACTGGCATGGTTTTGATTTCCCGTTTGTACGTGACAAGGGTTACGGTTGCTTGTCATTAAAATGATTGACTGTCAGAAAGTGAGAAAAATAAAAAGTCTGTACGCTAAACCCCATTTCTCTCTCTCCCTCTCTCTCCCTCTCTCCCTCTCCCTCTCCAGAACAGATGGTCCAATTTAACTCCAGAACGGATGAGCCGACAGTTACTGCCGACAACCCTTTCCTAAAACGTCGGACCATTACCTGGCGGTTCCGTCCATACCTAAGATGAATACTTGATATATGTAAGTGTTGTCCTGAATAATAGAGTCTTTAATGACGTCTAAATATCTAGAGAAGATACAGATGCCCGAGATGGAATCAATGATACCAGTAATTTTAGTCAATTTGATATAACCTTGTTTATCGTGAGCAATGAACCGGGTTCGAGTGAAGCCATCGTGAGACATGCACAGCGATATACTGATAAACCGTGTCTATTTACATAAGAAGGACACTAAACTCCCTTTTATTCATTCAGTGTAGGATAAAGCACGAGAGTTTTCTTTCGAGGTTTTTTTTCTGAAATCTTTCTTTCCCAGCATAACCGAAGTCGAGGACTTGTTTACATGTACGTAAAATGAGAATATCCCAGAATTCTAGTAAGAAAAACCTTATATCATGTTTTTTTTATGGGGAAAAAAACCTACCCTGGAAGAATAACCCGTTACAGATTTAAAGAAAAACTTTCAGTTTCAGAAGAATAACCCCAAATTCCCCTGTATATATCCAAAGCCGCCCCGACCTTCAGACTGCAAGTTATTCCGGGCATAGAATATACCCCAAAGATCAAAGAGATTAACCGTTATAGGTTTATAATTTTGCACAATAGATTATTTGCTATCATTATTTCGGTCTAAATGTCAAATAGGTTGAAACCAGTGATATCGATAATTTCAGTCATTCAGATAAAAACTCAATTTGTTTTCACAAACGCAAAACGGGGTCGTAATGTTTGATCAAAGGAGCGACACTCACTAGAGAGGACGACTTATTTCTGGTTCGTGCTAAATGATAAGGCCGGGTCATTTTTTCTAACGGTTAGATCTAATTGATAAGGTCAACTTCAAGTTTGGTCAAAGGTTAAGATATGTAAACAGGGCTAGCGCTAATCCCAACCCTAACCCTTGACCTAGCCCCAATGCTTATCCTAACCCAACAATCACATGTCCTAATCTTATTTACATCTCAGCGACCTTGACAAACATTGAGCTGACCTTAACAAATAGATTTAGCCCTGATGGTACATAGTGTATACTGATCATGTAGGCTATCGAACCATCATGAATATAATTGATACGGTTGAGATCAGTGGTTCAATAAGGTCACATGAATACTGATAGCAACAACTATATCATTATCATGTGATTAGATAGATGTATCCTCTATAAGCAATAGTCATTGTTGATGAAATACACACCATGCAGTCGATAATATTTTTTTTATTATTTCTAGTTTATGTAAATGGAGACACTTGGCCTGTAGCCTACAAGTAAGATTTGTGTAGCTAATATTGTAAAACATTTATTGGACCAAATAACTTAACGCTGACATGAGTTGATACTCATCATATGGTCAGCCTATTATATACGTATATATATAATACTATTGGGCTAACGTGTAAATTACTTTACGTGTAACAACCCAGGGCTTGAGAGAGTGAGAGAGAGAGAGAGAGAGAGAGAGAGTTTAACATCTACTCGATACAAACTAGGTCATTTCGGGACTAACATATGGTTCAATTTTATTTTAATAGTTCGATTGCGCGTTGGGGTCTTTAGCAGTGGGAGGAAACCGGGGGACCCGAAGAAAACCCACGAGGTTGGACAGGCGACCCTACTCCTTGTCACGTGCGGCGTTACAGCCTACTCTTATATCGAATTCCAACTGCCAAGAGATCTTGTTACGTGCACGCCAATGGTTACAAGAGACTTCTCAGTTTCTGTCTCATCCGAACGACTATACGTTGTCCCTTGCCAAGCCCTATATCCTTACTCACTGAGCCACCGTGGCTCCCAGTAAACGAGGCATAAATTCAAAAATTGATATAAATGGGAGAAACAATTTTTTTTCAGAATCCCAAAGGCAGAATGTTGCAGCACCAAAAAAGATTATAATATAAGAATATCTAGGACACATTCGAAGCAAATTTGATCGTCCATTATCGAACCAAATGAAAAGTACATTGGTTTTGTGAGTTCGAAAGCTCTATAAATGCATTATATAACATTACATGTATTTCAGACGCTATGAGTCTCGCCCAACAACCAGTCATTATATAACATTACATGTATTTCAGACGCTATGAGTCTCACCCAACAACCAGTCATTATATAACATTACATGTATTTCAGACGCTATGAGTCTCGCCCAACAACCAGTCATTATATAACATTACATGTATTTCAGACGCTATGAGTCTCGCCCAACAACCAATCATTATATAACATTACATGTATTTCAGACGCTATGAGTCTCGCCCAACAACCAATCCGTACTGTAAAGCGGGAGTTCTCCCCTTTTGTCCAACAGGTCGAGAATCAAATACGATGCCAAAATTTAACGCCACAGACAGAGTAGAAGTTTTTGCTCTCAAAGCACCTGTGTGGGAATTCAAATTTGGTAAACTCTTGGCCGACTTCGTAAGTATAATTTTTTTAAAACCCCCTTTAAAGCCAATGATTAGATATTTACATTTTTCGGACTGTATCTAATATTTCACCGTTTAATCAACGATAAAATTAATTTACTAAAATAAAAGAAAAACCCTAAATAACTCGTGGCATGGATGCAATGGGATTTAAAAATTAATGTATTGAAATAAAAAACAAATCTCGTGGCATGGTTTTTAAAAAAGTGAAATGGGGCTTAACGTTCCACTGTTCTGCTCCGACTGGGCTAATGAAGACGGAGATATGCCATACATTGTGTTATGAGGGAATTTTTGCCCGGACAGTGGCGGTAAGGCCTACTCGTATATCGAATTCCAACGTTGACCTAGTCGGAGCAGAACATTTGTCCCACGTTTGGTTCTGAAATCATGACATTCTAGTCAACGGGCCAGTATTTTGAGATCAGCATGCAATACACAGGGCCAGTAGAAGAAATGGGGTTTAACATCCTACTGTTCTGCTCCGACTGGGCTATTGAAGATGGGCATACGCCATACAGTGTGCAATGAGGGAAATTTTGCCCGGGCAGTGGCACTATGGCATACTCTTATATCGACATACAACTGCTATGGAATCTTTTACGTGCACGACAATGTATACACAGGACCTCGGTTTTTCGTACCATTCTAACGACTAGACAGCTGTCCTTGTCAGGCCCTACGTTCTGCAACACTGACAAGGGGAAACCACGTCGGAAAATCCCGATGAACTTTCTCGGCCAATGCAGGGATCGAACACGTGACCTCCAGACTAGCGAGCCAGCGTCTTACCCAATCTGTTTCACAGAGAATTACGAGTCTCGTATAATACCTCTGTCATAGATGACTGCCTTAACACGTGCTGTCACAGCACGCGGTGTGAATCATTGGCTGAATGACGCGTGCATTGTTTACATAAGCCATAACTGCTTCGGAGAGAATGCTGCATTTTAGTCATTTTAATACCCATTTACACTAAATAGGAAATAATTTTTACCTACAAATACGTCAAACGCCTTTATTTATTTTTCCAATATATACAAAAAATGTTTTAGAATTTAATTTGTCGCAGGAAAAAAGTTAATATTTCTAGCTCATTAAGCCGCATCAATGTCATCCTTATCAGTGATTGTCGCGGCCAAGCAAATATTCACTGCGGATCAGTGTGCGTCTTACCCACTTAGCCACCGTGGTCCCCAGGATTAAAAAGAGGTCCGTGAATACATTTTGCCCAATCCAATCCTCCAGACCTCATGCCAAACTTGACGCTCAAATTCCTGTACTCGCCCCTGACAATAATAAAACTCCATCTTATTGATTCCAGAATATAATGCACGATGCCATTGGTTTCAATAATCTCAACACTGGTTTAAACTATACGATGGAATGGTATGAACTATTTCAACTATTTAACTGTACATTCGCCCATTTATTGACCAACAACACATTAAAATGGTGTAACCAAGGAGCATCGTGTATATATGACGGTATTAATGATAAACACTGGTCACAGAATGGCACTTTAGTTAAAGTGGCTGAAATAACAGGTAAGACGCTTTCTGGGGTAAAATATTAAATTTTGACATGAGATGACTTTAATTATACAGTTACATGGTGTATGTTCAAATTATATTTGTGCATAATTTGAGACTATTCTGCACATTTTTAAAGACCCGTAAACTGACGACTTGCCCGGGTGAATTCCTCAGCACGTGATCATTAAACGTGAACCATAACCAAATTGCTCGGAAGACTGGATTTCAATCCCCAAGGCAGATTGCATTGCTAAAGACTCTTGTGATATCTTGACGTGTGCCTTTAATCTGCGATTCATTAGTACAGTCACTGTACTGTTAGTACCGCAGTCGCTGTAATGTTAGTACCATTGAATCAAACTGTCGCTGTAATGTAAGTACCGTTGAATCAAAGTCGCTGTAATGTAAGTACCGTTGAACCCAACAGTCGCTGTAATGTAAGTACCGTTGAATCAAACTGTCGCTGTAATGTCTATGTCATAGGACTTCGAATTTTGTCTAATGGTTTGGATTGTTCGTACTTGGTTTTATTTTATTGAATCAAACAGTCGCTGTAATATTTCTATGATTGAATCACCCAGTGGCCGTATTGTCTGTACTGTTACCTTTACAGTCCTGCTGGATTCGTTAAATATACATTATGCAAGATAAAAAGCTGACCATTCTTGCTATAATAGCTCAAAAATAGATACTGTTAAATGAAAATTTCATTCAAATATTTTCATTCTGAGCCAAGTTATCACTGTTTGTAGTTTTGACAAGATGTGTGCATAGTGGTAAACAGGCACTGATATATTCCCATTTTTAAATTAAATTAAAGGGCAAACCGTTCTAATCTAGTTAAAATCTCGAGTATCCGATGCCACCGAGAGTTGATTATGGTCTTGTTTTGTTAATTAATGTCTAATTAATAATTTAGATAACTTTTCAGGCCTAAAGAAAGACCTGCAATGGGCAGATTTAGATCTTGCATAATGTATGTTTAATCAGCGCGAGTTACATGTTGAGGATAGATTCGATAATATATATTGTAACATGGACGGGAAATCTTCCTTTTCGTTGAATAAGCAGATTGTTTCCCCTCTAGTAGATTGGGTGGAGCTTAGCCGTGCAATACATTGAACAAACAGAAATACGTACAAGAATATAAATAGTTTGTAACTGTTGATAATCAACAATATAATGGTTTATTTTGTATTTGATTAGGTGAAATGTTCAATGATTTTGGAAACTGGTCTGAGTGGGATAATAATACTGGTATTTATTATGAAACTTGGACGGTTGCATCTGAACCGGGAGAAGGTAAAATCATTTCATGGTTTAATCCATATTTCTTTATTACAACCTGCCTACCTGGAAGGTCATCAACAGCAACCTTACTTCTTTATTATAACCTGCCTCCTGGAAGGTCATCAACAGCAACCATACTTCTTCATTACAACCAAATTAAATTTTTGAATTTGAGCCCTTGTCAATGGTGCAGGACGGAGGACCTGATAAGGACAGCTGTCAAGTCGTTCGAATGGGACAAAAACCCGAGGCCCCGTGTATATATTGGTATGCACGTAAAAGATCCCTTGGTAGTTGGAATTCGATATAACGTAGGCCATAGTGCCACTGTTCGGGCAAAATTTTCCTCATAGCACATGGTACAGCGTATGCCCGTCTTCATTAGCCCAGTCGGAGCAGCAGAACAGTAGAACATTAAACCCCATTTCATTTAACTTTTTAAAGTTGAGAATACTGTCATGTTTCTGTCATTGTTTTTTAAGGCGAGCGATCGATCGGTCTCAAGTGTCTGCCGCTCACCTGAATGTTGACCGAGGGGAGCTTTTTTCCTCTCTCCTTAAAATTGAAAATCGCTCTCCATTACAAAGTCATGGGGGTTATATTATCATTTATGAATCCAGGAATGACCCCCTAACATGTAGTTATTGATCTTCAGAACCATTTCCCATGCACACAACTAATCACTCTCCTTAATATCGGATCACTCTCCTTAATTTCTAAAACACTCCTTAATTTCTAAATCACTCTTCTTATCGCAACTGGGAGAGCTTTTTAGGGGAGCGACTTTTTCAATTTGTGGATTAAGGAGAGCTTTTTTTTGGCTCTCCTCTAAAATACAAACAACAATGACTGTTGTTTTGTAGGTGGCTTTCCCTCAACTTAAGTCATGGCAAATAATGGATTGTATTGGAAAAAGGGCTGTATGTCACTGCCCTGATGGGATTTAAAAAAATAATAATTTGAGCATTTTTTTTTAAGCCCTCTGACTCTGAATAGAGAGAGAAATGGGTTTAACATCCACTCGACACAAACTAGGTCATTTCGGCACTAACATATGGTTCAATTTAATTTCAATAATTTGCTTGCGCGTATGGGTCTTTAGCAGTGGGTGGAAATCGGAGGACCCGGAGAAAACCCACGAGGTTGGACAGGCGACCCTACAACCAGGGTTTTGAATCCACGCCAGTTGACTCAATGACACTCCTTATGATACAGTGCGCACATACTAACCATTCGACCATCCAACTCTCCATGCCCTCTGAATAATTTCAACATTATGAAGCCCTGATCCAAATACCCAGTACATAACTGGGGTTTATTCTCTTACGGATGACTTTACGAGATCCAAAACCGAATAGCAATAGTCTCATACAATGACCAAGATCTTTTTTTCTTTCAGCTGGGAAGCTATGGTTTGCACCCAACGATTGTGCCAGTTTCGTTTTGAGAGCCTTTCAAAAGATGGCAGATTTAGGAGCCGAATTTAATCAAAGTGTTCATTTAAACTACACCAAGATATTTTTATACAGTGAGGAACCTATACATCTGGGACCTGCTAGTGTAATATTTGGACCTGGATCAAACCAAACATTAACTAAGGATATACTTTTATTCTATAGCCACTTCCAATCTCACCAAGATGTGGGACATTTACTAGAAAGTCTACTTCAAGTTTATATAGAAGTTGTGGCAGAACACAGATTTTACTTTTTTTATAACTTTGAATATTGGTTACTGCCAATGGTGCCACCTTATGTCAGGTTAACATATGATGAAATTCCACTGCCAACTCCATAAGTGCCAACAACAAGATGATCCTGCTCGAAGTTTTAAAGTTTTGCTAAGATTTATTCACATATGGAAAATATACAGAAACCATACAACAAACAATAATACTATACATATACATGTGTGAGTTGCTCCCACAAAACCAGGCTCTTGGTCATTTTTATAAAAATAGAGCTGGCAGCTTATTAAAATAGTCCACAGCCTAAGCTTTCCAAAAATACAATTCTTTCTTAATTTGTCGTATCATCTGGTGTTCGGCTCATTCACAACAACAAGACGGCATAGAGTTTATGCTTCCGTGCACGTAGTACAAAATGAAGTTGTGCGACAAACACCTGGTTTCGTGGGAGCTGGTCACATATACATCAGAATAACCCTATTGTTATTAAATTGTCAGAATTCAAATTATCAGGGAAAGATGTTTGATTGGTGGTTCCAGACCAAAGGTTTCATTTGACAATAATATGTAATCTTTTTAAAATATAATAAACATCATCATTTGACATTTTCTTTTACCATTAATAATCTTAGTTTTCATATATGTTTTTATTTTTAAAACAAATATAATATATCTTTTATTATTAGGACAATTTCTCTTCCTATTCTCTACATTTCTGAATGTCTTATTAAAAATATTTGTATAAGGAATGATATCAATTCCAATTAGAAATCTTGGAAGAATTAATTCACTTGAAACCAATCTTGATCTAAAATGATGAAATCTGGTTCCCCCCTGCAGTAAAGTTGAAATGAATGAAAAATGTTGAACTATCAAGTTGGAATGTTGACAATATTGTTGGAACAATTCAAAATGGTCACAGTAGGTTATTTTCCTAATACTTTTCATCTCTTGCAACCCTACAGAACTTTCAGCTTTTAGCATGAATGAAGAGAACAGCATTGGAAAGAAATGATTTTGATGAAATTGAAGACGATTTTGTATAATAATAAAAATTTGAGTAAATATAAATAAACAAATATGTACAATAACTTGTATTTGTAACCATGCCAACAGTTGTGACCTGACATTAATGCTGACCAATGAACAAGTTGATGATGATTTAAATGAACCAATCAGATCAATAGAGACTAGTTTTCTTCATTATACGAAGGAATTCTTCTTGGTTGATTTCTCCATCTCCATCACGATCAGCTTCATCAATCATTTCCTGGAATCGAAGTAGAATCTTTGTTACTAATAATATACAGTATGTAGGGTTCATGTACAGTCAGGGGCCATAATCCAGGAAGTTACGGTCCGATACGCACAAGTATCAACTGAAACCCAGATTTTTAGGATGGATATAAATATAATATATATTTTAAGTTTCATCAAAATTGTATAAAAATGAGAGCAATGGGGTTTAATGTCCACTCAACAAAAAGTAGGTCATTTTGGGACTAAAATAAGTTCAATTTTATTTCAAAAATTCCCTTGCACGTAGGGATCTTTAGCAGTGGGAGGAAACCAGAGGACTCAGAGAAAACCCACGAGGTTGGACAGACGACCCTCCTCCTTGTCGAGTACAACTGGTGAATCGAAACCATGCCAGTTGATTCAATGACAGACTTTATGATACAGCAAGCACACGCTAACTATTTGATCATCCAATCCTGCATTGAAACAAATGAAAGGAAGGATTTAAAGTTTTACTCACCTGTAATTCCTCATCAGTAAGATTTTCTCCTAATTCTTTTGCTACTCGTTTAAGATTTTTGAAAGATATTTTACCAGTTTCATCATCATCGAACAATCTAAAGGCCTTTAATATTTCTTCTTTCGCATCTTTTTCACTCATTTTTTGAGTCATGATTGTTAAAAAATCATTAAAATCTATCGTACCTGAAATTTATTTTTACGTTGTTTCAGATTATACATGAACATATTCCCTTCCATTAGTTGTATATGAAAATAAAGTATAGACCATCACGAACGTCTTGTGGATGGAATGGAATTTAACACTTCGTCAATACGATAATTTTGTCTTTTACCAGAACAGCCATTTTTCTGACTATGTTGGGTTCTGAAATCATGACATTCTAGTCAAGGGGCCAGTATTTTGAGATCAGCATGCAATACACAGGGCCAGTGAAAGAAATGAAATGGGGTTTAACATCCTACTGTTCTGCTCCGACTGGGCTAACTAAGACGAGCATACGCCATACAGTGTGCAATGACTATGAGGGAAATTTTGCCCGGGCAGCGGCACTATGGCCAACTCTTATATCGAAATCCAACTGCCAAGGGATCTTTTACATGCACGCCAATGTATACACAGGACCTTGATTTTTTGTACCATCCGACCAACTAGACAATTGTCTGTGTCAGGCCCTCCGTCCTGCACTGCTGACGAGGGGGAAAACACATCGGAAAATCCCAACAAACTTTCTCGGCCAATACAGGGATCGAACATGCTACCTCCAGGCTAGTGAGCCAGGTCTTGCCCATCATCGGAAGAGCCACAGAAGTATGTACAAGTGAAAAGTAGCAATACAATATTCTAAGAACAAAATGTGTTAAAATAATCGTAATTATTTACCATGGCCGTCTTTATCTATCTCAGCAATCATCTTTTTAATCTCTTCTTTCTTCGGCTCAAAACCTAGAGCTCGCATAGCAACCTGAAAACAGATAAAAGCGTATAGAGGGAGAGAGAAAAATGTGGTTTATTTAACGTCCACTCGACACAAACTAGGTCATTTCGGCACTAACATAAATTTGCTTGTGCATAGGGGTCTTTAGTAGTGGGAGGAAACTAGAGAAAGCTCACGAGGTTGGACAGGCAACCCTACATCTTGTCACGTACAACCGGGGGGAATCAAAAGATAAGCGTATATCAGAAATTTATATAGATTGTAATAATGAATGTTGCTCAGTTGTGTTAAATACAATATAACATCCTAATCAACTCTGACACTATCTTATTAACCCCTTAACTGTGTTCTTTTTAAAACGTTAAATACCCCCTATTGTGTAATTAATTTGACGAAAAACGTCATTTTTGGACCTTTGTATTCCTGAATACAAACTATAGTAGTCTTAAACCATATTAAAACTAACGGTAAATAGAGTTGTCTCCCTTCAATTAGATTTCCTCGACCAGGCGTAATATAACGTCCTACACATGCTTTGAAGAATAGGTTGGGGAAAATACCTCCAGGGCGTTATATTACGTCCTACACACAGTGAGTGGCAGTTGTCCAGGACGTTATATAACGCCCTACGCAATTACAATGTTTTGAGAAGGATTTGATAGAATATCATGTTTATTTCAATCAAGGCTTACTTTTAATTCTTTAGCATCGATAGTCCCTGACCCATCTGCATCAAATAAATCAAAGGCTTCTCTAATTTCTTGTTTCTGTTCTTCAGTTAGTTCAGGTTTAGGTCCAGTCTTTTTTCGTCCACCACCAGCTAACGTTGTTTTCTTAAAAGTTGCCTGGAATATTTAATAATAGAAGTCGATGTTATCTTAATTTTATGTGATTACTGTAGCTATAACATGTCTGTTAAAGACAGTATATGGGCAAACTGCTTTGATCACAATGGAATTTTCTCGCGCTGCAATGGGCACAACCAAAGTGTACAAGATTACGAAGGTGTTTATCAAAATATTTGTTCATCTCCGACATGACATCTTTCTCAAAAATTTGATTAAAAAAAAAAAAAAAATTCGTTCTTGCATGGCTTAAAGTAGCCAAGTCTCTAATTCAATATCATCCAAAGTCATTGACATGGATAACACGAATTATTTGTCAGTTTAAATGAACATTGATGTTGTGATCTTACCAGGAAAAGTTGGGCTTCTGATATCCAATATTTAGGACAAAATAAACATTTTACCATTGGTACATGAATCTATAACATAACGCGTTTCAGCGCCATTTGTAACAAGGGACTCGAAGAGAGAGGCTAAACATGTTCCCCATGTCATATCAAACAGTGACGCCACATTCTTATCCGAACAGCATGCACAATAAATAATTTTGGTGTAGACTGGAATAACCAGACTTTTACCAGATGCTAAAGGTTTCTGCTTTTCAATGTATTTGAATCCAATCTGTTGTTCAACATATACTATTCAAAAAAAGTAGGGGATATTTGATTTTGGGGGCATAATACTAAAATATGCAAATGACTACGAAAAAAGTCACTATAGAACCTAACAGAAGAAACATTTCCAGTTACATGTGACGCCCAAACGCACCAATAGCTACCGCATGGAATGCAGGTGATGCTTGGGATCATCATGGGGGTCCAACCCAAGATTTGCACGACTCTGACTTTGAATGTTACAGTCATTGTGGCATTGAATTCCAGGGTGGAAACATCAGTTTAATTGTTTTAGTGACCAGAAAACAAATTTTGATATGCGTCGGCTTACCCAAAATGAAAGGTTACGTGCCCTTGGCATGCTACAGATCGGCACAACACAGGCGGTTGTGACGCGGACGATGAATGTTTCTCAGTCTGTCATAAGCAGGCTATGGTCCAGATACCGTGATACACAATCTGTACAGGACAGACCACGCTCAGGTCGACCAAGGGCGACAACTCAAGCCCAGGATCGATTTATCCGTACATTGGCCTTGAGAAATCGTGCCATTACAGCAAATCAGATCAGCGCTCGTCTTCAAACAGACACTGGTGTGAGAGTGAGTGGCCAGACGATTCGGAATCGACTGCATAGGGGTCACCTTCGCGCCCGACATCCTCGCGTGATCCCTTGTTTGAGAGATCATCACATTCAGGCAAGACGTCGTTGGTGTAGGGATCGTCAACACTGGGATAATCGACGCTGGAGCAATGTGATGTTTTCAGATGAGTCAAGGTTCACTGTTGATTTTTTGGACAGACGTAGGAGGGTGTGGCGTCGTCGAAACGAGCGCTTCCAAGACGTTAAAGTCATCAGACATGATCGATTTGGGGGTGGTTCTGTTATGGTGTGGGGAGGCATCACTGTTGCTGGAAGAACGGCTTTACATGTTGTTGCAGGGCGTGTTACAGGCCAGTACTACAGGGACAACATCTTGGCAGTCCATGTTGTGCCGTTCGCACGACGTCATGGCCGCCGTTTCATCTTCCAGGATGACAACGCAAGATGTCACAGGGCCAGGATCGTTACAGGTTACCTCCAACAACAGAACATCACCACATTACCATGGCCAGCACTGAGTCCCGACCTCTCCCCCATCGAGCATGTCTGGGACATGCTTGGACAGAGGTTAAGTCAACGTCAACAACGTCCTGCCAATGTCCAAGAACTTGCGGCTGCGTTGCAACAGGAATGGGACAATCTGGACCAAAATGACCATAGACGTCTCATTAGGAATATGCCACGTCGGATCAATGCTTGTTTGGCAAACAGAGGAGGATTTACCCGTTACTGACTTGGTTGTGATGCTGTGGTAACTTTGCTGTTTGACCCCGGGTATCATTTTACCCTTATAATGGTCAGTCTGTGCCTTACTTAGTCTAACGATCATTTGGAATAAATCGATGAATGTGAACTTCATTTCATTTTGTCATTTGTTTCTTCGTCAGTTTCATTAGGTGACTTTAATAACACTTAAAAATCAAATATCCCCTACTTTTTTTGAATAGTATATATTGATGATTAAACGAGGAAATGGATAATCAAGACTTTGTTAATTATCGTGACAGCAGTAACAATGACAATTGAGGCTACAGAGATTTTGAAATAAGGTTGCTAAAACATAACTGATTTGAAATTAGAGTAAAACAGAAACAATTGAATGTAAATCCGTTTATTACCCATTTGTTTAAATTTCTAGGTCCAAATATTAGCGATTTAGCTCCTTTAAATATTGTGTCAATATTGATGTGGCTTAATTGATCAATAGAAATGAAACTGGGTTTGACGTCCTAGACTCTTGTTAAGCACCGACTGGGCTAATGAATACGGGCATGTCTATAGAGAAATAACATTAGAATAGATGATAATACCAAAAAAAAATGTTTTACATGAAAAATGACATGAGAAAGAATATGGAATGGAGACAATGGTACAAGTTATCATATATGTTTAATTTTTTTTTTATTTCTATTTTCATATTACCGTACATAATAAATTAAAAGATGAGGCTAATTCCTATTCAATAGTTTTGTCATGGATCTTATAATATCGTCCGACCCGTGGTTCAGTCAGACTCAGTATCGTCCGACCCGTGGTTCAGTCAGACTCAGTATCGTCCGACCCGTGGTTCAGTCAGACTCAGTAATATTAACTTACATAATACATGTTATTATATGAATTCAAGTCACTCACAACTGCAGTCATACTTAGATAACTAAACTAATAATTAGAACAACTCATTGACAGTCTTGATTCATATGAATTCTTTCCAAATGTATTGGAAACATTTGCTACAATGTACCTACTTCTGCTTTAAAGATACATTTTGGGAGATTAGAGAAAGAGCTGGAAGTTTTCACTATAATAGTTTAAACCTAGATAATGTATAGGGATCTGCTGAAAACTCCAGTCAAATTGCTTCACTCCAAGCTGATAGTGATAGTGAGAAAATCTTATTTCAAAATCTCTGTAGCCTCAATTGTCATTGCTGTCACGATAGTTAACAAAGTCTTGATTATCCAATTTCGTGTTTAATCATCAACAGATGTTGAACAGCAGATTGGATTCAAATACAATGAAAATCGAATAGATACGATGGCATCGAGAGTTAATTATGTTTTTTTCATAATAAATGTCTAATTAATAATTTAGATAACATTTCAGACCTAAAGAAAGACCTGCAATAGGCAGATTTACCCCTTGCATAATGTAAGTTTAATTAGTAATTTGACTAAATTAAATGATTCATTATTCTAGTAGATGTACATGATTAAGGACTTAGGTAATTTTCAAGCACAGACATGTTAGGTCTACCCTAGTCAACAAAGAATCCTATGTCAAATTGTAAACATTGGACATTGGTAAACTACCAAATAGCCTATATACCATGGTCTAAAAATCTGTCCCCTATTTATATCAAACAAGATCGTGAGAAATTTACAATGTTCTATTTTGAAATCAAATAGCACAGATAACCGTAGATTAAAGCCTCCTAAAAAACACCACAATAAATCTGAAATTTCACTAATTTTTAAGTTGAATATTAATCACATAGCAACAGATTTTATGATTTACAGAAAGAATTTGTGAGTTTTGAAAGAGGGTCAGTTAAACATCGATTATTTAAAAGAAAATATATGCTAAAAAAATAATTTGCAAAAGGCATTTTTAATTTTTAATCCCGTTTTACACTTACCATGATGATTGCTGTTTGTTGATCTTCGAGACGAACTGAGCGGTTTCAATGTTGCCCGGATGATGACTGATATGGGCTAATTTGCGGATCGGATATAGAATCGAAACAGGACATGTCCAAACAACTCCAAGAATTATCCGATTAATCATAAACCCTCTAGCTCAAGAGCCTAATACACTATAACTTTAAAGACATACAGTGGTAGACATCAAAATTCATAACAGACTATTTGCCACCAAGAGTTCCAATAGAATAATGTTAATATTGGCTCTATAGGGTTAAAACAACTAAGCGGTCGGTATATTATAGGCCTATCTATTATAATATATTCCAGTTAAACAAAAGAGTTTAAATTGGTCGGTCTACACCATCGGTAATGAATTCCTCAAGAAGAGGAAATGTTTTGTCATACGTTTTATGATATTTTGTTTAGACTTCATATATCAAAGAAGATATTTTATTGATGTTTGTAGGCTGTAGCGACGTAGTTATTGGCTTCCGCATAGCGGTGTAGTAATTAATTTCTTCGTCGATAGAAATTTAATTTTATGAAAGCCCGTCATCGACAATAATAAATATAATACTATTAGTTCTATTCTAAGTCTTACGTTGAACAGAGAGCGAGAGCGTAATGAGGGGTGGAGGGGGGGGGATACTTTTCTAAATAGCTACCGCCCAAGTTATACATTCACATAGTTTTCCGTCTAAGGCCCGTTTTCCACGCACGTGTTTCCACGGCGTTTCCGCGCGCGTTTTCTCCGGCGAAACAGTCGGTCGAGTACGTGCAATTGTAATGGGGCCGTTTCCATGTACCCGGCGAAAATGCGCGCAGAAACGCCGCCAAAACGCGTTCATTGTAAACATGCTGATTTATTAACTTTATCCTCTAAAGCGTCCACAAAATTTCTCAAAGTGATCAAGGGTCATAACTATGGCAGTGATTATCGGAAATCGTTGAAAATCAATAGGATTCTTCGTCTCATGACCTTAAACACTGTGTATAAATTCAAGCCAATCGGATATTAACTTTAGCCTCTATAGAGCGTCCACATAGCCAAATTAAATAGTAAGTAGTAAGAAGCATATAAAGATGAAAAACCTGAAAAACATGTGCAAACACAAACTCGTGAGGTCAATCGATGCAAGTTTGCTTAAACTGAACACGCACACGTGACTTGAACTGGAAAAACAAATTAAAATTGTTATTTTCATCTTTGTTAGAAAATGCCTATGCTGGTCAGTCTGTGGCCACTGTTGCAAGAGCCTTTAATTGTTCACGCCAGACAATAATTAATCTTAGAATGAGAGTGCTTCAAACTGGAACTATTGCCGACTGCCCAAGGGCGGGAGCGCCACGTGTGACGTCACTCCAGGAAGATCAAGCAATACGATTACGTCATCTTAGAAACAGATTTGTCACTGCAACCTCCACAAGTAGAGAGATGTTTGGTGGAAGAGTAAATGCACGAACTGTTCGAAATCGCTTGCAGGCTGCTGGTCTTCGAGCTCGGAGGCCCTATAATGGACCAATATTGACACCCCTTCATCGTCGTAATCGACTTGTGTGGGCCACAAGACACATAAGATTTACTCAAAGACAGTGGCATTCGGTTGTCTTTAGTGACGAATCGCGATTCACTTTGAGATTTGCAGATGGCAGTGCCCGAGTGTACCGCAGACGAGGTGAACGTTACGCTCAAGTATGCGTCAGAGAAGTTGACCGATTTGGTGGCGGCAGCGTCATGGTTTGGGGTTCTTTTTGTGCACATGGACGTTCTCCTCTTGTTGTTGTCCAAGGGAACTTAAATGCTGTCCAGTACAGGGATCAGATTTTGCAACCTGTTCTTCTTCCGTTTATGCAGAGACATGGGCCTGGACTAACGTTTCAACAAGACAATGCTCGACCCCATACAGCAATTGCTACCCAGAATTTTTTAAGAAATGCCGGTGTCCAAGTCCTGGATTGGCCGTCGCTTAGCCCCGACCTTAATCCTATTGAACACATCTGGGACAAACTGGGTCGACGTGTTCGTCAGTAAGTGAATCCACCACGTGACGTTGCAAGACCTCCAACATGCTCTTGCTGAGCAGTGGCGACGTCTTCCTCGGGTAGTGTTTACTAATGTTCTGAGTTCCTACAGAAGACGTTGTGTGGCAGTACGAGACGCTAGAGGAGGCCACAACCGTTACTAAACACTTTATTCCGATTGTTCTCCAAGTCTGTGAATTTCATTTTGGGGGGTACTGTGACATCACGAACGTTATCAATGTCAAGGACTTTCGGCGAGACGTATTCTTGCTTTCTGTTGATGTCAAAGTCGTCTGTGCACAACATAACACTAAAATAGTTGCCTTAAACCAAATATTAAAAATCTAGTCCCAAAAATCCCGAGTGTCAAGTTTTTAATTTGGCTGAGTATACAATAAAATTGTGGATGTCAGACTGACGGGGCGACGACAATATACGACCACATTTCAATGTGGGCGTGTACAAACTCCGTCCGTAATAAACGAATGGAATACTTTACCTGAATATATAAAAGCATCTCCTACTATAAAATTAACCAACGATGATATTTTATTACCTAAATATTTTTCATCTTAAATAATCCCCACTAAGCTACGTCACAATAAAAGCAACTTAACTACCATAAATTCGCCAGGCACTTAACGGACAACCCGACCTGTTCTTGTGGTCACGGAACACTATTTGTTACACTGTTCAAATTTTACTAATGTTAGATTTCAAATAACAAATGAATTACCAAATATATTTTTTTATTACCTTACAAACTCTAATCAACGGTGATAGTAATAATACATTGCAAATAAACACGCACATTTTTAATACAGTCCATAAATTTATACATTTATCTAAAAGACTCGAATAACCTTTGTAAAAAAACGAGTTGAATTAATTTCTTTCTCTGTTCCTATGCATCTGGTGTCTTCAAAATATTATATGAAGCAAGCATATACTGATATGGCAATGGGTTAGAAGTGACACAAACTATTATATTTACCTACATGCACGATTAATAGTAAATATAAAATATCATACTGCTAAACCTATTTTGCATATGAAGTGTACATATTTTGTAGTATATTTAATAAAAAGGAGACGAATTAATATAATCCTTTGGCTTGTTTTTGAAGAATCCTTACTTTTTGACAATGTATGTAACATGAATCTTATTTGAATAAATATTGTTTAAATCAAACAGGCTTATTAAATTGTATATCCATGGACCCTATATAGAAAGAATGACCATAGTAAATCATGCAATATTTAAAAAAAAAAATGATTTACTTTCACTTTAGATATAAACCAGAAATGAAATGAAATGGGGTTTAACGTCCTACTGTTCTGCTCCTATACTGGGCTAATGAAGACGGGCATACGCCATACAGTGTGCTATGAGGGAAATTTTGACCGGGAAGCGGCACTATCGCCTACTCTTATATCGAATTCCAACTGCTAGGGGATCTTTTACGTGTATTCCAATATATACACGGGACCTCGGTTTTTCGTCTCATCCGAAGGTCTAGAGGGCTGTCCTTGTCAGGCCCCCCGTTCTGCATCACTGACAAGGGGGAACCACGCCGGAAAATCTGGATGAACTTTCTTGGCCAATGAAGGGATCGAACACCCGACCTCCAGGCTAGCGAGCCAGCGTCTTACCCACTTAGCCACGTGATCCCCCAGATATAAAACAAGATTTCTTGGATACCATGATTAATGAGTTATTGTGTGACTTTAATTTAGTAACTATTGTATTGTTAATGTTATATACATATAATGATGTGAAAAGGTTGACCAAAAGTCCATTTTCGTAAATGAATAAAAATCAATATTAAAGCAGCTAAATCGCTAATATTCGAGACCTATAAATTGGCACAAATGGTTTGCAACGCATATAATAATATAATATGAATGTGTATAAACTGATTTACATTCAATGGTTTCAATTTTTACTGTAATTTCTAATCAGTTATGTTCAGCGAAATACGCCAGAAGTCTCAATCGAATGGGAATCTCTAGTGTCCAGTTTTGCCAATCTACACCGATAGTATTTTATTGTGCATGCTCTCCAGATAAGAATATGAGGTCACCGTTTGACATGACTTGTGGAATATGTCTAGCCTCGTTTTTCAAGTCCCTTGTTACAAATGCCGCTGAAGCGCATTATGGTACACGATTCGTGTATCAATGGTAAAATGTTTATTTTGTCTTAAATATTGGATATCAGAAGCCCATCTTTTCCCGGTAAGATCACAACATCAATGTTGATTTAAATTGACAAAAAAATTCTTGTTTTCAATATCGAAGACTTCTGATGATATTGAGTTAGAGACCTGGCTACTTTAACTTCTAAAAAGCCCCTGTTTTCGATTCTATTTTGCAAACACGTTTTCCAAATAAAAAGAAATATTGTTTCAGTAGACAATCTCGACAACCTTAGCTCAGATTTTTAAAACAATGACACAAAGTTCGCTATTAATGTATTATGACCAGTAAATCATGTGTGTCGACATATATCTATATAAAAACTTTGGGAAACAAATAAAAAGCAACCCACAAATTCAGAGGTGTATCCTAATCCATAACCTTTCCGTTGTTCTGGCAAAGACTGATTACTCGCACCTGATCACTTTTACGAGCGCTGATTGGATAACCCAATCAGCTGATGGTCAAAATGGCGAAGTCCGGTGTAAGAGAATGTTATAATGTATATCCAATTATAGTGATGAAACTAGTTGTGTACATCTGTATTTTTTTCAGTATTCATGAAATATAAGTGAAAATATTTTCTTTTTCACGGCTGTCAAAATTAATCATTGATCAATAATGTGTTATTTTAATGAGACTGTTCTCATGCTCATGATACCATCATTGTTATTTGTTTCCGCTTTTTTATTTTGTAGCAGACGACGCATTGCAACTGCGAGTAATTTGAATTAAGACAAGCCAAATTAACATATCTCATTGTTCACAGTTAATTAATTATACGAGATTAGTGAGTCATAATGACATTCTGGATCATAACCATTATAATGACACTGATATCAAATATTTAATTAAAATTGTCTGGCTGCTTGCCGTGGGAGTCACGGTGGCTCAGTGGAAAGACGCTGGCTCACTAGCCTGGAGATCGCGTGTTCAAACCATGCATTGGCCAAGAAAGTTAATCGGGATTTTCTAACGTAGTTTCCCTTTGTCAGTGGTGCAGGATGGAGGACCTGTGTTGGTGTGCACGTAAAAGATCCCTTGGCAGTTGGAATTCGATATAGTTTTGGCAAAATTTCCCTCATAGCACACTGTATGGGGTATGCCCGTCTTCATTAGCCCAGTCGGAGCAGAACAGTAGGACGTTAAACCCTATTTCATTTCATTTCTGCTTGTTAGTAAGTAAGTCTATAGACTATAGACATTGGCAATAATAGATACAGGATGCAGCCCCTGAGTCTGTAGTGAAGTGAAACCTCTATGATTTTGGTTGATCGATACATTTGTATTTTTGTTTTTGAAAGAAGTCGCTTAGGAAAGCTGTTTGTTTGCATAAAGAATTTTTTTTCGGCTTGAACTGTTGACCACAAACCAGTTAAAGTTCAGACCAGACAACAACATCACAAAACAAAATTGATTAATTTAATTTTAAATTGACACTTATATTTTTTTCTTTAATTGACACAGATCAAATAGTAAGTGCAGGATAACAGCACCACAAACAAACAAAACTCATTTAAAACAAACCTACTGACAAGACAAACCCACTGACAAGACACACAAACATACTGACAAAACACACAAGCCTACTGACAAGACACATAAACCCACTGACAAGACACACAAGCATACTGACAAGGCACATAAACCTACTGACAAGACACACAAACATACTGACAAAATACACAAGCCTACTGAAAAGAAGCACAAACCTACTGGCAAGACACACAAACCTACTGACAAGTCAGTACAAACCTACTGACAAGGACAAGGCACACAAACCTACTGACAAGACACACCTACTGACAAGACACACCTACTGACAAGACACATAAACATACTGACAAGACACACAAGCCTACTGACAAGAAACACAAACCTACTGACAAGGCACACAAACATACTGACAAGACAGTACAAACCTACTGACAAGGACAAGACACACAAACCTACTGACAAGACACACATACCTACTGACAAGACACATACACCTACTGACAAGACAAGACACACAAGCCTACTGACAAGACACACAAGCCTACTGACAAGTCACACAAACCTACTGACAAGATACACAAATGTACTGACAAAACAAAGATGTTGAATAATTGTATCGTTTAGAGTATTTAGTTAGATCGTTGTTGTTTATTTCAGAAACAAGAAACATGTCTTGTTATTGGTGGTGGTGGATTTTTGGGACGTCATTTGTCAGAGAAATTGATAGCCAGGGGATATAAAGTTCAGGTTTTTGATGTCAGAAAGACGTTTGAAGATGACAACATTAACATTTTTGTTGGAGACCTTTGTAAAAAAGAGGTTAGATTTCTTGAAATGTCATTTAAGAAATCGAGAAAACCCCAATTAAGGTGATGTAAATTGGGGACCCTTCCGGATTAAATCCTATGAAATTGTATAGCCATTCGTTACAAAAGTTCTTAAGTGTGAATCCATTTCGATATAATATGGTTAAAATATTATCCAATGTGACAAATCATTTATGTCTCAGTCGGGATCAGTCATGAAAAGCCCAATTATTTGTATCGTAACATTTCCACATGCATATCAGCCTTCTAAATGATTTGATTGGCCTTTTTGGAGGGTGCACGGCATGGACTATTTCCGAATAGGGTAATAAATGCCATTTCTCCTGGGAGGGCTTACTAAATCGAACAATGGTGGGATCATAACTTGTAAAATAATGAACTCTGCAAGTCCTGAAATAACCTTTCATTTTATTTTTAATGATGATCAAAGCTACATGTTAAACTCTAAATGATCAATTTTCAGGATTTATTACCAGCTTTAGAAGGTGTTGATATTGTGTTCCATTGTGCCACCCCATCACCACTAAGTAATAACAAAGCTCTTTTCTACAAGGTGAACTTTGAAGGCACCAAAACAATTGTTGCAGCATGTAAAGAAGTTGGAATAAAGGTATGCATGTATTAAACTAGTTGCCCCGAGATAGTGTTGGATCAAAATACTGATATCATCTGACAAATTAGGTCTCCTTATTAGGTCTACTAATAATAAGAATTTGTTTGTTTCCTGTATCTCACACCAAGGCAAACAGATTTTTTTATGAAAGCATGATGGGGGGGTTGGGTGGCTGAATAGTTAGTGCGTGCAAGCTGTATCATAAGGGCTATGATTGAGTCAACTGGCGTGGTTTCGATTCCCCGGTTGAACGTGACAAGAAGTAGGGTCGCTGTCCAATCTCATGGGTTTTCTCTGGGTCCTCCGGTTTTCTCTCACTGCTAAAAACCCCTACGTGCATGCGAATTACTGAAAATAAAATTGAACCATATGTTATTCCCAAAATGACCTACTGTAGTTTGTGTCGAGTGGATGTTAAACCCCATTTCTCTCTCTCTCTCACTCTCGAAAAGCATTACCTCAGTAACAATAATCAAGATAACTCTAAGCAAAACTCTGCGTTGTGAATAGCTTGCTAACTTGACAATAACTATCTAAATATTATTCTTGGTTAGTACAATCACATCAATAGTTACTGATATTAGTTATCTCCCTTTACTCAGAAATTCATGAAACGAAATGAAATGGGGTTTAACGTCCTACTGTTCTGTTCCTATACTGGGCTAATGAAGACAGGCATACGCCATACAGTGTGATATGAGGGAAATTTTGCCCTGGTAGCGGCACTATCGTCTACTCTTATATCGAATTCCAACGCCAAGGGATCTTTTACGTGCATTCTAATATATACACTGGACCTCAGTTTTTCGTCTCATCCGAAGGACTAGACAGCTGTCCCTTCTCAGGCCCTCCGTTCTGCACCACTGACAAGGGGAAACCATGTCGGAAAATCCAGATGAACTTTCTCGGCCAATGCAGGGATCGAACACCCGACCTCCAGGCTAGCGTGCCAGCGTCTTAACCACCCAGCCACCGTGGCTCCCAATTCATGATATTGGATGATATTGAGACCATCGAAAGTATAAAAAAACGAAGAGAAATAATAGATCTGTATTTTAATCAGATTGCAGTTTTATATACAATTATTCGTTTGTCCTTTGAGCAGATTTAGTTTTAGTTTTAATAGAAAGGCTTTGACTATGTATTTATATTCTTTGTTTTTAAAATGATATAATATTTGGTGGTTTCAGAGGTTTGTGTTAACTAGTAGTGCTAGTGTTGTTTGTAGTTTTAATAGAAAGGCTTTACCTATGTATTTTTATTCTTATATTTCTTTGTTTCTACGATGATATAATATTTGGTGGTTTCAGAGGTTTGTGTTAACTAGCAGTGCTAGCGTTGTTTATGAAGGTAAAGATATATTAAATGGTAAAGAAGATCTTCCGTACGCTAAACAACCAATAGATTATTACACGGAGACGAAAATACTACAAGAAAAGGTTAGTCTACAAATCATAGTTGGTGGGGGGTGATTTTTAGCCTTCTCTGTTAAGCGAATAATGTAAATAAAATTAAACCATGTTAGTCCCGAAATGACCTAGTTTGTGTCGAGTGGACGTTAAACCCCATTTCTCTCTCTCTCTCTCTCCTTTTAATCCACATATATGTTAAAAAATAAGTTACAGAAAAGCAATACTAATTAACAAATATTCCTTACTTATTGAAGACAAATGCCCCTTTTCCATTACATCTCTAAAGGTTTCAGGGACATAGCCCAAACAAAGTTACATCTCGATCCACATCCTGGCATCTTACACATAAATTGCAAACTGAGCATAATTGCACTCTTTTTGTAATAGTCACTGCCATAAAGAAAAATCTTTGATCCACATTAGAACATTTAATAATATTTCACAAAATATTGTTATTTTTATTTTCAATGAATGAACAAGGTGAATATATTGAAAATGCCATACAACAGATTTATTCATGGATTATTATTTAGAGAAGATATTATATTTTATTATTTAAGTAAATATACGTGAAGTTAGTACCTGTATCTGTACACACTTGAATTGCTTATAGAGACCCTAGTCTTAATTAAATGTTAAATAATAAAATTGAGTATATTAACGATACATTAGTTAAGAGTTTAATAAAGAGTTGGTTAATCTTGCTATAATAATTCAAAAATAGATGATAAAAAAAGAAAATATTGAAAATTTTACTCAAATCACTTTATTCTTAACGGAGTTGTCACTTTTGGAAGTTTGGACTAGAAATATGCATCAACTGTTCCCGCACCGTCTATGAGAATTGCCGATCATTTGATTGACAGACGATAACTCCACCCACATATTCTCGATTATCAAGTAACATTCTCAGTGGCTATGATACCCTTGGTTGACAGGCCTTTCATCGACAGACTCCGGTAGTGACGTCAGTGACTAACGGTAAACTTTAGCTTGATCGGCCATTTATTGATTTAATTTTAAATGGACGACTGTTTAAATCCAAGCTGTATCCAAGCCACCCGAGGGTCTACAGGGTTGATTTTGAACTTGTCACGTAAATAAAGGTCTAAGGTCTAATTGTATCTTTAATAATGGATAATCAAATATTGATCCGAAACTGGCGATTAGCGGATTTAAAACTACGAGTTATGGTTGCTAGTGTTGGAATAAGCTACAACCGACGACAGCACTAGGATTTTAATTTTTATTCAAAAATTTTATTACATCAAAGCACCATTCCAGATACTGAACAACTTCAGATAGTCCAGAAATTAATTTGGCCTGTATACTTATGGAATAGCTACAGGACCTTCAGGAGTAGCAACTTATCAGAAAAAATGTAATTTACAGATCTATGGTCACCGTCATAGAAATGATTTACAGATAAATTGTGACACCCAACCTCGCCTGGCCACCCCATCCCAGTGACATGCTCTTCAATCTGATTAAAACACACATCCTATTTCGTTTTACATTTTATAGTTTTACTTGTCTTTACTACACTAGGATCTAGAAGAGTTGTTATATAACCTGAGTTCTAGTTGATAAGAGGATTTAGTCAATGGAACGGCCTGTTACGGCGACTTCTTGGCATGCTCTGCACGGTATTGTGGGTATACACCGAGAATGTCTGATGTCATAGGGTCAAAAGCCGCTCGTATGACCCCCTGATGTGACCTCCCAGTACAACTGGTCAGATCTTCATGTAGTAGAGGCCATCGAAAGTATAAAAAAGCCAAACGAAATATACATGTAGATCTGTATTTTAATGGGATTCATGATACTTGGAACAATTTCTTGAGGTTCTAAAATTAATAGATTCGCTAAAACATTTGATTTTCCACTGGGAATTTGATCGAGAACCGCGTGCCGTATCATGGTTACAAGAAGTCAAAACATAAACAGATAAATCCGCTGTTGATAACTTCGGCAAATGACTCCACGATTACAGCGAGGCGGTAACAAACATTTCCATAATTTACGACCCGAGGAACAACCCCTTTTAATTTAGAAATAAATGGGGGCGTATGAAAACTGCCAACCCACTGTTCAGATATCGTAAAGACGTCGTCAAATCGGTAACAAACATTTCCATAATTTACGACCCGAAGAACAATCCCTTTTGATTTAGAAATAAATGGGGGCGTATGAAAACTGCCAGCCCACTGTTCAGATATCATAAAGACGTTGTCTTAATATAATACTAAAGTATATCTCAATAAAACCGAAGTTGATATATTTTACATGTGCCCGAATATTTATTATCATAAAGTGACAAGGAGATTAAAGAAAATGGGTACAGGTTTTTGATTTAAACAAGGAATGTACTTAAGCTGACGTTAAATGGTTAAATTTATTTTATTTTAATCCCATTTCAACACTGGGGGATGTATACCTTGTTATAATACCCAGACTATGGCACACGAACATAGTTTTTAATGAGACGTAGTTAACAATACTATCTATATTTACTTAATAAATGACTTGTCAATTTTTACTTTATTGTCAATACATTTTCAATTATTCTAAGAGATAACAAACCAGAAAATCTAAACAGTCAGAAAGTCTAATGAAATAGATTTTAATTGGTTTTTTATAGTAAACTGTTATTTTTTCCTCTGAGCGTCACCAGATCATGTTAAGATAAAAGGCTCGTTATAATTCTTCGGTATCTATTATTATACAATTTACACATGCCTACGAAATGATAACTTGTTGAAGGCATGCGGTAGGGATTGGTCGTAATCGAAAGTAGTTCGAAACTTCATTAATGGGATTGGTGTCGAATTATTCATACCGCTTCAGTTTTTATACGTCCACATTTAATTGTGACGTACACTGTCAGGTGGTCCACCTGACTTGTTCTTGTAAGCACTGGGCAAGCCTCTGGCAGGATTTGATGTAGCTTGCGTAAGCAAAACATTCGGATGGCGGCCATAAGGTTGGGCCCGAATATTAGAAATGAACTCGAATTGCAGTTAGAATATCCAGGAATATACTCGTTCCGCATCGAGTGTGATTAAGGTTTTAGCAGGATTGTTCATTGGGGAATATGAAGGAATCCTATTGAAATTCAGTAAAGTTTGGAGCCATCTTTTCATTCACCTTTTAACCTTCGAATCTTGTGAATCCGATTCATGATAATTAAAGTTCCCGGATAATTAATAACTTGGTGGAATTGTTGTTTGGGGCATAAAGTCTAACACTGTCGAAATTCCAAATTTTCTGCTCAGAAATCGCAAAATTACTTTCCGAGTAGAAAAAATTTCTCTGTGCCTTTTCTTAATGCCTGGGAGGATTGTTGAGTATATTTACATTGTAAATTACGTTGTTCTTTCTTCAGTGATTACCTTTTGACTCGCATTCTGATTAAAATAAAGATCTATATTTCGTTTCCTTTTCTTATACTTTCGATGGCCTACACTACATGAAGATCTGACTGGTTATAGTGGAAGGTCGCGTCAGATGTCATACGAACAGCTTTTGACCTATGACGTCAGACATTTGATTAACCAATCAGCGTTGATGTTTCTAGTTGGTTACCCACAGTTCCGTGCACGTATCACGTCCAAAACTCGCCGTAACAGACTGTTTCATTGGCTAATCTCTCACATCACCCAGAACGTGGGTTATATAACAACTCTTCCAAATCCCAGTGCAGTGAAGACAAGTAAAACAAAATTTTGAACAATAAAAAAGTGAAACAAAATAGGATCATTGCATCACATACATTATGCAAGAGCTAAATCTGATTATTGCAAGTCTTTATTTAGGCTTCAGATGTCATAGAAATTATAAGTTAGATCTATATTTACACAACAAGAACAAAATCAACTCTGTAGACCCACGGATGGCTTGGATTCGGCTTGGATTTAAACAGGATTTCGTTGATTGATTAAATTTTTAAATGGCGTCGCAAGCGGAGATTAACTGTTACGTTGACGTCATACTCCCGGAAATAATTTTAGATCGAGGCTAAATGATAGATTGTATGAAGCGAGACCGCTGTTGAGCGAGCCTAGGCAGCATGTCAGTCAATTTGATTGAAAGTTCGATATGTATACGGCCTTGATATTATGTTTAGTTGTTGTTAAAATGAGTGTTTGGATGTCGGTATTATAGGCTACGCTCTTTTGTCACTTGCGTTTACAGAAAAATTATAGAAATTGATAAACATCGCAGCTAACATCACCCCAGTTGAATTGCAGCTCCATTGGATCACTGTTCGGGAGTTACACAGGCCTACCAGTTACAGTACAAGAGTACACGCAGGCTAACAAGAAGTCGGCTATAATTATGCCTCATTGATTTGGTCCATTCTTATCTATTATATATTAAAAGTCTTATTTTTAATTTGTAGTAAAAATAAATGTGAAACGAATTGAATTGCAACCTCGTCTCAAACCACAGCCACTGAAAACGTTACTTGATAATTGAGATTATGTAGGTGGAGTTAACGCCTGTAAATGAAACGATTGTATATTCTCGGAGACGGTGAAGAGAGAAATTGACTCCCATTCTAGTCAAAAATTACAATAGTGATAACTTTGTTCAGAATAAAGTAATTTGACTGAAATTTTCAATATATTCCTCTTTCATCATCTATTTTTGATGAACTGTTATAGCAAGAATGGCCAACTCTCTATTAAAATCTCCCATAATGTATCTTTAAGTCTACGAGAATGAAAAAAATAAACACTTTTTGTACTAAAATTATCCCAAGTCAAGTTGTCAACGGTGAATAATATGTTTGTCTTATATAATGGGCACTATACAAAACTTTAAACTTGTACCTACTTATATTCCTCTCACAAGCCACAGTAAGAGTTAAAATTAGCCTTAAAGATTGCGTTGGGAAATATAAATTTACCTAATTATATTCCTCTCACAAGCCACGGTAGATGAAAGTAAAAGTTAAAAAGTAAGCCTAAAAGATTTGGTTTGGAAATAAATTTACCTAATTGTCATGTGGTAAATGGATTATCGTGAAGGCTATTAAGTGGAGTGTTGTGTTGCCTATCACTCAACTTTAATATAGATATAATCCTCAAATCGATTATTTATTGTCTCTACTGGAGAAATAAATGAGATAAAAGAAATCTTCTTATCATTGTCTATATTATCATTTAACAATATGTATCGGGGATTTTTGAAAGATTATCAGTAAAATAAAATTTACGACCTTTCTTGTGAGACTTAGTTAACTGTTTACATTATGTTTGGGTTAACGATCAGTTTTCTGCCCTACTTCTGTTTTGCCCTGCCTTTTGATAAATAATTGTAAAAAACTGCGTTATTACGAAGTAGTAAACCAATGATATACATCTTTAGATTATTTGGGGTGATATACAAAACGAATATTGCACAATTTCGATAAAGATTATAATTATACGTAGGTGTCGGTTAAACATACATTATGCAAGAGCTAAATCTTTCTTTAGGCCTGAAATGTTATCTAAATTATTAATTAGACAATAATTAAATTTACTTTATCCGGACCATAAACAACTCTCTATGACATCGCCAGCCTGCGATATTTACTGGATTTGAATACAATTTGTGATGGATGATCGAGACTTTATTTTTTTTTATCGTACCGACTTTAGTGATGATGATCGAGGCTAGGCCTGAAATTTAAAAGCTGGCATCTCGGTTCAGAGTGGAGCGATTTAACTGAAATTTTCAGCATATTCTATTTACGTTACCTATTATTTAACAATTATAGCGAGAACTGTCAACTCTTTATCTAATCTCCCATAATGGCCCTTTATAATGGTTTGGTGAATTGTTTTTAGATATGTGTATGACATCAAATCCGCCTGGAAAATATTCATTTAGGCCTTGCATATACGGCACACCTTCTACTGACATCTAATGACCAAGCATGGTTTTTGATCTTATCGAATCATTCAAAATGCCTGTACGGACAGGCACGGGGGTATATTCAGTTAGTATTAACCAGGATATCCTGTTTTTAACTCTATTTCTTATGTCTACAAGGACCAGAAGATCCAACTCGATCAGTATTGAAGATAAGCTAACTATAAGCAACTCCTTAAATACCACTGATGTAGACGAAGAAACCTATAATTGGAAATTTGTGTAAACACATTTCAGAATCACCCAACATTTACCTTCGAGTGGGGTGGATTAAGTTTTTAAGGAATGCATTTGTTTAAAGGTTGGCCCCTTGACCCCACCATTATAATATCGGTAACACTTTAAGAAGTCGTAAGCAAAGTACTTATACTCACGCTTATCATTGTCCATGACGACATGCTTGGCAACATCACATCTGATTACACTTTTTAATATATATTATATTATGTTATCAGTTATTAAAAACTTTTAGGAGACGTCAATTATTTTAAAAGTTATATTTTTTTACTGTGAAATTTATGGTAGAAATACCGCGGGTTCTAACTAAGTTGGAACTATAAAAGGCTAAGATTAATTTAAAAAGATAAATGTAAAGCGAAACTAATCATTACAATCCGTTTACGTTAATGTTTCGGATACAACTTTTCCATCTATATTAAATGTTAACGTAGCCATGAAATAGCCCCCCCCCCCCACATCGCCCTACTCTTCAGAATGTTCTATAGAAAACTACACGGGTAATCTATGACGACTTTTTATTAAGGGTATACTTGGACTGACAGTCAGCTAATTCCATTGTTAAACAGATAACGGAGCCCAACACCTCCGTTAAACATAACGGCAAGTTAACTCCATGTTAAAGTTTACGGGGCTTCCAACAACAGACTTTCTCCCCGTTAAAGTTAAAGGGACAATAACACTCTTGCTGGCTTGAAAGCTCCAGAAAATAAATAATATCTCTATCTAAGTACTGGATGTTTAAGTGTCCTACGTACCTGTTGTGTAAACTATCCATTACATCCTATTTTACTTGTCCAGAGGGTTCGAAAATATTTTTAAATCTAAGTTTCATTTGAAAAGGTTTACGTTAGACGTTTCAAACCATTATGTTGAATTTTTCAAAATTTTTAAATAAGGTGTGTTAAGATGAAATTTGTTTCATCAATTAATTGAAATATTCTAAAATAGTACAATTTGTTGACCAGAATAAAAATTGGGACATATTATTCAGTTACAACAAGAGTGGTATTGAGCCTTTAATGACCCGTTAACTCCATGTTAACTAGTCGTTAAAAGTTAATGGAGCTTTGAACAACAGGTCCCTTATTCACGAAAACTTAAACTAAGATACAATCGAAATTTTAAGAAATACTGCAATTCGATTGCATGGCTGACCAGTAAAATCAATTTGCATATATCCAATGAAGTTGCAATATTTCTTAAAATTTCGGTTTTAACTTAGTTTAAGTTTTCGTGAATAAGAGCCCGGGTCCCAGGCGTATGTCGATCTTCATTAGCTGTCTTCATTACCCGATTGGGGCAGAAAAAACAAGACCTTCAACCCCATATTACTTGATTTCATTTAATTAATTGACAGCACAGACGAGGAATGTCATTGAAATATTTGGAGGTGCATGATATGAGATGACAACAGTTTTCCCGCTTTCAGAATTCGTCTGTTCATTATTATAATGATAAAGTGCAAATGACTTAGCACTCATGGATGACAAAACGCTTTTATTTCTTCATTCGGAATCAAGGCTACATTATTTTAATAAATTAATAAACAATTTACGAATTCGTGATAACAAGCTCTTTATTAATTTGTCACTGCTTTTGGCATGCGAATCGACAACGAAGTTTCCGCCATATTGGTATTTGTCGCGCTCACGTACGCAGTGTTTTGAATCGACTTGTGTTCATTTTAGTTTGATTTCTCCACATACGGTATTTCTGCATTCGGAACCAATGCTACATTATTTTAAAAATAAACAACAATTTATATATGTAATATGAGAAAGTTTATTATTGATTAGAAGAACAAAAAAACATCTATCGCAACATCGTATGGTTTTGACTTTTAAACACGTAATCCGGTCTTGGTAAGGTTACTACCGTAAAAATAAGTTTGTTACGATACTATCGATTATCCATCGACATTTCAATGTCGATTATCGATAGTAAAAATCACTGTCGATAGCCAGCTATAGAAAGGATAACCTTGTTGATTTTCAACGATTTCCACCATAAAGGCTTCAATTATAGAAAGATCTGTATGCATATGTATGTGTTGTTTAGAGCATAACTGCTCGGCGACCTCAGCTTCTGGTGAGCATTTTCTATTGTTTCTCCAATTCATCTTGGCGAAAAGACATTTCTTTTTAGCGTGCTTTTAGTACTGCGCAGATCGTAATTGATCGTTTCCAGATCGATCTGCTGCTAAAAGAGCATAATACAGAAAATACCGTGATATTTTTTGAAAGAATCAGATTATCGAGGCACTGGTCTTATTATTTAATCAAGGTTATTCTCATCGAAGATATTTTCCCTACAATCTGATTAAAATACACATCTTTATTTCGTTTCGTTTTTATACTTTCGATGGCCTACACTACACGAAGATCTGACCGGTTGTACTTGAAGATCGCGCCATGGTGTAGCACCATGGGCCTTTCTGTCAGACGTGGAGAGCGGGCGTATATGTCGGAAAACCAGTCGCCACATCCTACATACGACCCATGCATCTTTTCTTACTACATATTTCTGTAGCCTTGTGATCGTCTAGAATTTGTCTCTGGCTGTCTTTACTTCTGCTTCACGTTGTGTATTTACTTCTTACAGTTTCTTAAGACGTTTGTCTTACCAGGAATAACAATGCAACAATTCGCTTCTACATTTTATATAGCATAACCGAATACATATGGATACAAGCATAATAGATAACAATACTAGCTAAAACCATATCTCAACCCTAGCCAGCCTCGCGGCTGTCTAGAAACTCAGATGGAACCGCTCTGGAATCTAATGGTAGTCTAACTTAAAAGTTTACCATAGATATCTTATATAGCACTCACGTTTACCATGCACAGGAAGCCTGTTCATGGCCCTGAACCTGTGCAATTAACGATATGATTGGTTACTTTATGCCAAATGATGCAATTAGAATAATTCCACTCACATGTTATCTGGTGGTAAATTATTGACACCTGTTTTGGCTAAATAGCTCTTTTTTATATAACAATATGTCAATTACAGACTGAGTTGATTTAGTACAATTCTACATATGTGGGAATCTACCAACTTGCCAAAGATATTAATTAATGAAATATACTGCCACCATTAATTTCAAGAGCAAAAATTCTAGCAATATTATTACAATGGTTTCATACGAGCGACTTTCGACCATATGACGTCAGAATTTGACAAACCGATCAGCGTTGACGTTTCTAGGGGTTTACCCCCCAGTTCCGTCCGTGCAGAGCAGGCCAAGAAGTCGCCGTAACAGACCGTTTCATTGGCTAATCCCTCACATCATCCAGAACGCGGGTATTATAAAAACTCTTCCAGATCCTAGTGTAGTGAACGAAATTGGATCTGTATTTGAATCAGATTGTTTTCCCTAGACCGATTGGTGTAGGAGCATCAAGCTCAGTGTTTTCCCTAGACCGATTGGTGTAGGAGCATCAAGCTCAGTGCTTCGAGGAGTAACCATACTTGAACTACAGTGCTGAAGAAAGGTCTTATCCCTGATTTATATTCATTTTTATCCCGCGCCGAACGAAGTTAGGGAGGGATATTGAAATGGGGTTCGTCCGTCCGTCCGTCCGATTTCGTTTCCGGAGCACATCTCATAAACCGTTCAAGATATCTTTCTGAAACTTCCATGGAAACAAAAATGACTTAGTTTTTGCTGTAAAATTTTTTGTGTTTCCATGGAAACAAATTTGACTTAGTTTTTGGTGTTTCCGGAGCATATCTCATAAACCGTTCAAGATATCTTTCTGAAACTTTGCACACACATCAACCTATTACAGTAGTTGTGCCTTTTGCTATTTAGGAATTTCTGAGATTTATATTTTTTGTGTTTTCATGGAAACAAATTTTACTTAGTTTTTGGTGTACAAATTCTGTGAATTGATATTCCATGTGTCGGAATATGAGATTTGTCTAAAGCTCCAGTTCCCTCCACTTGCAAAATATCTCTATTTTCTATGTAGTCATGTCTAATTTTTAAAACCAGAGCTTAATTTCATAAATTATCTCAAATCTTCTAGTAAATATCAATCAGTCATTAGTTTTCAGAAATAGAGAGCAATATCTACTAAACAGGGCCACAATATTAGGACCAGTGACACTGTTTGTGAAATCTGATACATTTTTATATTGATTACCAATAGCATAAACAAGTTACTTTTCCTTATTTCTTCCAAACAAGTGCAAGGGCGCGGGATGTTGATGACAAGTCATCTTGTTCATTTTCTAACCTGGTTGACAAAATTACGACATTGGAGAGAGAGAGAGAGAGAGAGAGAGAGAGAGAGAGAGTGTGTTAACGTCCACTCAACACAAACTAGGTCATTTCGGGACTAACACATGGTTTAATTTTATTTCAAAAATTCGCTTGCGCGTAGCAGTGGGAGAAAACCGGAGGACCCGGAGAAAACCCACGAGGTTGGACAGGCGACCCTACTCCTTGTCACGTACAACCGGGAATCGAAACCACACCAGTTGACAGACCTTATGATACAGCGCGCATGTGCTAACCATTCGGCCATCCAACCCCCTACGACATTGTACAAAACCTTTAAGGGAACATGTCCGCCTAACTAGTTGGAAGATACTTATTGTAGGCCGGATGGGGAGGTTCGGGAATTCCCGACGGTAAATTAGACCGAAGTTGAGTCCAAGTTGACCGCTTTAAATTTATATGAGTATTTTGGGGAATACTCACCCCAACCCTAACCCTTTTAAGAGGGGTAAAAGGTAAATTAAATTCAAGTTCACTCTTCTTAAAAGGGTTAGGGTTAGGGTTGGTATTCTCCCAAAATACTCATTTATGGGAATGGATTCGGCAATCATCGGAAATTCCTGAACCTCCGCACCCGACCTACCATTAGCAGCTCACAAATTTGTTAATTACCAAATACAGACCATTATAGATATACAGTCATTATTTGCTCTCCGGGTTTGTTTTTGTTTCAATGATTCACAAACGTGACGTATTGTATTATTGGGTATTAGTATTTATTTCATTTGGTGTGCAAGGATTAGATAGAGAGGGTTGATCCCACTGATAAAATACCTTACTACACGTGCAGTGTGTTCAGATTAGGGTTTCAGGTGTGGAGCCACCTTTTTTAATCGCAGTGTCATATCAATAGCCTGTAGTCAAAAGTTACAGTTTATTAATAAAAATATTATGGCATGTCTGGGTAAACAGGCAATGATTTATACTTAATTACCGGGAGTAGTTCGGTCGTGTTAGATACACAGTAATGTAAACGTAAACTTTGATATGATTTTGGGTTTGGGTTGGTTACGCCGACGGGCGGTGGTATATATGGCGGATTGTAAAAGTAGGATGAATTTATTAATAATAAGAAACGAATATAATAAATTTATTGGTAGCGAGATTAATAATAAGAAACAAATGTTATGAATTTATTAGAAGCAAGGAGAAGGGGGTGTTAGCTTGCTAAAAATCCTAATTTTAGAATAATATATATCTATCAAGCATTTTCTGGTTGAATCCATGGGGTGAATTATGAACGGAATCGCCAAGATTTATAAGATTTATACAAGCATGGTCCTGTACGTATTGAATTTATGTGACAAGGTACTTTTATTAACTGAAACCTGTTTCTCGTTTAGCCCCAGTTGCTCATCATCCCCTATCGCTCTTGTATCTGGTGGTGGTATTTGTAATTCATGTGACAAGGTACTCTTATTAACTGAAACATATTTTTCGTTTTGTCTGCTCATAATCCCCTATCACTTTTGTATCTTGTATTTGTGATTAATGAAAACTGATAGATTATCATAAAAGAGTCGGATGTAAATTTATGATTTCGTCCACATATATGTTAACACAAGGTACAATTTTATAGATACACAATTACTGAGTTTAATACTAAGCGACGTTTCGATGAGAATACTTTCATCTTTATCATATCCACGTCGGTAACGTCGCTTAGTATTAAAATCAGTAATTGTGTATCCATTAAATTATAGGCCCTGTGTTAATATGTTCAATTACTAAATGCCAATCAAAAAAGACACATATATATATCATGCCATTTATTTGTTCTACCACGCCTCCTGAAGGCACAGGGCCTTCTGATTGGACCAAAGACTCGAATAGGCCAATGTGACAGGTACTCGAAGGTACTTGTAACACCGACGAAAGCAGTTTTAATCCTTTGGTACTTAAGGTCCGTTTAAATACGGTGGGATTTCAAATTAAGCTGCGTTTATAACCAGACGGTACCCGAAAGAATTTTTGGCAATTCAAAGTGTTTCAGATTTTTCATTTTTTAAACAAAAACAGTTAAATTGATCCCGAAAAGTACCTATACATATATAAGTAGTATTGATCTTGTAAAAAAAATGTGGGCAATGAATTTCTTCAAATTTATTATGATTATTATGGTGCATGTATGTCTGGTTGTCGCAGATTACGACGACTATTGCTTAACTAAAAACGACCGTGTAATTTGTGACGATGATTCCATGACGGAAATTCCGAAAGGAATACCCAAATCCACCAAATCTTTAGTGATTCTAGGGAAACCAAGTGCCCAATTCAACATCCCAAGGCTAAGAAAATTGGATTTTAAAGGACTCGGTGATTTAGAGGAAATATTTATAACTTTCGCACAGGTAAAGACAGTTGATCAAGATACTTTTCTAGATTTGAAACAATTAAAAAGAGTTGATCTAACGTTTAACAAAATCTCCACCATTTATCAACAGTTGTTTCTCGGTCTTTATGATCTGGAAGATATTAATCTTAGTGGTAATGAATATTGCGAACTTCAGCCAGGTGCAGTAGCAAACCTACCTTCACTTCGGAACTTGTATCTAGCTGATATGAATTTAAGGACTTTGCATATCAGCTCCTTTAGGGGTCTTGATAGTTTACTTCATTTGGATATAGCGGGCAATGATTTAAGAAAACTAGAAAAGAGCCTCTTCGATCCATTAAAAAATTTGGTATCGTTGGACATAAGCAGTAATCGGATTAAGGGTTTGGATAAGGATTTGGAGACACCGTTGTCGAAACTACAATCTTTAAATATGGGGAACAACCCATGGCAGTGTAACTGTGGTATGAAATGGATTAAAAATTTGCCATCTAAATTTATCTATGACACAGTAGCCTACAGTGCTGACAGAGTTGTGGTTTGCAAAGGTCCTGATAATCTTATCTACAAAAATCTTGTGGATGTTCCCGATGATCAGCTAGCATGTACACCGGCTAGTATCAAGGACTGCAAGAAGCTGGCTGTAGAGGAAGGTCAACCAGGAGATATATCCTGTATAATAGACGGAGATCCTTTCCCAGATATTACTTGGAACCCACCTGGCGGTGCTTCTGCTATACACACAGATGATCTGGAAGATAATAAGAACTACAGTGTTTCCGACAATGGAACATTGACGATCAAATCAGTCAAGATGGACCAGAACGGTGTGTGGAAAATAGTTGTCCAAAATGTCTTGGGTGCAGATAGTACCAAGGTTAGCGTAAATGTTACACAAAAGGCAACGCCTACAGAAGAAGCAAAGTCGGGCAATGGTGTGTTAATTGGAGCATGTGCTGGTGGTGGAGTGGCTCTCCTTTGTCTGATTATCATCATAGCTGTCTGCTGTAAAAACAAGAAAAATAAAGTGGGGAAAGTGAGTGAAACTCCGTAAACCGAACCAGTCTTGTAGGTTCCAAATGACATGGGTTTTTTTTGCTTTGAAATGTTCGAAAATTTGAAGGTTGAGCTAATAGCATAAATTTCCAAATTGCGTACAAAATATTAAGAAAACGAGCAAGCGATCTTGTCTGATAACATTAAAGATCACAGAAGCAATTTCATATGGTTAATTTATATTTCTAGACGGTCGATTACGTTTGGAAAAGGAACTTAGATATGACTTAACTTTTATCTTAAATGGCAAGGCCATTATTTATGAAAACTTTAAATCTCTAAAAAAAACAACTTTTCCGTAAAACTGTACTTATGTATTTAATGTTACAGTCGATTCTAGTCAGTGTTGGAAACATTTATTCTATAATATTTCAAATTGCGAGAAACCTATGAATATTGGAGTTTATAGAAGAGTACTATTATGGTGATGGGGTAAATAGTTTCATTTTCAAACATCATTTCGTAACCCAGCTTTGTTATGTTTTTTTTCTTTCTTTTCTTTAAGAAATAGCGGACGATTTGCTTAACTCAATTAGTTATTTGCTTCTGATAAGACGCGGACAACAAACACATTAAATATCGAATAGCTCCAACTTAATATTATCCATGATATTCAACATTCAAAATGTGGAAGAAATTAACGTATTTCACCGAACATACATATTTTTATAATATAAACCAGTTTATATACATTCATTTTACATTTATATGTGATTTTAGACTCATTTTCGTTTATTTTTAAGTTCCAGACAATAGAGCTATACGCCCTTGGGTCCTTGATCTCGAAAACATTTAATACATTATTGTATGAAATACATTTTTTGATCGTCTTAAAAATTTATATCAGATTGTCCCTGCTGGATCGTTTATTGTGTTCTCGTCCAACGCTTGTTATATAATTGTGCGCTGTATTGTGTACCTGTTAATTGATTATTAACCACGAGCTTGTTATTTGAATTCTGTCTCATGTGCGTCATATGAAATGATATTGGATGATTTTAATTTACAATAAGTTTTGTTTAAAAACATGATAGAAATTCATTGATAACATAAGTTTGTTTTAATATTAATTATTTTATTTTACTTCTCATTCATAAGATATATCTTAGACATTACCTTGACAAAAACCCAAGGAATCTGACGTCATAGGGTCAAAAGCCGCGTGTATGACCTCTGACCCGACTTTCCACTACAACCGGTCAGATCTTCATGTAGAGAAGGACGTCGAAAGTATAAAAAAACGAAACGAAATATAGATCTGTATTTTAATCAGGAATCTGATAGTCCAAATATAATATGTAATATTTTACCTAAAAATTTGCGTGGCACACTAAAAGAAATCCAAACCCCAACACCAAAACAGAAATGGTTTAGAACTTTGAAGTATTATTTTTAGTATTTGTTAAGATGACTTCCAGAAATAAAATAATGATTTATGAGAAAAATGTCTTGTAGTAAATTAAACATACATTATGCAAGAGCTAAATCTGCCTATTGCAGGTCTTTCTTTAGGCCTGCAATGTTTTCTAAATTATTAATTAGACATTAATGAACTTACCCGGGCCATAATCAACTCTCGGTGGCATCGGATTTGTCCGATATTAAATAGATTGGAACAGTTCAGCCATATTTTGATTTAAACTAAAAATGGAGGAGCGAGACTTAGCTTCGAACAACCGGTACCGGTGATTGAAATTATTGTACACGTCTTGTCAAACCTTGAAAAGCTAATATCTTCGCTCGCAATATGGTAATTTGAATGACATTTTCAAATTATTCATTTTACATTATCTATTTTCGAACTATTATAGCAAGAATGGCTAGTTCTTTATCTAAATCTTACATAATGTATCTTTAATTTTCTATTTGAATTACTCAAAGTACCGTTGATTAATGGAATTGTATAAGATAAATTTATTTTTATATCATAAATCGATTCTCAGATAAGTATTTCATTTTAAATGATTTTAATTTATTTATGTTGTCTCGGATTAAAGTGTTGAATTTACTGTGAAATAAGTATATATCTCACAGTAGCATTATAATTAATGATTCAACCCTGGATTACTGTGGACTATGACTTTATTTAACTTGGTCCTAAGCTTCGTCATTCCACAAGATCTGGCACCGAGGTCACAAAGCATTCTCAGACTTAAGTTAAGAATTTACTCAACTTTTAATCACTGTTTATGAGATATATATTTGATCCAGAAACACCAAACTTTGCACATAGTTTCTTATTGCTGTATTTGATATATTAAAACAGCAAAAGTTTATAAAGGGCTATATTGAGTAAATTTTGAGTAAATTCTTAACTTAAGTCTGAGAATGCTTTGTGAACTTGGGGCCTGATACCGCTTTTGTATTATTGCAAAAAATCTTTTATGCAATTTCTGTCGTTATAAGTGCGTTAAGGGACTTTTTAATTGATCCCTGGTACCGTCCATTAAAGTATCATTTTCCGTCCAGTATTAGCCCTTCTTAATGCAACATATGTTTGTAAAGCATGCATCGCTTTCATGTACCTAATTTATTTTTTATATTCTTTCATAATGCGGAAATTGTACTTGATATTTTTGTAATTATTTAATATTGTGATAATTTTTGTAATTCTTCATATTGTGATATTAGTCTTCTTATTGTAACATACTAGTGTCTTGCGTTCATAAAGCCTTGATGTTTGTAATGCATGCATGTCGTTCATTTACGTAATTTATTTATTATGCTTTTTCAAAATGCGGAAATTGTAATTGATATTTTTGTATTGTGATATTTCTGTAATTATTCACATTGTGATATTTTTGTAATTATTCGTATTGTGATATTTTTGTAATTATTCACATTGTGATATTTTTGTAATTATTCATATTTTAATATTTTTGTAATTATTCATATTGTGATATTTTTTGTAATTATTCATATTGTAATATTTTTGTAATTATTCATATTGTGATATTTTTATAATTATTCATATTGTGATATTTTTGTAATTATTCATATTGTGATATTTGTTAGTGTAATTTTCAATTGTTATAATTTTTTATACTGTGATATTTCGGGGTAATTTTTCATACTGTTATATTCGCTTGCATGGCAATATTTGAATATAGATTAATAAAGTTATAAATGTCCGATGTCGTTAAATATTTTTTTTCATAATCCATAGTACAGATCCGCTTGTACCGAAGGTGATATCGCAGACAAATCTTATTTTTCATTTTCCTTATGTTTCAATGTTTCATTGTTTCGAAGCGCGGCACTCTAGACCCCCTCCCCCTCCCCCCCCCCCCCCTTGTGAATATGAAACCGGCAGTTAATAATAGAATTTTTAAAACTTGCTTAGTGGAATTTATTGCCATTGACTTTCGAGCGAGGGCGACGTTACTGGTTGTGGATTTTAATGGTTGGTTTGGAACAGTGGTTCTCGACTTTATTTTATGCCAACGGCACACCTTGAAACACGTGAAAAAATTAGCGGCACACCTGACTTAAATATATATATGAAAAATATTTGAATTTTGCAAATTAAAAACATGGTAATTCAGACGGCATACAACCGTAGAAGAGACTAGACATAGACTCATAGAATGACTCAAATAAAGAAAACAGAGCTATGAACTTACCAGTAGACACCAGTGAATACGCAATTGGGATCACGTGGTTTTTCGCAATTTCTTAATGTGCCGTTGAAAATTTCGCGATACACTGGTTAAGAATCATTGGTTTAGAACAAACCAATCTAACAACGACCAGATCACAACCGATCGAATTATTGCACAATTCAAACATTTAAAGGAAAGAATAATTAAAGAGATTTTTCTTATTGATATTTTAAAGATACATTATGGGAGATTAGATAAAGAGCTGGCAGTTCTCACTATAATAGTTAAAAACTAGATAATGTTAAGGGGATTTGCTGAAAATTTCAGTCAAATTGATCCACTCTGAACCAAGATTTTAGCGATTGAATTTTTGGCCTAGCCTCGATCATCATTACTAAAGTCGATACGATAAAAAACATAGTCTCGATTGTCCATTTTTTGATTTAATTATCATTAACGTTAAGCAGCAGATAGGATTCTAATCCAGAAAATATCGCAGGCTAGCGATGCCATCGAGAGTTGATTATGATCTGGATAAGTTAATTAATGTCTAATTACTAATTTAGATAACATAACTTAATTCAAAACACGGAATAGAATTCAATATTAGTCCAATTCAACCAATGTTGATGTTGTTATCTCGACGTGTAAATATGAAATCTCAATATCCAATATGTACTGTTTAGGAGTGCCATTTGTAATGAACAAAGAAAATATCCCAGAAGACAAACATATGGTTCAATTTTATTTCAGTAATTCGCATAGGGATCTTTAGCAGTGGGAGGAAACCGGAGACCCCGGAGAAAAAAAACCACATGAGGTTGGACAGGCGACCCTACTCCTTGTCACGTACAACCGGGGAATCGAAACCACGCCAGTTGTCTCAATGACAGACCTTTAAAGTACAATTTCATATTGTCTAAGAAAGTCAAAACATAATTATTTCTATGTCTTTTGCTCAATAGGTTGTCAACTCACTATTATACGATCATAGGTGTCATTCTCACACTTAAAACTCATTTTCACCGGAAATAATAACACAATTACCTCCCAATTACCTCCCTTGTTTTCTATTCTCCACCATGGAATAGCTATCTTCAAACGTTTGAATTTGAAGATGAAAATGATATTTTTGCCAATTTCTCAACTGGCAATAGTGAATTATAGGATTAATAGGATTATTCTTTAACAAGGTAGGACTGTTTATAGATACCATCTATTTTAAGGCTTTATTTTAATAAATTTTAAAAATATAACTTAAAAATATGAAATTGCAACTTTAACAAACTCCTTACTAACAGTATAGGAAATGGTTGGAAGAATCCATGATATAGTACAGGCAAGATAATATTTCAGTGACGCAGTTGGGGATGAAATGAAATAATCTTCAAAATCTAATAAAGTAGGAAACCCATCGTTGTAAATCATGGGTACATTTCTGGTGCAGTTATTGCCATTTGAACCTTTTTGATACATTATCTTTCTACACACGATGCTGATTGTGGCTGTATATTCGTTGCCCGGCGACGGTGTATATTTTCAAACACCCTAGAGTTGTTTGCTATTTAGGGGGGGGGGGGTGCATGGCCGAATGGTTAGCACTGCTAAAGACCACTAACGCGCAAGCGGACTATCGAAATAAAACTGAAAAATGTGTTAGTAACGGAATGACCTAGTTTGTGTCGAGTGGACGTTAAACCCCATTTCTCTCTCTGTCTCTCTGTTTGCTATTCATTAAGTATCCCTGGATCCTACCCTGATTTTTGTCACATTTTTTGGGACTGTTCAATCTTGTTGCGGGTGTTTATTTTACTTATCAGTCAAATTAAAAACTTCTCACCTGTCACACCTGTTTGACGTTCGCCAGTTACAACATATGAGCAAAGAATGCATGGACTAAAGTATTATTTAATTCTGAGCACCACTACGACGAAGTTCCTTCACTAGATAACAGGTACATAGTGTGCCCATTCCGACCAGAACAGTCATCCAAACGTCTAACAGTGAAAATGTTAATTCACAACTAGGATACTGTTCCCAAAACAGGATGTCAATAACGCGTATGACCCCACGTGCGTTCACAACTGCGATGCATCGCCGCCCCATGAAATCGATGCCCGCGTTCCGGAGTACATTCCTTGTCACGTTGCCGTATGAGGTCTGGCATTATCGTGTTCAAAGACCAGGCCTGGGCCATTAGCTTCCATGAAGGGTAGACACTCCGGAGTTAGCCCTTGATCACGATATTCTGCAGCATTAACGTTTCCGTCTGGATAACAAGAAGTCGGGAACAGACATGTCCACAAAAGGCACCCCAAACCATAACACTTCCGCCTGCGAATCGATCCACTTCCTGTACTCAACACTGGGCGTGACGTTCACCACGTCTCCTTCACATATTATTCATGGCAACTGTCATTTAAACATACATTATCTAAGAGCTAAATCTGCCTATGGCAAGTCTTTCTTTGGGCTTCATATGTTATAGAAATTAATAATTAGACCTTTATTTACACGACAAGCTCAAAATCAACTCTGTAGACCCACGGATGGCTTGGATACAGCTTGGATTTAAACAGTCTCTAACTTAAACTAAGTTAGAGACTTAGCTGCTTTAAACTAACATCTAAAATCGATTTTGACCATTCATAAAAGTTTTTTCAACAAGGTTGACGATCCAACTTGGAAGTGGGACTTCTATTATGCCAACGACAAAGTGATTTCTGTGAGTATCAATAAAGAAGTCCTACATTTCGCAGGTTTACCTGAGAACAAAACGATAGATCAAGTCAAACAGATGTTACTGCCCGTTTTTTTAGAGTCTGATTTATGTTTTTTCTCAGAGCTTTATCTTTGTCTATAATACTAAAATGACACACGAGTTAATGGCGAGACACATTATTTCTTACAAGTTGACAAGTAGAATTATATAAGCTTATAGTGTCTATCTATTTAATAAGTGCTAAATACATGTCTCAATGGCTTTATATATAAATGTTAAGTGTATACGTTCAAAATTACAAGGGGGGGGGGGGGGTCGAATGGTTAGTGCGTTGTACATGTATCATTAGTAAGTTCTGTCATTGAGTCAACTGTAAGGGACAAGGAGTAGGGTCGCCTCTCCAACCTCGTGTGTTTTCTCCGGGTCCTCCGGTTTCATCCCAATAGAAGACAACTTATCCCAAGTTTAGAAAACCACTCGTCCCAATAGAAGACTACTCATGTTGTTTCAATACGTGGGCCGAGATATAAGATCACTCGGACCAATAAAATACTCAATTTATTGGGGTTTTTTTACCATTACATGTATTTATTAAATTAATCTATATTACATCGACATTTTTAGTTTTTCCTTCATTTTTTGTTTATTCCGTATACTTTAGTTAGTTTACAAAAAAAACAACAAATGTATTAAAATATTAAAACAAACACAACTATTAATCTTTTAAAACAACAATGTATTAAAATATTAAAACAGACACATAATCAATTTATTAAAACAACAATATCAATTTTATTAAAACAACAATATTAATTTTATTAAAACAACAATATCAATTTTATTAAAACAACAATGTATTAAAATATTAAAACAGACACATAATCAATTTATTAAAACAACAATATCAGTTTTATTAACACAACAATATCAATTGTATTAAAACAACAATATCAATTGTATTAAAACAACAATATCAATTTTATTAAAACATAATCAATTTTATTAAAACATAATCAATATTAATTTTATTAAAACATAATCAATTTATTAAGACAATTTGATTACCCGTCTTCATTAGCCCAGTATAGGAGCAGAACAGTAGGACGTTAAACCCCATTTCATTTCATTTCAATTTGATTAAAACAACACTTTTTTTTATTTGAAAATCAAATGAATCCAAGTCAATCGTCTTCAAAATAAACAAATGAATTAAAACAAATAAACCTATCACTTTATTTGTTGGGATGGGTGGTCTTCTAAACTTGGGACGAGTGGTCTTCTAAACTTGGGATGAGTTGTCTTCTAAACTTGGAATGAGTGGTCTTCTAAACTTGGGACGAGTGGTCTTCTAAACTTGGGATGAGTTGTCTTCTAAACTTGGAATGAGTGGTCTTGGGATGAGTTGTCTGGATACCAGTTGTACCAGAAGGACTTTTGACAGAATTAAAAAAAAAACCTACAATAATTATTATGATTTATGCGACACTGTAAATCATTTTTTTTTTTTCGTATGCGTGTCTTATCATATTCTATCAATATTTCTTAATTGGCAGAACAAACTTTTCTTATCCGGTCTATACGTCAGACACCCTGTAGACAAAGTGGTTTTATTTTTTTTAATTTTAAATATGACAATTAGGTCCTAATAGTATCGATTATCTCAACATTCTTTCTTTAAGGTGGTCTGTAAACCAGAAATTGTCACTCTCACACATGTGTTAGTTGTTAAGTAATTACCTATTGGTTGGTCTTATCGTATACCTACTACATTACTGGAGAGAGAGAGAGAGAGAGAGAGAGAGAGAGAGGGGGGAGCGTCCACCTGATACAAACTAGGTCATTTCGGGACTAACATAAGGTTCAATTTTATTTCAATAATTCTCTTGCGCGTAGGGGTCTTTAGCAGTGGGAAGAAACCGGAGGACCCGGAGAAAACCCACGAGGTTGGACAGGCGACCCTACTTCTTGTCACGTACAACTGGGAAATCGAAACCACGCCTGTTGTCTCAATGACAGACCTCACGATACAGCGCGCACGTGCTAAGCATTCGGCAATCCACCCCCTTACTGTAAAAACGTTGGACCCATTGATATATAGACTTTATATTATTACTAGCAGGATACCCGGCTTCGCTCTGGGATCATAACTCCGAAACCGGAAGTGGTAGACTAACGCCACCTGGCCTATGTTACTGCCCGGTCCGAGCTACCCCTATACCCCAAATTTCAGACTCGGGGCAGACCTAGTGTACCCGCCAACCCCGAACAGACCGGCTTCGCTAGTGGGTCATAACTCCAAAACTGGAAGTTGTAGACTAACGCCACCTGGCCTGTGTTACTCCCCGGTCCGAGCTACCCCTATACCCCAAATTTCAGACTCGGGGCAGACCTAGTGTAGCCGCCTACCCCGAACAGACAGACTTTGCTCGGGGGTCATTACTCCGAAACCGAAAGTGGTGACTAACGCCACCTGGCCTATGTTACTCCCCGGTCCGAGCTACCCCTATACCCCAAATTTCAGACTCGGGGCAGACCTAGTGTAGCCGCCAACCCCGAACAGACCGGCTTCGCTCGGGGGGGGGGGGGGGTCATAACTCCGAAACCGGAAGTGGTAGACTAACGCCACCTAGCCTATGTTACTCCCCGGTCCGAACTTCCCCTATACCCCAAATTTCAGACTCGGGGCAATTTAGCCGCCAACCTCGAACAGACTTCGCTCGGGGGTCATAACTCCGAAACCGGAAGTGGTAGACTAACGCCACCTGGCCTATGTTACTCCCCGGTCCGAGCTACCCCTATACCCCAAATTTCAGACTCGGGGCAGACCTAGTGTAGCCGCCAACCCCGAACAGACCGGCTTCGCTCGGGGGTCATAACTCCGAAACCGGAAGTGGTAGACTAACGCCACCTGGCCTATGTTACTCCCCGGTCCGAGCTACCCCTAGACCCGAAATTTCAGACTCGGGGCAGACCTAGTGTAGCCGCCAACCCCGAACAGACAGACAGACAAACGACAGTCACAAATATATATATAGAAGATATAGGTACAGTATTAATCGATATATACTTATTAGCATAATATCACGATTTACTGATTGACAGCCGTCGTCATTTACAAAATCACTCTTCATTTTTATACGCCCACATTTTCACGCAGACGTGTTAGTCCGGACGTTTGTTTGTGTGTCCACTAATTCTTTTCAAATTTGGCGTGAAACATTGTGGCAGTAACACCCGCCCCTTGTTAAGGCGATAGAGACTACATTTTTTGACGACATTTTTTCAAATTTTGTTGTTGTAAGCATTCGGGTCATCGGAGAATGAACCCTATCGATTTTCAGCTTCCCACAACTTTCCGTTCCGAAGTAACCCAATTGATTTCCAGTATTCCTCGACTTTTTCATAAGAGGCGAACCCTATCAATATTCAGTGTTCCGTGACTTTCCGTTCCAGAGATCTTGTGAACCGATAAAGGCTGTAGTTTTTAACGATGTTTTCAAAGTTGACGGGAAGCATTGGGGTTATGAGGGGGCGAATCCTATAGATATTCTCCCTTCTGCGATTTTCAGCTTTATGCGACTTTCCGTTGTGGAATTATCTCTCATTTTCTGAAAACCTTGTAAACGGGATAGAGGCTACAGTTTTTAACGGATTGTTTTTTTGAAATTTGGTGGGAATCATTGGGGTCATGAGAGTATGAACCCTGGCAATCCCGAAGTTATCCACCTTTGCCAAAAACCCTGTAAACACGATAGATGCTTAAGTCTTAAACAGATTTCTTTCAAATTGGCTGGGAAACATCGGGGTCATGAGCTCTAATCAATATTAAGCGTTCTGTGATTTTCTGTTCCCTGTCAGCAAAATTGCTCAACATCCAAGTTTTCTTTTCGGACAAGCTGCATTTAAGACAAAGCTGCAGTGTGGGTGTATTCCAGGCTTTGCGTGGCTACCTTTAATAGATTATTTTTAATGGGAAGCATTAAGACAATGAGGGAATGTTCCCTGTTCTCCGTCCATCTCTTGCAAATTGTGCCCGTATCTTGCATGGAAACCTATTGTTGAAACATACCCCTGTCATTACACGATTGTCGTGTGTAGTTATTTGACAACAAATCGCTGTACTGGAATATATGATCCTAACCAATATTGAAAACGTTTTGAATCTATCTTTCATGTTTTTCAGGTAGTACTGGAGTCTAATAATAATGATTTCCATACAGTTGCTGTCAGACCCCATGGCATCTTCGGACCACGTGATCCTCACATGATTCCCACGTCTGTAGCGATGGCTAGAAAAGGAAAAACCAAATTCATCATCGGGTAATTTTATTTTAATTTTTGTTCTATTTTGTAGTACGTGAGGGAGAGACATGGAATTTAACGTACACTCAACACAAACTGTGTCATTTCGGGACTAACCTATACAATTTTAGGATTGTTTGGCAGTGGGCGGAAATCTAAGGAGACGGAGAGGACCCACGATATTGGACAGACGAAACTACTCCTTGTCACGTACAACCGGGGAATCGAAACCACGCCAGTTGACTCGATGACAGACCTTGTGATTCAACGCGCACGCGCTAACTATTCGGCCATCCAAACCCACAAATGATTGGAGGATGATGTTTATAATATTCGACATCGATAATTATATGAAATATTTACAAAGTAAAGAAATGAAATGAAATAGGGTTTCACGTCCTACTGTTCTGCTCCGACTGGGCTAATGAAGACGGCCATACGTCATACAGTGTGCTATGAGGGAAATTTTGCCCGGGAAGCGGCATTATGGCCTACTCTTATATCGAATTCCAATTGCCAATGGATCTTTTACGTGCACGCCAATGTATACACGTGACCTCGGTTTTTCGTCCCATCCGAAAGACTAGACAGCTGTTCTTGTCCGGTCCTCCGTCATGTGTCATTGACAAGGGGAAACCACGTCGGAAACAAAGTAAAAAAGACATATATAGCGACATAGAAGATGCCGGCAGTAATTATGACGTTGAATTGGGAACCGCCATAATATCAAAGAACCGTTATAAATGTAGGCGATGACGACGAGGCGAAATTTGCGTGTCAAACACATAGCATATTGCCAAATATTGTTTTGTTTTTTTTGTGGGGGTAATTATTACCTCTTTATGATATAAACCATGTTACTATTCATGTTTCATTACTATATCTGGCTGAGGTGTGTTTTCTTTCTTTTGTAGAAACGGGAAAAATATAGTAGATTTTACGTTTGTAGAAAATGTGGTCCATGGTCATATTCTAGCAGCAGAGAATTTACATAGAGGATCACCAGTTTGTGGAAAGGTTATAATACTTTTACATTAGCTCATTTAATCTATAATAACTATAAATCCGCTACAACCACTCGTCAGACCGGCTTGGCGTCCTTACTCCACTGCTGCGACCGTACGGCCACCAGTAAATGTACAAGGTCGCCGGCAAACGTAAACACAACGCAAGAAATTGTCCGAAAAAAATACAAACTTGAAAAAAGCCGCGTTCATACAGCTTTCCAGGTCAGATCGCAGAGCCTTGGCGTTTGTTTTGAATATGCTCAAAACAAGCGCCGTGATTCTGTGATCACTGGCGACCATCGAGACCACAGCACGATATTTGGCGTTTCCGCCACGCTTATGGCGATCTTGACGCGCCCTGGGACTATTTTCCGTCGCCTGAAATGTTATATAAACTATTAATTAGACATTTATGTACATGAAAAGACCCTAATCAACTCTCGGTGTCATCTTATGTGTCGGATTGTCACTGGATTTGAATCCGATCTGCTGCTCAACGCTCATTGATGATTAAATCCAAAATTGGATAATCGAGACTATGTTTTTTTTTAACGTACTTGATCGAGGCTAGGCCTATAAAAATTCAATCGCTAATATCTCGGGTCAGAGTGGACCAATTTGTTTGAAATTTTCAGCATATTCCCTTTCTAAATTACATCATCTAGTGTTTTAACTATTATAATGATAACTGCCAACTCTTAACCAATCTTCCATAATGTATCTTTAATTAAATGGTGAATTGCAAGTTGGCTCTTAGCCATTTTGGCCGCGTTTGAAGACATACCGACGCTTGGATATTATCCCGTGAATAGGCATCCATGGTTTGACGGTCGTGTCGGGTGAAAATAACGCCTCGACCTCTTTTGTTAAGGTTAACGAACATCAAGGATTATTTTTCTGCGATAAAACTATTAAAGGCTCAATACCACTCTTGTTGTAACTGAATAATATGTCCCAATCTTTATTCTGGTCAACAAATTGTACTATTTTACAATATTCCAATTAATTGATGATACAAATTTCATCTTAACACACCTAATTTAAAAAAAATTGGAAAAAATCAACTAAATGATTTGAAAAGCCTGACGTAAAGCTTTTCAAATGTGACTTGGATTTAAAAATATTTTTGAACCCTTTGGACAAGTAAAATAGGATTTAATGTATAATTTACACAACAGGTAGGACACTAACACATCTAGTACTTAGAATAAGGCTATTTTTTATTTTCTGGGGCTGTCAAGCCAGCAAGAGTGTTATTGCCCCTTTAACATGTTTTTTTTTATTAGCATATTCGAGAATATATATTATATCTTATAAAATTGTGTTTTTCAGGCCTACCATATTACCAATGACGAACCTATTTATTTCTGGACATTTATGACAAAACTTCTGACATCCTTCGGTTACGATGCACCCAAATATAACTTACCGTATACATTGGTATATTTTATCGCCGTATTTTTACAACTTGTTGCCTACTTACTTAAACCTTTCATAGCATTCACACCGACATTTACACCCATGAAAGTAGCATTAGCTGGAACCCATCATTCGTACAGCTGTGAAAGAGCCAAGAAAGACTTGAAGTACAAACCAGTTGTCTCCCTTGACACAGCCATTCAAATTGCCGTCGACAGTTACCCAGAGTTACGGAAAAATGCCAAGACATCCTGACAAAAATAAAAACTTTGAATTAATTTTATTTTGTACGTATGTCAATAAATATAAGATATTTATGTAAAGGGTGTTTATTTGTTTAGATTTACTGACAGGAAGTGAACAGGTCCGTATGATTCATGTTCATACAGGGGAAGAATGGAGATTCGTCCACCCACCCCGACCCCTTCTAGAAAATATATTGCTTATATTTATATCCTCTCATTATATCACCTTGTATTTCGTAAGAGATGATTATGAGAAATAAACCAATTCCAGTACCGGGCGCCTAAAGGGCTTATGGACAATATAATTTATTCACTAAATAACAAATGGAAATCTCCAATCTAATGGGAAATTTCTAAATGATTTACCAATCCCCGTGTTATTAATTTTCAGAAAACGTAGGAAAGAATTGACAACCTTGATAAAAGCAAATTCCGACGTGGTTCTCCCATTGTCAGTGGTGCAGGACGGAGGGCCTGACAAGGACAGTTGTCTAGTCATTCGGGTGGTCCGAACAAAAGGTCCCGTGTTACACATTGGCGTGCACGTAAAAGGTCCCTTGACAAACTCGATAAAAGAGTAGGCCGTCGTGCCGTTGTCCGGGAAAAATTTCCCTCATAGCACACTGTATAGCGTATGTCCGCCTTCATTAGCCCAGGTTAGGAGCAGAACAGTAGGACGTTAAACCCCATTTCATTTCATTTCCGATCATCTGGAATTGTCTACTCGCTTTGGACCATAATACATAAAAAAAGAAATCAATTTATTTAAATTATTAGCTAATGATGGACAAAACATTACTCTAAATCTAAAAGTTTCTAAATTCTACATTAGGAAAATGATACTTCAACAAAAACTGGGTTATTAATAGAACTGGTTACTGTTTATCCGAAATAATCAGTACTGGAAATTAATATAGCCAAGCGAAACGTAGCAGCTACGCCTCGGAAAAATACAGTCATAGACTGCAGCTCATGAAATGAAAAATTTGGATGTTGATCAAATTTAAAAAGATATACCTTCAAGAAATCTTATCTCTGCCGTATTCACAAACTTGTAGAGACACAATAAATCTCTGAAACAGAAAATCCTAGAATGCAGAAAATCAGTAAGCTCCACACTCACACGAAATTTGAAAAAAAAAACACTTTAAAAACTTTAGTCTCATCACTCTAACGGGTTAGGCCTATTCAGGAAAGAGGGGAGGGGGTTACTCCGAAACGGATGGTCGCGGTAGTGGAATGCCAATAGGGTGCGCCTTGACCACTGTACTCTGCACACCTAATTTGAAAAAAAAATCAGTTTAATACTAGCCTCTATCGGGTTTACAAGGTTTTTGTAAACAACAAAACAAAATCTAGAAAGTAGGCTACAAATGTACATAAAATATATTTTAAAGTAGGCCTAACGATGCGCCATTGCCATTTTTCGCTAAGATATGAAATTTCACATGGCTTAAATCCATGCTACATAGATTGATTATTTAACATTTAATCAAGAAAACAAAAACAAAATCAAAATACCAATACTAGATAATATCCTGGTTTGGATTCAGTCGGATTTACAACAGGCCTAGCATAAGATTTTTGTACGTGGTTTCCACTTGTCAGTGATACAGGCCGGAGGGCCTGAGAAAGACAGCTGTCTAGTCGTTCGGATGGGATGAAAAACCGAGGACCCGTGTATACATTGGCGTGCACGTAAAAGATCCCTTGGCAGTTGGAATTCGATATAAGAGTAGGCCATAGTGCCGCTACCCGGGAAAAATTTCCCCCATAGTACACTGTATGGCGTATGCCCGTCTTCATTAGCCCAGTCGAAGCAGAACAGTAGGACGTTAAACATCATTAATTTCGTTAGATTTTTGTGGACAACAGCTGATGGCGTCGGGCAAAATATATAGCGATTCGAAGAGATAGGTCGATGAAATTTCAATTCCACATACCCTTGTAAATACTGATAGGGAATAGGACTATTTTTGGACTGTTATTCATATTTGACATTCACCTTGCACAATATTAATTTATTGTAGTTTGTAGGCCTATATCGGGACTGTAACCAGTGCAACTAATTTTAATGCGATTTTGCGTTTCGTTCTATTCCAAGCATCAACAACACAGTTTTTAAGGCAAAAAGATGGAGTTAATTCTGATTGCATTTCGGAGAACGCTAAGGGTATAGGGTATAAGGCTTGGTCCAGGGGTTAGCGCTAGCCTTGTTTAGGCATACATCTCGAGACGTTGATGAAATCTGCAGGTCCTAATCCTTACCCTAACCTAGAATCCACATATGATATGACGTCATATTTCATTCCATATTCTATTACTTGATTCATATCATTATTATAACATATCTGATATTTCCACGTAAATAGTAACCTATAATAAGTCTTCTCGTTATTTATGTATTTATAATACTTATACCCATGCATCATAATTGTATTGAATGCTGTGCCATTATCAAACCTGTTTGAGGTAAATGTGTACATTACCTAATGTTGTCCTGTTAGTAAATCTATACTCAGCCAAATTAAAAACTTGACACTGATGAATTTCAACAATTTTTTTTTCTGGTAAGTCAAATAAATTTTAAAGTGTTTCTAACGATAGTAAGTAGTAATAAGCCTTTAATTTCATAAAATTGTAAAATCACGTGGATCACGTATCCTCATACAGTCCCATATAACAACTTTTGGTCTTCAAAGGAATTATTAGTGAGCAGAAATTCGGCCGTGTGTCTGTTATAACTCGTCACATCAGTAAGTTATATAGAGAGATGGCTCGTGTTTTCCTTTGGCGTTCGTCACTTCCTATTCGGGAAACCTGTATTACTCAGCTATCGTAGCAATGATCTCTGTGTTAAAATTATATTAGGAATGTGTTTAACTAGCTCTATCACATATGTGATAATGACTGGCACCAATAATGTCCTTTAAACCAAATATTAAAAATCTAGTCCCAAAAATCCCGAGTGTCAAGTTTTTAATTTGGCTGAGTTTATATTAGCTAGATTTAAATTACCGTTGTATTATGTGTAAATATTATTTGTTATATTGTTATAAATATATGTACATGTACTACATGTTTATATCGTATGCTGTCCTCAATGGATGTTTCGATACAATAAAATCTTATCTTATCTTATCTTATGTGCTAAAATGGGCAGGGCCGTCTCCGATCTATTCGGATTTTATATTCACCGCCTGTCAATCCGAATATCTTTTTTAGATTGAGAAAACTGTTCACAATACTTCCGGTGGTCTTTATACCGGAAGTAAATCGTGTAAACAATCATCAGAGGCGATAATCAAAAGGTAAGTAGCTAGGATGTTTACGGTAAATGACAACTTATAACCTACTAGATCTACTACTGATCACAAGACACAATTATCTAACCCAACACTCAATGTCCGACCATGGATAGTTGGTGGAAATGAATAATAATTATATTTCTAGTGGTTGAAACAAGTTCTAGAAAAAAGTGTAATTATAGGTAGGCTGTCACAAAGATAAGATAAGATGTTTATATATTGCATCAAAACGTCTATTAAGACATCATACATACATATATACACTTAGACATTTAATAATACATAGGCCTTCAACATAAAAAACACATACATGTAAATACATTACATGATGACACATATATTAGGCCTACTGTTTACATGAATTCTGCTGTCTACAAGATGTTGTGACAATAATGTCAACAGGCTTTCAGTATTTAGTTTGTTATGATCAGCAGGATATATCACATGTAATTGATACACAATCTATTACGGTAATCACTACAATATATTAATACCACATTAAATTAAATTGATAGTTTATAGTATGTTTCAATTAGTTCATTAAATATGGGTTTAGTATTGTTCATTGAGGTGTATTATATTAATCGTTATGCTTGAATGAAAATCCATTTGGATCATTGAATATTTAGTATTAGCTAATAGCAGACATTACATGTCACATCTGGTAGATTAGCAATAGATAACTGTTCATCCCTTCCCCTCATTATTTTAAAACCCTACTGTGATATATTGGAATATTGTATTATTGATGGACGATATCTTAATGGGAGCACCATCACAGGGGGCGTGTTCAGGAATTTGAGCAGCAGAGGGAGCCAAAAAGGTGGACACGACGTCAATTTGGCGTGAGGTCTGGAGGATTACCTGACAATTTAATGAAATCAGAAGTTCAGAGACAAAATTTATGCTCACATGTGTATAGAGGATAACGGTGGAGTGAGGCTAAAATAGCAGCAATGATTATTTGTTCGACATTATTTCTATGAATGTAGGAGAAAAATAAAAATATACTATCTGACTCCCTCTTGACATGCTCTGGAATTTAATAATATTGGTTCACTATGAAGAGGATAAAGGTATAATCAGAACACGCTAAATCTAAATAAAATTATATCTTTTTTTGTTTTTGTATCATTTTAAACAGATTGAACCTGTGCAATGTACAAAATTATTATCGAATGTTCTAACTTGTGTATTCAGTACATAGGCCTACAATGGGCCTAGTAATAACCATCCATGTTTGTTTCTTACCGGGGGCCACAGTGGCTAATTGGGCGAGATGCTGGCTTGTTAGCCTGGAGGTCGGGTGTTCGATCCCTGGATTGGCCGAGAAACTTCGTCCAGATTTTCCGGCATGGTTCCCCCTTGTCAGTGATGCAGGACAGAGGGTCTAACACGGACAGCTGTCTAGTCATTTGGATGGTATGAAAAAATGAGGTCCTCTGTACACATTGGCGTGCTTGTAAAAGATCCCTGGACAGTTGGAATTCAGTATAAGAGTAGGCTGTAGTGCTGCTGTCCTGGGCTAAATATCCCTCAATCATAGTACACTGTATGGCGTATGCCCATCTTCATTAGCCCAGTTCGGAGCAGAACAGTAGAACGTTAAACCCCATTTCATTTCATTCCATTTTGTTTCTTACCTGTAGTTCTGGGGGGGATTGAATGGCCGAATGGTTAGCGTGTGCGCGCTGTATCATAAAGTCAGTCATTGAGTCAACTGGCGTGGTTTCAATTTTCGCTCGTACGTGACAAGGAGTAGGGTTGCCTGTCCAACCTCGTGGGTTTTCTCCCACTGCTAAAGACCCCTACACGCAAGCGAATTATTGAAATAAAATTGAACCATATGTTAGTCCCGAAATGACCTATCTCTCTCTCCCTCTCTCTCTCTCTCTCTCTCTCTATCTTTCTCTGTTTACCTGTAGTTCTTAGTAATCAGTATCGTTAATAAGTTAATAATTACAAGACAGGTAAGTTCTTGAGACACATTTAAATAAGAAATATTATAAAGCATTCACAGTTATACCAATTGATGTGTGATCCACCTGAGTGGGTGTGGTCAGTAGCTCTTGAGGGCACAGGTCCTGGATTTATGAGAAGATTAGCTGTTTTATTTTCTCTTTTAAAATAATAGCTAAAGCCCACTGATGCATCTCTGTGACTGGGTTGGGTATAAAATTATAATTTAAATATTGTGGATTATTTCAGAAAAAAATGACCAAAGAAGAATTAGAGAAAATAAGATCAAAGTTTGAAACAAAATATGCAGGTATGAAGTAGGATCATTATTTCTTTCGTTTGTAGTCAGTGAAGCAGTCTGGTTAAAATACAGATCTATATTTCGTTTTGTTTTTTTACTTTCGATGGCCTACACTACATGAAGATCTGACCGGTTGTAATGGAAGGTCTTGTCAGAGGTCATGTGAGCGACTTTTGACCCATGACGCCAGACATTTGAATAACCAATCAGCGTTGATGTTTCACATTCTCATATAACAACTTTTAGTCTTCTAAGGAATTATCAGAAATTCGCCTGTGTATCTGTTATCGCTCGTTACTTCAGTCAGTTATATAGAAGGATAACTTGTGTTTTCCTTTTGCATTCGTCACTTCCGTTTTTTTTTAATCTTTGTTACACATCTATCGTAGCAATTATCTCTGTGTTCAAATTATATTTGGAACATGTTTAACCGGTTCTATCACTAATGTGATAATGAAACCAATATTGTCCTTTAAATTCCAAATACCAAGGTGTTTTTACAGGTAATACCAGTTTGTACATTTACTCTTGGGTTTTCCTGATATCAGAACAACAAGTATTGGATATTGTTTTTAATTTTATTTTTAAGATAATATAACGAAAGGATTGTATGATAGTCGTGATTTAGAATGTATGAGAAACGAAGATAGCTTTTTAAAAACCTACGTACGAAATGATACACCAGCAGAAGATCTTCTACATGAATCTTTTAAATGGAGAAATGAAATCAAACTTAGAGGTGATTTTCTGGTTACTGTCTCCATGATCTGTCACTACCTTATAATTACCTTTCTATCGTTGAATTGGGGGGGATTGGATGGCCGAATGGTTAGCACCTGCGCGCTGTATCATAAGGCCTGTCATTGAGTCAACTGGCGTGGTTTCAAATCTCCGGTTGTACGTGGGTTTTCTCCGGGTCCTCCGGTTTCCTCCCACTGCTAAAGACCCCTACGCACAAGCGAATTGTTGAAATTAAATTAAAACCATATGTTGGTCCCGAAATGACCTAGTTTGTGTCAAGTGGATGTTAAACCCCATTAATTTCTCTATCCCTCTCTTTTTTTTGTCACATCCCAATGATTAGACGCTGCACCTTGCCATGTTCTTTACCCATCACCACTGACAAGAGGAGACCACTCTAGAAAATCCTGTGGAAATTTCTTGGCCAACACTGGGATCGGACCCCTTCTCTTCGAATTAGTGAGCCAGAGCCTGACTGAGCCAGATTAAAAAAAAAACACAGTAAATTCAGTTGACATTAAAAATGACCATAAATGCAATTTTATCACCCCAAAATTTGTCCATGCTCAACTTTGAATTTAAAAGTAACCTAGTCAATATTTATATCGTTTTAGATTTATGCGAAGATTCTTTTGATAAATGGATCTGGGATAAGGGAGCAGTTTTTTTTCACAGTAAAGATAAAGATGGTCACAGAATAAGTAAGTTATTATGTAATAAACTAGGGGACTTTAACAAGAGTTTCCTCCCTTACACTAAACAATGCATTGTGTAGTCATAGAGGGTGATTGGCACACTGATCAGAAGTGAATATTCGCTAGGCTGCTACAATCGCTGATAAGGATGACATCGATGCGACTTAATGAGCATAATTACACGTTCATGTAGATTGTTTCCATATGTGTAAAAGATTAAGACTGAATGTATCGTCTCTCTAACTAAACAATCTGAACCTTCATTGGCTACCAGTTTATCAACGAATGTACCCTGTGCCCTGCTGATAAAAACTTACTTCATGTTCCTGCAGTACAAACCAAAACTGGTGAACAAGCTTTTGTTTACGCCTCTGCTAACGTGTGGAATGAACACATTACTCCAGTACTTCAAAACCTTCATTGGCTACCAGTTTACGCCTCTGCTAACGTGTCGAATGAATTACCTAGTTATGTAAAAAAACCTCTACTAACGTTGCTGTTTTTAAAAAAAATCTTAAAACTGAACTTTTTAAACGTGCTTTTAAACTATGAATATGTTAATAGAACACAATTTTTATGTGTTCTATTAATGTGTTTTCCAATCGCTAAATGCCACTTAAAGATTATGAATATGTTGACATTTTAATGTTTTAGAACTATTTGTTTTACATTGTATGTATTTTAATTATGAAGAGCGTTCTGGAGCAGTTTGTTAGCTAGAGCACTCAGCGCTATACAAATTGATTATGACTATTAGTATGAATATTACCTCATTTGAGTACGTTTTTTCAGTGACATTTGAGTAAGTTTTTTTTTCAGTGACATTTGAAATTTAGACATTATTACTGCCCTATTCGACATGTTGTTATATTGTATGCTTTATTTGTATTTACAGTGAATATTGTTGTTCGTCACCATAAAAAAGATGTTCATGTATTACCTAGTATCAAGAAGTTTTTTGCCTACGCCGTAGAACAGGCATTTTTAGAAGATTCTACCAATAGGATAGTTGTTATGTTTGATATGTCAGAAACAGGATTAGCGAACTTGGTATGATATATTTAATTATTTCTGTATCGTTTCTGCTTGATATAGCTTCCTACGTAAAGGGGCATTATGGGAGATTAGATAACGAGTTGGCAGTTCTCACTATAATAGTTAAAAACTAGATAATGTAAAGGGAATATGCTGAAAATTTCAGTCAAATTGATACACTCTGAACCAAGATATTAGTGATTAAATTTTAGGCCTAGCCTTGATCATCATTACTTAAGTTGGTACGATAAAAAACAGAGTCTCGATTATCCGTTTCATGATTTAATCATGAATCAGCATAGAGCAGCAGATCGGATCCTAATCCAGTAATTATTGCAGGCTAGCGATGCCATCTAGAGTTGATTATGGTCTGGATAAGTTATTTTATGTCTAACTAATAATTTAGATAACATTTTCGGCCGAAAGAAAGACGTGCAACAGGCAGATTTAGCTCTTGCATAATGTATGTTTAAAGTGACAGTCTCACTAATATTCACGAGACAAAGTTTTTCTCAAGGCAATAAACTGATACATTATAGAAAGAATATAGTTTTCCTATTGTTGTATGAATCTACATCCTGTAGTGGGTAGTTCAGTATAATTTCTTCACATGAAATTTATTTTGAACAAGAAAGTGAATAAAGTAAACTTTTCCAAAAGAAATATGTCTTTTTATAGGAGTATTTAATGTTTACAAGAGACTGGACTGATTACAATAGATTGGACTGATTACAGGTGATTGGACTGATAACAAGAGATTTAACATCAATACAACAGAATAGAATTGATTGAACTCCTATCAGCTCATGTTAATATAAATTATATAGACGTCTGGATTGACTTGAGAGATAGGGAGAAATTGAATTAAAATATTATATTTCAGGACATGGAACTGATTAAATATGTTATAACTTGTTTTAAATACTACTATCCTACATTCCTAGGTTTGTCTACATTTATTTAATTTACATTAAACAATAGAACCACACCTCTCTGATTCATACTCAAATCAAATATCAGGGGGATTGGATGGCTGAATGGTTAGCACGTGTGTGTGCGTGCATTGAGTCAACTGGTGTGGTTCCGATTTCCCGGTTGAATGTGACAAGGATTAAGGTCCCTTTCCAACCTCGTGGGTTTTCTCCAGGTCCTCTGGTTTCCTCCCACTGCTAAAGACCCCTACACGCAAGCAAATTATTGAATTAAAATTGAACCATATTTTAGTCCCGAAATGACCTAGTTTGTGTTGAGTGGATGTTAAACCCCATTTCTCTCTCTCTCAAATGAAATATCAGTATCTCCAGTTGTACCAGGGCTGTGTATTACGGCTAAAAATCACATTGCTATATAGAGCAATACAGCCAAGGCATTGCTATATATAAGAGGAAAATACTGATTTTAATAAACCAGTCTAACTTGTAGTTTAGATATCTGTATTCATGTGTTTAAGGGTGAAAGTAAAAGGGGCTAGAGGAGCTCATGAGTATTTGAAAAAGACACTAACTAGAGTAAAAAAATTCACTTAATTTACTAAATCAATTAACAAAGGTATGAAACTAAAAGTTTGCAACTAATGTTTAATTCCAAAGTTGACTTTAAAAAAAAACTCCCCAGAACAATGACCACTTACACACATATCTGGTACATTGATAAGCTAAACGATACTGGTAGTATAGCATGTATCAAGGCTGTTATTCTTATTGTGATATTTGGCATCATTTTAACCATGTCTATGGTTTCTGTCATGTGTCCGGTAACATGACATGATTTGACAATTAGACAGATTAAGATTATTCCAAGGAAAAAAAATGAAATGAAATGGAGTTTAACATCCTACTGTTCTGCTCCGACTGGGCGAATAAAGACAAACATAGACCATACAGTGTGCTTGTCTGCGATATCACCTCGGTGGAAGCGGACGTAAAATACAACTAACTAACAACAATACAGTGTGCTATGAGGGAAATTTTGCCTTAGGAAGTGGCACTATGGTCTACTCTTATATCGAATTCAAACTGCCAAGGGATCTTTTACGTGCATGCCAATATACACACGGGACCTCATTTTTTTCGTCCCATCCGAATGACTAGACATATGTCTTTGTCAGGCCCTCCATCCTGCACCACTGACAAGGGGAAACCACGTCGGAAAATGCTGATGAACTTTCTCGGCCAATGCAGGGAACGAACACATGACTCCCAGACTAGCGAGCTAGCGTCTTATCCACTTAGCCACATCGGCTCCTCCAAGGCAAAAGGAATCGATGGACAAACATAGTGAGATATGATCATTTCACCATTAGATGTGGCACATTAACTTATGATTTGATTTTCTCAAACAATTTACCCAGGAATAAATGCATGGGTTATCTAATGAATGTTTAAATTGTTATTCTAATTTTTTTCAGCATATATGTTGATTTATGAAATGCCTTGGATTTTTAATGGTAATTATATTTAATACTTTTAAGTATCACGTCGCTCTGCCTGTACAGATATTAAAATATCTGTATAGGCAGAGCGACGTGATCGTGACTTGCTCATTATAAAAAGAAAAACTTGTAACTAATAAAGTTGAGTGTTCTTAAATAGTAGTCTACCATGTATGCTTTAGATACTAAGGACTGTGATTGAGTCAAGTCAAATTGTGATGTTTGAATCCCCTGGGCCGTAACATAGGTTTGTTACATGGCCTCTGGAGTTTAGACCTGGGTGCACAAACAAATTATTACTGATATATTGGTTCAGAAATGATATAGCCTTTAATGTGGATGTTAAACCCCAATAAATTGTGTTAGAATTGATTGATTTTAACAAGTTTCCGACCAATATACTTTCCGTTAAGACTACATTCTATTACATATAATCTGTGTTAATTCTGGAATATTGGGCTGAATTAACCAGAAATCAAATTATAGAATAGAAGTGAACAAAAAGACTAAGTTGTCAATCACAGTTGAAGTCCTGATGTTTTGATAAGATTTTTATAGTCTTTAAAATGAACTTGACATCATTATAACAATGAAATGTTTTAATTTTATTTTAGCTGCATGGAAAGTTATTAAAGCCTGGCTCAGTGCCGATGCTGTAAAAGTTATAAAATTTGTAACAAAATCTGATGTACAGGAATTTATAAATAGAGAGGAGTTATTAGAACATATGGGAGGTTTAGTAAGTTAATATTATCTAACAATCTGATTAAAACCAGATCTTATTTCGTTTCGGTTTTATAGTTCAAAATTTCGTTTTACTTGTCTGGAAGAGTTGTTATATTACCGGCGTACTGGTTGAAGTGAGGGATAAGCCAATGAATCAGTCTGTTATGGCGACTTTTGGCGTGACATGCACGGAACTGTGGGTAGACCACTAGAAATGTCAATGCTGATTGATTAATCATTGTCTGATGTCATAGGGTCAAAAGCCGCTTGTACGACCCCTGACATGACCTTCAAGTACAGTGTAGGTCATCAAAAGTATAAAAAATGAATATGGCTTTTCGTCTGTTCTTTAGCTCGTTTTGTGGAGTCAGTCGTGTAAAACTATAAACCCTATTTCATTTCTTTTCTTTTTGTAATGTTGAATCGTCAATTTTAACTGTGTAATGTCCCCTTAAACTTGACTAGATATGAATTTGTAGACTACTCTTATTTATTGTTGTGATGTAGTAATTCTAGTTTTATTTTTTATGTTTTTATTGTTTTTTGTTCAGGATAAATTTGAGTATAAATATCCAATAGAGAACGGAAGTGGAGACAGACCAATAGAAAATAACCATTCAACTTCCTTGACAAATAGAAAAAAGGTATTTGACATTGTTTGTATAAATACGGGCCTTGGTTTAACTCTTGTAAATCACAGCAATGGAAGGACAGATCAGTCTTATATTTTGTATACAATCTAATTTGAACATTCCCGTTGACTAGGCTACACTAGAATTTACAATCTGATTAAAATATAGATCTATATTTCATTTTGTTTTTTTATTCTTTCGAAGGCCTACACTACATTGAAGATCTGATCGGTTGTTGTGGGTCATACGAGTGGCTTTTGACCCTATGATGTCAGACTTTGATTAACCAATCGGTGTTAGCTTTTCTAGGGGTTTACCCACAGTTCCGTGAACCTCACGTCAAGAAACTCACCATAACAGACCGTTTCATTGGCTAATCCCTCACATCACCCAGAACACGTCAATGATAACAACTGTTCCAGATCCTAGTGTAATGAATACAAGTAAAACTATTAAAAACAAAACAAAATAAGATCTGTGTTTTAATCAAACTGTAGAATTTGTAGTTTGCAATAGGTTTGTACAAGAAACAACATTAGGAATGGACAAATCCTTGAATAAATTAAAACATTCAGGAAAAAATCTGCATGTCTCACCAAATTAGGAACGGAAAAATATTTAATATTTATTTGATTTTTGCATGAATAATGACTGTTGAATAACTTAACTGGGTATGTGAATATTATATTAACAAATTTTAAACAAAGACTGGCATGGATATTTAAGCTTCTCAATCTCATATTTATTAAAGATACATTATTGGAGATTAGATAAAGAACTGGCAGTTCTCACTATAACAGTTAAAAACTAGATAATGTAAAGGGAATTTGTTGAAAATTTCAGTCAAATTGATCATCTCTGAACCGAGAATTTAGCGATTGAATTTTAGGCCTATCCTCGATCATCATTACTAAAGTCGGTACAATAAAAAACAGAGTCTCGATTATCCATTTTTTGATTTAATCATCAATGAGCGTTGAGCAGCAGAGCGGATTCTAATCCGGTAAATATTGTACGCTAGCGATGACATCGAGAGTTGATTATGGTCTGGATAAATTTATTAAAGTCTAATTAATAATTTAGATAACATTTCAGACCTAAAGAAAGACCTGCAATAGGCATATTTAGCTCTTGCATAATGTATGTTTAATTTAGAATATCTTGAAGTTAAGCATACCGGTACCATAATCCTAAATTCAGAATTTAATTTCTGTTTTTAAATATATTTTTCTGTGGGCTTAAGGGATGTTTTGGGGTATTTCTTTTAATCACCTAAAACTTAATGATTGAGATTGTTAGCTTTAGTAGCTATGGCTGCATACTGATGACATCATCACATCAATGACGTCATCATTCAGATGATGTCATCAGAGACTTAACCTAACATGTTGCTTTGATCAAAATTATGAAAATGCTGACAAACATTGAGAATGTAAGTCTATTTGAACATCCAAGATGTAGTTTTTGTGTTTTAATCTAAAGGATAGACTTTCAGCATAATATTCTTTAATTTTTTTTTTTTTTAAAGGTGACATTTGCAGACCAGGACTCTCGACTTTATAAAAGTATAAGTAATGAAAGTATTTCATTAGATACCAACAGTAATGCCACACTTAAAAAAGTAAGCATTGAATAATTTATAAAGACAACTCTATAACTAGCCTGGTTAATAAACTGACTACATCTTCTTAGCTAGATTTAAATCTCTTGAGAGTTTTTTTGGGGGGTAAAAAATAAAGCATTGTTGAATAAGAGATATTGCTGATGAATTAAGAATGGCAATTAGAATTTGTTGATCAGATTCATTATTAAATTGTGAATTAAATTATTTCTTGTGTGCTATTTTAAACCATTTGAAATTGACAACCTTATGTACCAGTATCTAGTTTTAGATAAAATCATTTTTATAAAATGTTATTTTTTTTTAGGACATAAACAACCATAAAACGTCACCTAAAAGTAAAAAACACAACCGAGATGAAAATTCGTTTATAGGAAAACTTTTAACAATCAGGTAAAATGAATCAGCTCTGTTTTTAGATGTTTATCAATGAAAAGACAGTGTTTTTCAGTTGCAGACTAAAATTTAATAATAAATTTATAGATTGTCTGCACTTAGTGATGTGCTGGTAAGTGGCTGTACAGCTGAGTGGCACTATTACCGATACATTTAATGTATAATATTGGGGAAACGCACCATACAAAACTTGGATTCCCAGGTTGTACATGACAATGAGTAGGGTCGCCTGTCCAACTTCGTGGGTTTTCTCCCCGTCCTCCGGTTTCCTCCCACTGCTAAAGACCCCTACGCGCATGCGAATTATTGAAATAAATTTGAACCATGTGTTAGTCCCTCTCTCCCCACTCCTATTTGAGCAAATAGTAGGCCGATCATTAACAAAACATTTTCTTAGAAAATATTTTCACCAAACTTTCTATTGTCATATTAACGATAACTGAACACGAAAAGTCTTTTCTCAAATCTTTCCAGTCTTATATTCCCCAGGAACTAATTAAATTGGGTTCAGGCCGGTAGCTAGTAGGGGGACAACGGGGGCTGCAATACAAAGCCAACGACCAACGTGGTCATAAAGTCGAGTGACATTGGTTGGGCTTCCCCCCCTTGCCCCCCACTCCCCCAGCCAGCTACAGGCCTGGGGTTAATCTAATACCGGTATTAATATCTTTTGTTTTTCAGTCCGGCAGAAGAACTAGAATTTACGATAGATGAAAATGGGAAAGAAAGTTATGACATTATATCTCTCACCAACACGTTACCGTATTCTATCGCGTATAAAGTTAAAACAACATCCCCAGAAAAGTATCGTGTTCGACCCAGTAGTGGTTTAGTTAAACCAGGGTCATGTACGGAGGTGAATGTATATCTACAAGCTGGTGAGAATATTTGATGTTGTCGGGGTCTTGTTGGGGTACAGCCACAGGGAGTTTTTCATATAGTTTAAAACCATGGCCAAGTATGTTTAATTCTGTTACAAATAGGCTGCGGTCGAATGTTTAAGAGTGGGATTTTACACTCTACTAGTCGGCTCCGACTGGGCTAATAAAGACCGGCATATGCCATACATATGCTACGTCCTACTCTTATATCAAATTCCAACTGCCAAGGGATCTTTACGTGCACGTCAATTTGTACACGGGACCTCGATTTTTTTGTCCCATACAAATGACTATATGTTGTCCCTTGCCAGGCCCTCTGTCTGGCACCACTGCAGGGAACGAACACCGGACCTCCATGCTGTCAGATATTGATTAATCAACCAGCGTTGATGTTTCTAGTGGTTTACCCACAGTTCCGTGCAAAACACGCCTAAAGCTCGCTGTAACAGACCGTTTCATTGGCTAATTCCTCACATCATTCAGAACACGTCAATGATAACAACTCTTCCAGATCCTAGTGTAGTAAAGACAAGTTAAATGAAATTTTGAACTATAAAAAACGACACGAAATAGGATCTGTGTTTTAATCAGATTGATCGAGTGTCAATGAAGTTTCAAGAGTTTGATTCCATGCTTGTAACAAGGAGTAGGTTACCTGTCATGGTTCCCTACAACTACTAATTTATGTGCATGCAAATGTGTGTATAGTTATTGTACATGGGCCCCATACTCTGGATCCTCTATTTATTACACATGAGCCCCATACTCTGGATCATATACTTATTGTACATGGGCCCCATACTCTGGATCGTATACTTATTACACATGGGCCCCATACTATGAATTGTATATTTATTGTACATGGGCCCCATACTCCAGACCCTATACTTATTGTACGAGGGACCCTCGTGGTGTTGAATAATATTATATAATGAAATAACCTGGTGTACACTGACTCAAGGTTTAAAAATAAACTGTCACGCTGTGTAACAGCCTACTATCCAGCCATAGGTGAAATACCAGATGTTAATAACTATATTATTATTATCAGGTTACAGCAGTACCATTATAAAAGATAAATTTTTAATTATGTCCATGGAGGTAACAGATGATACTGCAGAAAGTATCAGTAATTTATGGAAAATGGTGCCAAAAGAAAATATAATGGAACACAGGTACTTAATCTTATTTCTCAGGTGTTCAGAAGATCGTTCCTACTTTTATTTTCAAATACTTTATTTCTTTCTTGAACTATCGTTGTAATAGTCAGAATTCAATGGAACAACTACACTTTAATAATCTGCACGATACAAATATCAAACTATTCAAGTCAGACGTAAGTTGCCAGATTAAATCTAAAAATTGAAAATGAAATGAAAATGAAATAAAATGAGGTTTAACTTCCTACTGTTCTGCTCCGAACTGGGCTAATGAAGACAGGCATACGCCATACAGTGTGCTATGAGGGAAATTTTGCCTGGACAGTATTGCTACGGCCTACACTTATATCGAATTGCAACTGCCAAGAGATCTTTTACATGCATGCCAATGTGTACCAATGACCTAGTCTGTGTCGAGTGGATGTTAAACCCGATCTCTCTATCTCTCTCTCTCGTGCGCTTTAGATCATAAGGTCTGTGATTGAGTCAAGCGGGGTGGTTTCAACAAATAGTAGGTGTAAAATACAGCTGTCCAATCAATCAAAGTTCTCTAATTGCATGTGTAACCATAGAAATATAAGTTATTTTGTAGTAATATGTCAACAGGACGTTAAATATACGTAACTAATTCTTTTATTTATTTATTTATGAGATTACGATGTATACAGACATATAGTGATACAGATAGTGTAGATCATACAGATTTAAATTTAACATCCGATCAAAGATTATTCAAAATAAGTAAACAGGTAAGGTTATTTGTATATAAGGCTTAATATTGCTGTAATGTTACATAGCATGACAGATGTTATAGACGCTTCCTGCCATCTTGACACATGAAACCAATTTTAATATCAACCTGTCCGCTATCGACACCCCTGGTGGTCCTGCTTGCATTCATTAGTCATTATGTAACATCAACTTATGTTTTTATGTAATAAAAATTGAGCCTGTTATTTGTTAGACTGGACAACCTGCTCTAAATGACGTCAGACTGATTCCTAGGTCACTGCGCTAGTCTGACTTCAATATAGAGACAGGTAGCGGGCAGTGCGCACGTCTTTCTGCGCACATTACCAATGTAAACAAAAACATGATCGGACGCTGAAGTATGCAATAAAGATGTCAACACCAATTATATGGAGCGGTAGTTTAGGTTTAGCTTGTGGATTAGAGCCGAAACTATGCAATTTTTTTCTCAATAATGGAATTTAACAGAACAATAGTTAATATTTTGGAATTTGAGAAATACGGCAATAAATCAAATGAAATATGACTTATTGACTATGATGAGCGATTTGCCATAGCCGGTAGGCCTACACGATTGTATCTGATTATTATAAGAGCTGATTTTAAACTGTCGCTTTGTTTGGGTTTAAGATAACAATAAGATGTCGCACGATCAACGTTTAATTTGGCTAGCAATCTTAGACATTAAAGAAAAGCTTAACAAATCTTCTAGCTTATTCATTTTAACGCTGAACGGCATCATTAGGGATACCCGTCTATTTTTAGTAACACTACGTCAAAACATGGCTGCCCACTACCTGTCTCTATATGCAAGTCAGAAAAGGAGTGACGTAGGAGCGAGTCTGACGTATTAGAGCAGGTTATCCAGTCTAGTTATTTGTTAATGCCTGGACTTTAATCCTGGTTTTTACTGTTTGTCATTTCAGTTAGACGTTTTACAAAATAATACTGTGATATTACAAGGTCGAATCAAATGGTTAATTAGATCACAGTTTCTTCTCTTTGTTGCCATAGTGATCATGTTAGCAGTTATCATCCTTGTCTTTAAAGATGAGATTATCCATCGTCAATATACACAATGTTCACCAACTCTGTTTTAAAAAAAAAATAGCCTGGTTCTTACAACAAAGTGCTAATAAATCCAATATACTGAACTTCTTTATATATTTGATGGCAAGCATAATTTTTATATTAAAATGACTGGTACTTCAAAATAATTATTTAATAATTAAAAATGTCCGATTTATTGGTCTTGTGTTGTAATCAGTTACCGTCTGTTGGTAACTTACTCATCAGGTTCCAGGGTCGATCCCAGTTGGCCCAGGTAGTCCCAGTTGGCCCAGGTAGTTCCTCGGGATTTTCTTGTTGTTTTCCATTGTGTCTTGTTGTCAAGACAAGGTGAATAACCAAGGTCCTGATATTTAAAGGACAATATTGGTGTCAGTCATTATTATGTGATAGAACTGGTTTTACACAGAAATCATTGCTACGATAGATGCATAACAGATATCCTCTCACAATCTTAATATAAAAACTATTGGTCTTCGAAGGAATTATTAGTGAGCAGAAATTCGTCTGTGTATCTGTTATCACTCGTCACTTCAGTCAGCTATATAGAAGGATAACTCGTGTTTTCCGGTTGCTTTCGTCATTTCCGTTTTTTGAAATCTTCATTAGGCATCTATTGTCCATAGCAATGATCTCTGTGTTAAAATTATTTTTGGAACCTGTTTAACCAGTTCCATCACATATTTGATAATGACTGACACCAATATTGTCCTTTAAGATCCTCTGACAGCAGCAAATCAAAATAGGATGAAAGCCATAGTGCCACTGTCAGGGCAAAAAGTTCCCCTCATAGCACGTTGTTGGGTGTATTCTATATTCATCAGCCCAGTTGGTGGAGGAAAGTAAAATGTTAAATTTGACTTCATTTCTATTAATAAGTAGCATTGGGTGGAGACTAACACATGTAAATTATCCTCCAGGCCTTCATCTGGTGTTGACCAATCAGATTAAAACACAGATCCTATTTCCTTTCGTTTTTTTATAGTTCAAAATTTCGTTTTACTTGTCTTCACTACACTAGGATCTGGAAGAGTTGTTATATAACCTGCGTTCTGGATGATGTGAGGGATTAGCCAATGAAACAGTCTGTTACGGTGGGTTGTTGGCATGTGGTTAATCAACTTTCTGACAACATAATGTCAAAAGCTGCTGGTATGACCCCTGATGCGACCTTCCACTACATCTGTTCAGATCTTCATGTAGTGTAGGTCATCGAAAGTATTAAAAAAAACGAAACGAAACATAGATGTGTATTTTAATAAGATTGGTGGGTGTTGACCAATCCCCAGCATAAAATAAAGACAACTCTAAGATATGATCAATGCACGATAATTGCTTCAAGTGGTTACCAGCGGTTACCAGTACTCTGGAAGTCATGTTACCACTTCTCATTTATTTGGAAGTTCTATATATATCTACGACTTTTGTATTTAAACAAATCGGCAAGTTGGCCCACGGTTCTGTTCTATCTGGTAGTGATGGATGTTGAGCATGCTTTAAAAGGAACATCCTATACCATTTCTGCTCTATTAGGGAATTTCACATACTACCAACAAGTTGTACTTGTTTATGTCACAGATGGACACAGGTTCTTTAAATAGAAAAGGGGAGAAACCAGTATCAAAATCAGACATACTTTGATAAGGTCATCATGTGAACATTTTTGTCAACAGAGGTGGAGGAAATGGCCAAATTTTGCCCAAACCTGGTTTATGAGAAGGACTATACCCCAGGTTCATCGGCCAGTCAACAGTTGTTATAATTCCTGAACGGTCACAGAAACTTCAGTTGTAATGGCATCCACAGCACTGATCACAAGAAAAGGAATTGTAGTTAGAGGTAAACATGCAGGAATCAAATATCAACAACGAGAGAGAAGAAACCACTGAAAAAAAAACCTACATAAATACCCTACAAATGTACACTTTGAAATGTAACAGGGTTTAAGTCCTACTGTTCTGCTTCGACTGGCATATGTCATACAGTGTGCTATGGGGGAAATTTTGTCCGGACAGCAGCGCTACGGCCTACTCTTATATCAAATTCCAACTGCCAAGTGTTCTTTTACGTGTACGAGCCAACATGTAAACAGGACCTCGGTTTTCCGTCCCATCCGAACAACTAGACAGCTGCCATGTCAGGCCCCTCCTTCCTGCATCGCTGACAAGGGTAAACCATTGCTGGATAATCTAAAGTAATAACAATGGGAGTGACCTCAAGATCTCCACGCTATTGAGCCAGTGTCTTACTCACTGACCCAGCGTGGCTCCCTGTAAACTTGAATGACTAGGCCAGCCAATCCTGTATAAATGGTATGAGGGATCTAAATATATATATATCTATATAGAGAGAGAATTGGGGTTTAACGTCCACTCGATGCAAATCAGGTCATTTCAAGCAGTGGGAGGACCCAGAGAAAACCCACGAGGTTGCACAGGTGACCCTACTCCTTGTCACGTACAACCGGGGAATCGAAACCAAGCCAGTTGACTCAATGACAGATTTATTGATACAAACTGCACACGCTAACCATTCAGCCATCCCCCCCCCCCCTGTATTATATAATCAAGGACAATACATGTATAGGTTTTACACTTGTTTTATTGTAAGTTCAATTGCACATATTGTTTTATTGGAAGTTCAATTGCACATATTTATTAATTGTCGTATTACAAACAGATTTCATAACCTTTGATTTTATAGTAATAATCATTTAAAAATATCCATTAACAAAATCATCAAAGTCAATTTTTAATTAAAAAAAAAAATCAACAGAATCAATTTTTAATACAAGATCATCAGAGAGTCAATTTTTAATACATGATCATCAGAGAGTCAATTTTGTAAATGATCAGAGAGCCAATGGTAAATCTATAATAAGCCTGGGGAGGACTCATAATCTAAGGCAAGATAGAAAGTCGTCATACATGTATGTAGGTTTCATTCAACACATGTTTACCATAATTTTATCTTTTAGAAACAATTATAAAGCAACAATGCACCAAAAGGCCTATAGGTATTTCCATATTTAAATTTAACAGGCTAAAAAGTGGTTTTTTTAGATAAAAAGTTGGACAATTATAAGAAAAGACAGGTTGCCAGGCAACAAAACATACACCCACAGCAGCTAAGTTGTCCGGGGAGTCAAAGAGGGATGTCGCATATTTTTTTCTCTTATCAGAAATGAAAACATTTACAACGCACTAAAATCTGATTACAAGTAACAACCCATTTGGCTTCTAGTTCTGCCCTATTCTAACATTTAGCATACAAAATATTAAATATCAATTTCCATAATCATTGAAAATTGATGGGTTTCTTGTCTCATGACCTTAAACACTGTAGTAAATATAAAGTCAATGGGATATTAACTTTAGCGACTTGAGCCTCTAAAGCATCCACAAGGGCCATAATTCTGGCAGTAATTATCAGAAATCGCTGAAAATCCATAAGCTTCTTCGTCTCATGATCTTAAACACTGTGTATAAATTTAAATTCAATCAGATATTAACTTTAGCCCGGACAGATGGACTGACGACCATATACCACCACATTTCAATGTGGGCATATAAAAACGTATGTTACACGTAGATACAATCTTGACCTTGATGTTCATGGGTAAAAATGAGTTGCTGACTGGCAAATATAGATGGCAGAATAAAAGCAAAAGAAAGTAATTTTATCTTTAGGTAACCATGATTTATGTTAGGCTTGATCGATTTTAATCATTTGTTGACTAACATTGTGAGTTTTGGTGAGAGTCTTTATACCATAGTGTATGGTTTGAGAGTCTTTATACCATAGTGTATGGTCAGAGAGTCTTTATACCATAGTGTATGGTCAGAGAGTCTTTATAACATAGTGTATGGTCAGATAGTCTTTATACCATAGTGTATGGTTAGAGAGTCTTTATACCATAGTGTATGGTCAGAGAGTCTTTATACCATAGTGTATGGTCAGATAGTCTTTATACCATAGTGTATGGTCAGAGAGTCTTTATACCATAGTGTATGGTTAGAGAGTCTTTATACCATAGTGTATGGTCAGATAGTCTTTATACCATAGTGTATGGTTAGAGAGTCTTTATACCATAGTGTATGGTTTGAGTCTTTATACCATAGTGTATGGCTTGAGAGTCTTTATACCATAGTGTATGGTTAGAGAGTCTAAGAACGTCCTAAATTCAACCCTTACAGGAAATATTCACTACCAGTTTCATCTTGTGATTTATGACTTGTTTCAACAGTTGACATGAAATAATCTTCAGCAGATTTTAAACTTCCACTGCTTTGTTTTTTACCAGTATTATCAGATTCAATGGTAATAACAGCAGGTACAGATCGCGACTCTTCACCCAGTTTACCCTCGTTTTTCTCAAGATTTTCGGTTGAGCAGTCAGTGGAAGAACTGGAAGATAAGCCAACAAGCGGAATGGTGTCCATTTTCTTCGTCTTTCGGTTCTCTAAAGCTTGGACAATGGGCTTGGTAAGTTTTTCGATACTGGTTGAAAATGACTTGGCAATGCTTGAATGGGGTTCATGATCAGTCGTGCTTGTTGATGATATCTCCTCAATTGCTGAAGCAGTCATGATGTCCGATTCGGCTGCATCTATATCAGGTTCCACCTTATCGTTAATTCCGGACCTTATGGAACTTGTTGGACAAGACATTGATCTGATAGGATACTGTTTGAGATTATCAGTGTAACTATTAACCCCCTCGTCATCAGAAATATTAAACATAGGTTTATCTGGTCCGTCCATCTCTTCAATCAAGCCTTCTTCGGTGAATTCTTCGAGAGCCTCACGTAAAATTGCCGTTTCCAAACTGAGTTGTTGAACAATGCTGTCGTTTCGTTTGAATCTTGGTTTGACTGGAGATAAATCGTCTCCTCTTGGAGGACTCGTCTGTGAACTTCCAAACGACTGTTTTCTCAGCGCTCCAGCAGACGCTCTCCTCCGAGTATTTCCATCAATATCTGTTGACATACGTCGAGATTTGTCGGCATCTTTCCCATAAAGAACACTGTCGCTATATTTACCCGGTCCTAAGTTGTTAGGGTCATCGTCTTGTGGCTGATATTCAACTTCTCTCAATGATAAAATGGCTGCCTTAAAAAGCTGCCAGTCGCCAAACTTCATCCCCATGACTTTTCCCAGTTCATCCATATCACAGTTTGCCAAAACTAAACCTGTGATGTTATTTTCGCGGACGGCGATGGCATATTGAGAGACCATAGACTGGTTGATTCCTGATAATTTCTCTAGCAATAGACTGACATCGATCACAGACATTTGGCTCAAGTGAAATTCTCTGTTGTATTCCTGAAATATAAAACAGTTTTATTTAAAGGACCAATCTAGATTATATTTTGGAGAATAAAACTGCTTAATTTTGTGTTAAAAGCCATTAAAATCCTCTCTTAGGGCCGAACAACTAACATAATATACGTGATACGTTTTGTGATACGTTATCAATCAGCGTTGACGTTTCTAGTGGTTTACTAATAGTTCTGTGCAGAGCACGCCAAGAAGTCGATGTAACAGACCGTTTCATTGGCTAATCCCTCACACCATCCAGAACGCGCGTTATATAACAACTCTTCCAGATCCAAGTGTTGTGAAGAAGTCGCTGTAACAGACCGTTTCATTGGCTAATCCCTCACACCATCCAGAACACACGTTATATAACAACTCTTCCAGATCCTAGTGTTGTGAAGACAAAAAAAACGAAATTTTGAACTATAAAAACGAAGCGAAATAGGATCTGTGTTTTAACCAGATTGATGTAATATACCTTAGCTTTTTTTTGTTGTTCATATAATTTATAAGGTTTGGCCAGTCTAAAACCAGAATAAAACTATACCAAGTTTAATATTGAGTAAGTTAACAAACTAGTACAAACAAACTCACTTTGAGGAAAACCTGAGGAGATGGTCTTGATGTTGGCCATGAAGCTGAAGACATCGCAGGACCAGGAGGCATCATCTGCATCTGCATAGACATTGGCATCATTCCAGACATGGCATTACCATATTGCATCATTTGATTGGCATAAGCCATATTTAATGGATGTCTAGTCGGAGTACCCATTGTGTTGGTTTTACTGGGAAACCGGGAACCTAGAAAATTAGCTTCGCTCTCTCGGGATACCATGCCTGGTGGTGGAGGAGGTTGGGGAGGATATAGTCCACTAATACCATAATCCATTCTATCTGCATTATGTTGAAACTCTAAAATAAATACAGAAAATATATTCATTATCATAATGGGTGTAATCATTGGTCGATTTAATCCAAGTCAAGAAATACACTGATAATTTAGCCTACAATGATGACAACACAGACAATTTGATGTCAAGTTCATTGGTACCATGGCAACACAATCCTGACAATAACCCAACCCAATCAACACGACTTAACAATAACATAAATTGGCATCTGTAACACAAATAAATTGTTAAAGATACATTCCCACAAAAGTATTTATCGGGTGGTTATTTCCAATAAAAGTACGGCAATTCTGGTATAAATGTATAGACACCCAATCTTACTAGAAAAATACTGGATTCCCTTAAAAACACCCATGGAGCGCATACATCAATGTCTGCTTGAGTGACGTCAAAGATTGCACCCAAAGTTTGTCTGATCTCTCAGCGTTAAAGAGCACTTGACGTATGTTGATAAACTTGATGGTGAGCATAAACGTACAACAGTTACTGAGATAAAAACCACGGAAAACGACGTGGGCAGTGGATAATCCAAGAATTTAATTAGGCTTCGATGTTTATGATAAATAACCAGCGATTACAGACAACATCGTTTTGAGAAGAATTTGAAGCAAATATTTGATAGATTAATTAGTTTGAAAATGTTTTTAGTCCAAATATGTCATCAGATCACCCAGTTTGTACGCGGGAAGGTATCTTTAATTTATTTAAATACATAAATATATCATGTATGTTGACTATATATAATTATTTAGGTTTTTCGGGTACATTGGATCATTTTCCTTACATAGCTGCGAGGATTATTCTGTTTTACACCTACCGTATATAGGTTTATCATCCAATATGTCAGAAAAACTTAGACAATTCATAAGTATAACACATTTTGTTAGAATTGTAAAATAAAAGTAAAAATTGTAGAAAAACAGGAGCCTACCTCTGATTAGTTTACGTAAGTAAGGATCTAAATTAATGGTACAGCCAAGAAACTTGCGAAGATCACTAATATTAAGTAGAGGGTAATTGCCTGATTTACTGGCTAAAAATGCTTCAAGTTTTCTAACATTACGATCTATTTCTAAAAGAGGATCTATTTCTTTTGATGCTGGTATCCGTGGAGATATTCTACAATTAATAAATAACATCTATCAAATAGAGAGAGAGAGAAATTGGGTTTAACACAAACTAGGTCATTTCAGGACTAACATATGGTTTAATTTTATTTCAATAATTCGCTTGCGCGTAGGGGTCTTTAGCAGTGGGAGGAAACCGGAGGACCTGGAGAAAACCCCACCTCTTTTCAAGTATAACCGAGGAATCATCTGTGAAATATAATTAGTTAACCATATTCTGGTTCTCCAATAATCATGACTTAATGGGGCATTATGGGAGATTAGATAAAGAGCTGGCAGTTCGCACTATAATAGATAAATAGTAAGTAAAATATGCTGAAAATTTCAGTCAAACTGATTCACTCTGAACCAAGATAATAGCGAATGAATTTTAGGCCTAGCCTTGATCATCAATAAGCGTTAAGCAGCAAATTGGATTCGAATCCAGTGAAAATCCTACACATAAGATGACATCGAGAGTTGATTAAGGTCTTTTCATGTTAATAAATGTCTAATAAATAGTTTATATAATATTTCACTAATTTCAGGCCTAAAGAAAGACGTGCAATAGGCAGATTTAACTCTTGAATAATGTATGTTTAACAATAGCCGCATGATCCATTTTTATTTCAAAACAAATTAAAAACTATCTCATTATTTGGGCATGTAAATATTTTGTAGCAGATACTGTGAAGTAGCTTAATAAAACAATTTGAATGAATCGAGAAATGTAACATAGGCTCAATTATCAAGTGCACAACTCTGATAAATGTTACTGACAATCATAAATAATACTGGATAATCAAACAACACCAAGAGATAAATGTAGAGCCATAATGATATGCGCAATCTCAAGCCAATGAATTCACAATCTGATTAGAATACAGATCTTCATTTTTTTATACTTTCGATGGCCTACACAACATGAAGATCTGACCAGTTGTAGTGGAAGGTTTGCATCAGAGGTCATACAAGCGGCTTTTGACCATATGATGTCAGACATTTGATTAACCAATCAACGTTCATGTTTCTAGAGCACCTCACGCCAAAAACTTGCCATAACAGACCATTTCATTAGCTAATCCCTCACATCAACCAGAACACAGGTTACATAACAACTCTTCCAGATCCTAGTGTAGTAAAGACAAGTAAAACGAAATTTTGAACTTTAAAAACAAAACGAAATAGGATCTGTGTTTTAATCAGATTGGTGAATTCCTGTTAAATTAAGAGATGGCAACATGGCTTAATTTGTTGATGGGAGAAAAAGAACGAGAAATAAATAAATAAATCTTACTTACTTTAGATAAAGAGAATGTAAAGATGTAGAATCATCTAATTCTTCCGTTTCTTCAAAATAATAAATAATCCATGACACTCTATACGGCCATTGTTCGATAATATTTATCCAAGCTGCTAAACGATGCCAGTTAAACTCTATATGATAGGCTCGGAGCAGACGGGCTGAAAATCATAATATGTTGTATTGATTAGGGATGGAAACCCACCAAATTTGGTTGTCACATGAAATCAAGGGACTGAACATTCAGATTCTCAGGTCAAGGGACTGAACTCACATATCAAGGGACTGAACTCATAGTTAAGTAAACTCTTCTTTGAAATTTGAAATTCCTCCTGGTTGAAAATCCCCAGATCATACAATGTAAATATTATAAACCTGGTTAACAGAGGCTATGAATAAAATATTGTAAACCTGGTTAACAGAGGCTATAAAATTACCTGTAACAGCGACAATATTCATCAGTCGTCTCATACTACGTGGATTAATATCGCTAAAATAATCATTCTTAACAAACGTATTACTGAGATCGACTGACGACGAGTAATTCATTCCTGGTAGAGATTCGGATAATATGGAAGACATCTTATTTGTCACTTTTTTATGTGAAAAACCTTTCTCTATACTGGTTGATGATTTGAATGAGTCTTGATGCTGAAACAAATAAATATAGGTTACTAGGCAACGAGAAAACATATGTCCACAGAGAGAGATAGAGAGAGAGAGAGAGAGAGTTTATCCTGCGTTTGTGTCATTTTGGGACTAACATATGGTTTAATTTTATTTCAATAATTTGCTTGTGCGAAGGCGTCTTAAGCAGTGGGAGGAGTACCCGGAGAAAACTCACAAGGTTCGACAGCCGCCCCTACTCCTATATGCCCACAGTTTACAGTGAAACAAGGGCCATAACTCTAGATGGAATTAACATAAATTGCTGAAATTCAATAGGCTTCTTTGTTTCACTAATTTAGATAATGCATATAAATTTCATACAGATGGATGATAACTTTGGTCGTTAAAGCGTTCACAGTGTTCTACAAAGTGAAACAAGGGCCATAACTCCAGAAGAAATTAATGGAAATTATTGAAATTAAAAAGACTTCTTCATCTCACTAATGTAAACTACAAATATCAATTTCAAAACAATCAGATGATAAATGTAGTCTGTAGAGTGTTCACAAAGAAATTGCGGACGACGGACGGATGGACAGATGCGGGCGATGACAGTATGCAATTCATATAAGATTTGACACTAGAAAAACGAACTGCAATAGGCAGTTTAAGCTTTTACATACTTTTTGCAATATCCCAGTTACTGTCATTCAAACATTGGTCGTCGAGACCAGCAATAACAGTAGATTGCATCAATTTCAATATATATTTCAACCAGGTGAGTTTTTAAAACGTCATAATACATAAATTTATTGTTTTTCAGGAATTTAATGATCCCAGTTACTGTCATAAAAACATTGGTCGTCGAGACCCGCACAGTAGATTGCAATAATTTCGATATATATTTCAAACTCCTTTAAATGAGTTTAACGTCATAATATATAAATTTCTTGTTTTTCAGGAGGTTAATGATCAAAAGAAAATAATATACTGCAATATTTACCGCGTATGGTTTTCCTGGTGATTCAGAATGATGTACCGATGTTTCTGATGAGAAGGCCACGGTCAAATTCTGTTTAGGTATTCGTACGCCCTGACTTTGTAAATAAAATGGCAGATGAACCACATTTCTGAGATAATCGTAGCCATTGACATTGGAATCAAATCGTGTCTGTAAATTCTGTTCGATGCCTTTAATTATGATATGTGGATCGACGGCAAGGATGACTATAAATGGTGAGTGATCGTCGGAGAAAAGGGAATTAACCGTATCTAAAACTTGTAAGACTTTATCTTGTTCACAACTGTCCAATCCATCAACGACTACAACTAATCGTGTCTGCCTATCTGTAAACGCATCCATACAGTTCACCAAAGTCCCCATCATATCTACTTCCGTTTTCAACTGCTGCATAAAACCATCTATTTTTAGAACATCCACTCGGTCGGCAGCAGATAGAACTCGTCTTTTCTGGGAGTTAAGCAAGGCCATGCCTGCTTGTGCCCACGTATAAAGATTTGTTATAAAAGATAAGCCAATCACACAAATAAATGAAATTAAAATGGCGTTGACAGGGACGCTTGATATTTTGAATACGGTTACCAAGGCGATACTAGCTGCTATCAGTAATATGATAAGCAGTACTAATATAAAGTATGGTATACAACATATACATTTAAAGGAGGCTTTCTTCGAACCTGAAAAATAAAATGATAGTAAAACTCCAGATAGCCCCAAATATCAAAATACATACAGAGAAATGAAATGAAATGGGGTTTAACGTCCTACTATTCTGCTACTATACTGGGCTAATGAAGACGGATATATGCCATACAGTGTGCTATGAGGGAAATTTTGCCTGGGCAGTGGCACTATGGCCTACTCTTATATCGAATTCTAACTGTCAAGGGATCTTTTACGTGCATGCCAATGTGTACACACGACCTCGGTTTTTCGTCCCATCTGAACGACTAGACAGTGGGGAAATCACGCGGAAAAAAAGAGAGAGAGAGAGAGAGAGTCAGAGATTTGAATGTCTACTTGACACAAACTAGGTCATTTTAGGACTGACATATGGTACAATTTTATTTAAATAATTTGAATGCTTGTAGGGGGTGTTTGGTAGTAGTAGGAAACTCTACTCCTTGTCACTTGGGATCGAAACCATGCCGACTAAATGACAGATTATATGATCTAAAGAACACCCGTTAAATTATTCACCCAGGCAACCACTGTCATCAAAATACATCAGATGATAAACATGTCATCCACTACAGACTATGTGATAAACATGACATCCACTGCAGACTAGATGATAAACATGACATGACATCCACCACAGACTACATGATAAACATGTCATCCACTGCAGACTAGATGATAAACATGACATTCACTGCAGACTATGTGATAAACAGGACATCCACTGCAGACTAGATGATAAACATGTCATCCACTACAGACTAGATGATAAACATGACATCCACTGCAGACTAGATGATAAACATGACATCCACTACAGACTAGATGATAAACATGACATCCACTGCAGACTTAATGATAAACATGACATCCACTACAGACTAGATGATAAACATGACATCCACTGCAGACTTGATGATAAACATGTCATCCACTGCTGACTTGATGATAAACATGACATCCACTACAGACTAGATGATAAACATGTCCTCCACTGCAGACTTGATGATAAACATGGCTCTAATTTTTGAAGCTGCCATGTGTAAGTTTAATTAGGGGTTTATTTTATAAGCGAAGTCACTTTACCAAAACATCTAACATCACATGTGTTTTTAAATCTGTGAATTTATACTTACTTCCAAACTGAGGTTCAAAAACTCTGAACAGTCGTGCTACCAAGAATCCATATTCTTGTTCAACAGCAACACATAGTGTAGCTATCATGGCTGCCAGCGATTTCTCACCACCAACACTAGTTAAACGTGTACAATCAGAAAACAAAAACCTGATATAAACAAAATACATCATCTTAATATTATAATTACTTTCACTTACAGATTGACAGAGTGAGAGATAGAGAGAGAGAGAGAGAGAGAGAGAGAAGAGAGAGACAGACAGACAGAGACAGAGTGAGAGATGAGCGAGAGAGAGAGAGAGAGAGAGAGAGGAGAGAGAGAGAGAGAGAGAGAGAGGGGTGTGTTTAACATCCACGACACAAACTAGGTCAATTCGGGATTAAGATATGGTTCAATTTTATTTCCATAATTCGCTTGCATGTAGGGTTCTTTAGCAGTAGGAGAAAACCAGAGGACCCGGAGAAAACCCATGAGGTTGGACAGGCAACCCTAATCCTTGTCAGGTACAACCGGGGATTCGAAACCACGCCAGTTGGGTGAATGACAGGACCTTATGATACAGCGCGCACACGCTAACCATTTGGCCATCCTTCACCCCTACAGATTGGCAGAAATGTTCACCTGCATTACAGTTGATTAAAGGAGCATTATGGGAGATTAGATAAAGAGATGGCAGTTCTCGCTGTAATAGTTAACCAGTGGCTGCCAGACAGGATACGCCCACATTTTCGAGAGATGGATAAAGAACAAGCTAATAAGAAAGAGATTTTTCCTACAATCAAGGGCCATAATTCAAGAAATTACTATTCGATATGCGCAAATATCGAAAGGAACCGAGATCTTTGTGTTATAAACTTACATTTCAAGTTTCAACAAAATCGGATAAAAATTGTGACTTCTATAGGGTCCACAACTTTGATATACCATATTTTTACGCTATTTGAGAACGAAGGGCGGCCATTTTATCTGTCAGTTTTGGTCCGATTTTCACGAACTTCGAACTCAGTCGTGCTTAGGGTGTAACGGTGATATAATAATACGTTTTTTTAAATCGGATAAAAATTATGACCTCTATAGGGTCCACAAGCTAAAAACGCGATTTTTCATACAATTAGGGGCCATAGTTCAGAAAGTTACGGTCCGATATGCGCGAATATCGAAAGGAACCAAGATCTTTAGGTTATAAACTTACATTTCAAGTTTCAACAAAATCGGATTAAAATTATGACCTCCATAGGGTCCACAACCTTGATATACCATATTTTTACGCTATTTGAGAACGAACGGCAACCATTTTGTCTGTCAGTTTTGGGCCGATTTTCACGAAATTCGAACTCAGCCATCCTTAGGGTGTAACGGGGATATAATAATACGTTTTTTTAAATCGGATAAAAATTTTGACCTCTATAGGGTCGACAAGCTAAAAACGCGTATTTTCGTACAATCAGGGGCCATAATGCAGGAAGTTACGGTTCGATATGCGGAAATATCAAAAGGAACCGAGATCTTTGGGTTATAAACTTACATTTCAAGTTTCAACAAAATCGGATAAAAATTGTGACCTCTCTAGGGTCCACAACCTTGATATACCATATTTTTACGCTATTTGAGAACGAACGGCGGCCATTTTGTCTGTCAATTTTGGGCCGACATCACGAAATTCAAAATCAGCCGTCCTTAGGGTGTAATGGTGATATAATAATACGTTTTTTTAAATCGGATAAAAATTATGACCTCTATAGGGTCCACAAGCTAAAAACGTGATTTTTCGTACAATCAGGGGCCATAATTCAGGAAGTTACGGTCTGATATGCGCAAATATCGAAGGGAACCGAGATCTTTGGGTTATAAACTTACATTTCAAGTTTCAACAAAATCGGATAAAAATTGTGACCTCTATAGGGTCCACAACCTTGATATACCATATTTTTACGCTATTTGAGAACGAACGGCGGCCATTTTTTCTGTCAATTTTTGGCCGATTTTCATGGAATTCGAACTCATTCATCCTTAGGGTGTAACTGTGATATAATAATACGTTTTTTTAAATCGGATAAAAATTACGACCTCTATAGGGTCCACAAGCTAAAAACGCGATTTTTCGTACAATCAGGGGCCATAATTCAGGAAGTTACGGTCCGATATGCGCGAATATCGAAAGGAACCGAGATCTTTGGGTTATAAACTTACATTTCAAGTTTCAAAAAAATCAGATAAAAAACGTGACCTCTATAGGGTCCACAAACCTAAAACGTGAATTTTTGTTGAATCAGGGGCCACATGAAAATGTGGGCGTATAAAAACTAGATCATGTAAAGGGAATTTGCTGAAAATTTCATTCAAATTGATCCACTCTGAACCGAGATATTAGCTTTTAAGTTTTAGGCCTAGCCTCGATCATCATTACTAAAGTCTGTTGATTAAACATCATTTATCTCTCTCTCTGTCTAAACAGTAAAAACAAACTGAGCAGATTGATGGTCATCTGCAGTGATTTAGTTTAAATATGTTGTAGTCTCACCTAACAGAATATGCTGTAATCTTACCTAACAGAATATGCCGATCCGTTTGCGTAATTAAGTTTATCCTGTGAACTGATTCTTTTTGGTATACAAAATAACATTCGTAGAAAGAGTGTAATAAGATGGAGCTTTCTATTAAACATCACACCAATACGTATAGCAAACGAAGAATTGTGACGTTTTTTACAGATATGAATAACTCCTAAAAATAGAACAAGTAAAACTATTAAATATTATGAAACAGAATTTTTGTCCCTGCTCGAGTAAGAGCAAATTTAGACACTTTTGACATACCACTTGAAATATTTCAATAAACTATTTAAGCAGTGTTGGTTTTATAGTATCTAGTTACTTAGTCCACAACTGCTCTAATAAACTTGTAGATGCACACGAAACAAAAGTGAAATTATGGATGACTTTAAAAGAATGATGGCAAAATACAATGTGACTTCATGTGACAGAATGAATCAATCCAATTCTTCTGCTTAGTGAACACAAACATTGACCTGAACCAAGGTTCAAGTAATCTACTTTACCTGAACCAAGGTTCAAGTAATCTATTTGACCTGAACCAAGGTTCAAGTAATCTATTTGACCTGAACCAAGGTTCAAGTAATCTATTTCACCTGCCTCAAGAGTTCACAAAGCATTCTCAGACTTAAGTTTAGAATTTACTCCAAATTGTTCACCTTATTTTAATTAAAATATAGCTCTTTATAAAGCTCTTTGTTTGAATGTATCAAATACATCAATAAGAAACTACTTGTATGTGCAAAGTTTTGAGTTTGCAGTGTTGGCGCAAATTTGATTCAAACAATTTGAGACAAACTGTATATACTGACAGAGCTAATACAGTCTCAACCTTGTTTTTATTGTGCCTTGATGTATAGCTATATTTACATGTATAACTATATGTTCAAAATTCCTGATATACATTTAATATCTAAATGACTTAAACATAAAATATAATCTAATCTTACCTAGAAATGCATATTCTATAACAAACAATCCAAACCCAGCAGATAGTCCTACTTCAAATCGGACTATTAGAGCTAAAGTTTCTCCTATAACCAAGTTGATGAACAATAATAACAGAAATAAAACCCAACCAAACTTTATATCATCATCTACAATAATATTCTGATGTGTAAATACTTTCATTTCACCTGTAAACAAAAAAACACAAATAGTATTTCTACAACCAACCAACCAACCCACCCACCAACCAACCAACCAACCACTCTCTCACACACACACTCTCTCTCACACACACACTCTCTCTCACACATACACTCTCTCTCACACACACACTCTCTCTCACACACACACTCTCTCTCTCTCTCACACACACACTCCCTCTCACACACACACTCTCTCTCACACACACACTCTCTCTCACACACACACACACTCTCTCACACACACACTCTCTCTCACACACACACTCTCTCTCTCACACACACACTCTCTCTCTCTCACACACACTCACTCACTCACTCACTCACTCACTCACTCACTCACTCTCTCTCTCTCTCTCTCTCTCACTCACTCACTCACTCACTCACTCACTCACTCTCTCTCTCTCTCTCTCTCTCTCTCTCTCTCACACACACACACACACACACACACACACTCACTCACTCTCTCTCTCTCTCACTCTCTCTCTCTCTCTCTCTCACCCACTCTCTCTCTCTCTCTACTTCTTTCTTCAGAATATTTTCACAAGTATGTGTTTTACACTGCATTTTGATTATTGACAACAATTTTTGGCATTGACAAGTCTTGAATTGAGGAAATAATCATGATAAAATGATCTTCTTGTGTCATCATTTCCTTTTAAAACCATAAAAATTAAATTATCTTACTTTTGAGTTTTCCCAATAGGAATGATTTTCCACTGCCCCATTTAGCATATAGTCCTACAGATATGGGTGTGATAAGGGCTGGTTCACTGAGTATATCAGCTAAAGCACTGCTATATATCTCATAACCTAGCAGATTCTCGGCATCGGTAGCATTCAAATTACCTACAACACATAAATATTACAAATTATTAATAGTTTCATTCAGTGTTGGGATTTCAAAATTCTTCTTGTCAGACATTTTAACCGAAAATAAAGGGGCATAACTCTTATCATTATTTAAGCCAGCAGTGTCTGACCACAATTTAAAAACATGCGTCAACAAAATATTCAAATTTGTACGTAATAAAAAAATAGGTGGAACTCGTTATTTTTCGTATTTAATTCCTATATGTTATTCAAATTTATGTCATTAATAAACTTTGATTCCATATGATAGGGAAATCAATTACCGTATTGCATCTATTCTCCTAAAACAAAAGATTCACAACAACTCACAATAATATTTATGTTTACATGTTTGCTATATTAATTCTTTCGTGTGTCAGGAGTCACGGTGGCTAGGTGGGTAAGAAATTGGCCTGGAGGTCGAGTGTTCGATCCCTGAAAGTTCATCAGGATTTTTCGACGTGGTTTCCCGTTGTTAATGGTGCAGGACGGAGGGCAAAATTTCCCCCATAGTACACTGTATGGCATATGCCCGTCTTCATTAGCGCAGTATAGGAGCAGAACAGTAGGAGGTTAAACCCCATTTCATTTCATTTCACTTGTTTTGTGTGCGAGAGGGTGAATTAGGATTCTAAATAGCTAAAAGCCTTTAGTCAAAATAAAGAATTGCAATTCTTTAGCATCTTGTGTTGAAGAGCTATAATGAAAATGTCTTTATTAGTGATGTATTTAGCTATGTCACAACCTCTGAATGGACGCTATTCTTCATGTGTCTGCAGATAACGTAGCTATAAGTTGGAGAATTGCAAAGTAATCTAGCAATGTCTAGATCTTGTAAAACTCGCAGTTGTTGCTTCAGGAACATGATGGTACCTATTCGCCAAAAGATTTTATTAATCCTGTTGCTTCATTTTTTGTTTCATTTTTGGAGTATGAATTTTGCATATTAAATTTCAAGAGTAGATGTGTCGTGTGAAATAAGTAAGGGATACAACTTAAACAGTACGACAGATTATATTTCTGGAAGTTCAAGTCACATTCTACCGGTACTTACGATGACCAAAGATCTGTGTTAGTATACTTCGTTGATAACAGGAATCCATCTTGTACGGAGTTTCTTCAGATTTATTTGGTCGATACAACAGTCGACTATTTCTAGGATTTCTAAGTAATAATTCTGTTATTCTTTTACTTCTGGCTCTAATAGCAATATGAAGTGGGGTATCACCCCTCTAGAAATAAAATAAAAGTAAATATCTGATTATTATACAAGTGAAATGATGTATATGAAACATGCACCACATAGTCAATGCATCATGATTATTTCAAATAGACAAATCCTGGAAAAATGAAAAAGTGATTTCCAGTACTGAAAAATCCTGGAAAAACAAGATTACTACTTGAAACTCTTGGAAAATTAACATTTGTGGTTGTCTAAAGCTGACAATGATTTCAAAACTTGATGGTAATGACAAAACACCAATGATAATGACAAAACACCAAAACACCAATGATAATGACAAAACATCAATGATAATGACAAAACACACCAATGATAATGAACAAACACTAATGATGCTGTCAAAACTTGATGATGATGATGATGATGACAACAAAAAAGAAATGATAGCAAGGGTGACATATCTGAGCGTAACTGCCAGCAAGACAAATATTAAAGAGAAATATCTTTCTGTGTACAGTTTGAAATGTGCGAATCAAAATAATCATAATAATAATAATAATAATATGTCCATTTATATAGCACCAAATCCACAAATCGTGCTCATAGCGCATGACATAATCATGACATAATCAACCATGGTGAGAATCTTTCAGCTGTGGAATATATTCTCACTCCGTGGACACTTGATTCAGCATTTCAACATTCGCAATCAAACCAATAGTGATAAGTGATTGAACAAGAAGATTTTCGGCCACAATGAATGCACCGATTGAGTAAAAAAATATCTCAGCTGAAGCTCAATTCTATTCACACCATTTCAGTTATTGGAACTGACGGACCTTATACCCTGTCACTTTCTTGCAATCTTGTCAATAAGCATCCCCAGCATGACATTCAGACAATGTATTCCACCAATATTTACCTTATCTGCAGCGGATACTTTAGCTCCTTTCTCCATCAACAGTTTAACAGATTCTTCATTTCTACTTCTAACAGCTCGTAATAAAGCTGTATCATTATCCTATAACAATAAAATCATCAACAAAACTTCTTAAATTAAATGTGTGAATCAATATCTCCTTTTTAAAAATACATTATACAAGAGCTAAATCTGCCTATTGCAGGTCTTTTTATAGGCCTATAATGTTATTATTGTTATATAAACTATTAATTAGACTTTTATTAACATTACAAGATCATAATCAACTCTCGATGCTATTGGATATCTCTGATATTAAGTACATTAGAATGGTTCAGCCATATTATGATTTAATCTAAAATAGTGAAGGGAGGCTAAGCTTCGAACAACCAGTGCGGTGGTTGCAATTAATGCACACATGTTGTCAAACCTTTAAAAGCTAATATCTTCATTTGCAATGGAGCAACTTGAATGAAATTTTTAATAAATTCATTTTACATTATCTATTTTTGAACTATTATAGCAAGAATAGCCAGGTCTTTATCTAAATCTTACATAACGTTTCTTTAATATATCTTGTGTTATATTAGAGATAAATTATTAGTAAATATTCTCTTGTTCATTTCTCCCTTGATATTGATTAGTCAGATTAGTCAGGGAACTATGCTGACATTTGTAATGGTATCAATTACCAGAAATACAATGACAACTGAGTTTTGACATAGTTTCCCTTTAGACTATAAATATTATTATACATAAAACAGTACATATTTTAATATCTATTCATAGATCATTTGCTTCAGTAGCAGATCTAGAATGGGGGAGGGAGGGGGAGCGGTTCCAAATTAAGGACGCCATCAACAATCCCACCCAACAATGAATGTCAACAAAATATGTTCGCCGATCGTTATCTCGCCGGAAAGAAGTTTTATTCAAGCTGACATAAAGTTCATGCCATATTATGATTGTTACTGAATTGTGAACCTTAGGGGCACTTACTTGGTCTCAGGGGCACTTACTTTGTCTCATGGTGGGTCAACCATCGCCCCCCCCCCCCTCTACCTTAAGTCTGAGCCTGATTAGTTTATCGTCCCTTTCAACAATTTTTATAACTGACCTTAGTACAAACTTCTAAATCTGGATCTTGATCTAATATTTTCTTAACAATTTGTGTATGATCTTTTTCTACAGCCCAATATAACGCTGTTTTACCTTCCTGTAAATATAAATGTCATAATGTAAGACTGTCGAACATGTCAAAATCAACACTTTACTTTCATACTATCCCCCCGAACAAAAACGATTCATGGTCTAACCAAACTTCACTTGACTGTATACTTACGGAGTATCTGATGGCTGTCAATCTCATTCTATATTCAGAATCAATTCCTTTGGTTTGCAATAGAATCCCAACCCAGATACAAGAATTTCACAATCCTTCATTAAGTCAACGATGTTTAATCAAATCCCGATTTATAAAACTCTTTGTTTGTGACTTGAATCTTAATCTGATTAAAATACAGATCTATATTTCATTTAGTTTTTTTATACTTTCGATAGCCTACACCATGAAAATCTGACCAGATGTAGTGGAAGGTCGCGTCAGAGGTCCTATGAGCGGCTTTTGACCCTATGACATCAGACATTTTATTAACCAATCTGCGTTGATGTTTGTAGTGGGATATGCACAGTTCCGTGCACCACATGCCAAGAACTCGCCATATCAGACCGTTTCATTGGCTAATCCCTCACATCAATCAGAACACGGGTTATATAACAACTCCGTAATTACCGGTATGTAGTAAAATGATAAGTGACAAATTTGGCCGGGAAGACCTAGAAAATAAAAAACATAGCTGTCTTTAATAATGAATACTTACAGATCCTTGTACATCTATATCAACATGTCGACTTAATAATGCACTAACAACTTCAATATGGCCTCCTTTTACAGCATGTATTAATATTGTGTCTCCTGCCTGAAGATAAGAGAGATAGAAATATTTTTAAAACTTCAACTGAACACAATTACATGCAGGTCATGTATCACTGTAACATGGGTATCATTTAATCTTGTGTACCTAGCATTTATTTTTTTCACATTCCTTTAATATCAAATCTTTGTTAAAAATTGGCAAAAATTATTTAAAATCACTCAAAATCATCTAATTTCTACTTGTGTCTAGTTTAATTTTAATAATGAGTGTTTAATTTACAAGTATTTAATTTCCAGACCACAGTTCAAAAATTAATCATTATAAATCAATAATCAATTGGGTTGTTTATTTTTTAACAGTGATCGAGAAATTAAACACTGGTAAATTTGACACCCATTATTAAAATAGAATGGTCAACTTTAACTTGGACACAAGTACAAATTAGATGATTTTTGGTGATTTTAAACGATTTTTACAAACTTTTAAATAAAGATTTGATTTTGAATGTGAAAGAAATTAATGCTAAATATACAAGATTAAATGATACCCTGATTACAGTGTAAGTAAATGTATCTAATAGATTGATTCTGACAGCTAGATTTAAAATTACATTACTTTTCTTATTTTCTTTTTAAATTTGTGGATTAGTGAATTTGACATACCCTGTCAGCCATATTAACATATGCACCTTGAGCAATAAGATCTCCCACTATAGCAACATATCCTTCTTTAGCGGCTATAGCTAGAGCTGTCAAACCATCCTGTAAATAAAAACAAAACAACCTGATCACTATAGCAACATATCCTATAATAAAACAAATCAACCTGTTCATTATATAAATATCTTTAAATAATCATGTAAAGTTGTTTCTCTCTTTTTTTTCTACAATATCCTAAATTTTTCGGTAAATATAATTCTGAATCCTCACAATTTTACATCAAAAAGGCTGAAAGGATATCACTAAGAATCCTTTCTTATTCCTTTACAATACTGAAATTAATTGTAAAGAAATACATCTTGTTAAACAATGGTAAACAAATAACACTGTTGCAAAAAACAGGTATACCGTCTTTCTGCTAAAATTCCTTCAAGCAATCTAATAATCATGACTTGATCAGGACCCAAGTTGATGACAAATTATCTTATTATTAACTTTATCTTATGTTTTAACATCAATATCATATTTACCTGATGTACAGTATTAACATCATATTTACCTGATCAACAGTATTAATATATTTACGTTATCATCATTGTTAAAATTACATATAATATTTACCGTATCAACAGCATTAACATTAGGATCATATTTAAGTAGAGCTTGTACAACTTCTGTATAACCACCTTTAGTTGCCACTAGTAATGGTGTCCATGAATTCTGTCCAAAAAAAAAAAATCATTCTTATTAATAGAGTAATCAACAATTAACTTATTGTCTAGGAGCAAACATAAAAAATTCTAACAACAGTCAACACATGTATGTATACAAGAAAGCTAGAAATCAATAGCTACTCTTGTATACATACACAAACAATTATAATCTGAGTTGGGAATATAGTGTCAGCCCATCTACAATTGACTTCTGAATGGTACAACTACAAAATCATCCAACTTTCTGAATATCTGCCTATTTAAGTATTCAGAGGACAAGAATGGCTCATAATGATTTGTCTGTGGTGGCCTTTTTTTATGACTGTAACTTGCCAACATTTTATCATTCCTGATTAAATTGGAAAATCTGGTAAAAAAGTTATCACAGTTATTGGTCAATTCTATTTATTAATCAAAAGTTGCACAGAGAGAGAGAAATAGGATTTAACATCCACCTGACACAAACTAGGTCATTTCAGGACTAACACATGGTTCAATTTTATATCAATAGTTTGCTTGCGCATAGGGGGTCTTTAGCAGTGGGAGGAAACCAGAGGACCCCTCGCTTTCCCATTTTTAAATTAAATTTTTAAATAGCAAACCGTTCTAATTTAGTTAAAATCTCCGGTATCCGATTGATTATGGTCTTGTTTTGTTAATAAATGTAGTTTATATATTAATAATCAACCAAATAATATATCATACCATTCCTGATGAATCAGCATTTGCACCTTCTGCTAACAGCGCTTCTACTATCTCCACTATCCCTTTTCTAGCTGCCCATATCAATGGTGTAGTTCCATACTGAAAGTCAATCAGTTCAATTATAGACAGAGAAAGAGAGAGAGATGAGGTTTAACCTCCACTCGACACAAACCAGGTCATTTCGGGACTAACATATAGTTCAAATTTACTTCAATAATTAGCTTGCGCATAGGGGTTTTGTGCAGTGGATGACCTGGAGAAAACCCACGAGGTTGGGTAGGCGACCCTACACCTGAAAAACCATGATCCTGTATTAGTGTACAGTTGGAATTGGAAACAAGAGCAGGCCGTAGTGCCGCTGCTCAGGCAAAATGTCCTCATAGCACACTGTATGGCATATGCTCATCTTCAATAGCCCAGTCAGAGCTGAACAGTAGGACGTTAAACAGTATTTTATTTATTTTGTAATACTCACCTTGTCAGCAGCATTGGCTTTTGCACCTTTTTCTAACAACATTATTACTATATCTATATGACCTCGACCACTTGCCCAAGCTAAACTTGTCATATTGTGCTGTAATTTAATAATTTACTAGTTATTAAAATAAATCTATATAACCTCTCGTATTGGATATAACACCAGTGTTGTTAAAACAACACCCAATCTGATTAAAATATATTTCGTTTCGATCTTATATATATTTTCGATGGCATCTACTATATGAAGATCTGACCAATTTTACTGAAGGTGACGTCAGCGGTCGTACGAGCAGCTTTTGACCCTATGACTTCAGACATTTGATTAACCGATCAGTGTTGATGTTAAAGTAAGATACCCACAGTTCCGTGCATCGCACACCAAGTATTCACTGCAACAGACCATTTCATTGGCTAATCCCTCACATTAACTAGAACAAGGGTTATATAACAACTCTTACAGATCCTAGTTAAGTAAAGACAAGTAAAACGAAATTGTGAACTATAAAAAAACAATATGAAATAAGATCTGTGTTTTAATTAGATTGATTTAATTTGGAAATTTTTAGACTAGAGTCAACTTAACACAGTAAAAACAAACGGTAGTTCAGATGTAAAATATACTGGATTATATACTAACCTCAGCTTCAGCATTAGGGTTAGCTCCCTTTTCTAATAATTCTTGTACAACTATAACTCTTCCTTTATAACTCGCCCACATTAATGGTGTCCAACCACACTATAACACAAAAATAACTTTACATTAATTCAATTAGTTAATTGAAACTGGTTAGTGCTAAATGATAAGGCCTGCTCAATTTTTCGTCATAGGTCACGATTTAAACATGGGGAACGCTAACCCTGGACCTAGCCCCAATGCTTACCCCAGCTCAATTTTTCGTCATAGCTCACGAGATGTAAACAGGGCTAGCGCTAATCCCAATCCTAACCCTGGACCTAGCCCCAATGCTTACCCTAACCCTAACCTACAATCTCGTGAACAATCGCATGCCTTAACCTTATTTACATCTTAACGACCTTGACAAAAATTGAGCTGGCCTTAACAAATAGATTTAGCGATTGAAACTTTACATTAACGCCACAAGTCAAGTTTAAAATTAACGCCTGAATATTTAAGGCTATATTTACAATTCATTCAGTTCCATATATATATATATATATATATATATATATATATATATATATATATATATATATATATATATATATATATATATATATATAGTGCCACTACAAATATGGTATCGTTTAATATGGGTTTTTTAGTGTTGGTTACTATTCATACCGTTTAATTTCAAAACCCTGTTCGATAATTGATAAAAATCGTTGAAGAATAACAAAAATGGTTTAATTAGTACTATGGTTTAGATTAATGTCAATGGCTTTAGTTTCTAAGAGATGCGTTTACAAATGGACTACCTGTGCACTTATCTATGTCGTTCATTTATTGGACGAGCCGTTGAATTTCCCCAGATACGTTACATCGTGTTTTGCCATGCTTCCCGCAAGGAATTCGCGAGAAGCTAGGGTCGAAATAATATTGTCTATAATTAATTGAAGGAGTTGTAATACAGTAATGCTGCCGCGAAAACGTGTACATGTATAATGTACAGGCCGGTTTGAATAACAACAAAATGAGTTAGGTAATCTCGGGAAAACATTTACCAGCATTCTGTATCGGTAAGGATTTTTTTCTTACGCACTGTACATTCGTATAACGTCGGCCAAAATGTATGCAACAATGAACAACTTACAATTTTTTAAAACGTATCATTACATCTTCGTCTATAACTTAGATGTAATCCATCAATTATTGGCTGCTATCAAATCCAAACTTTAAATTATATACGTCATACGATGAGCTTTTACACATTAATTGCAGCTTCAGTTATTCTCAATCAATCATTCATAGAGCACAGTGCCGTAAATCACTCCACGGGGCGCTTAACGGTAAGTCACGTGGTCAGAAACGCGCCAAAAGATTGGAACTATATTCTTACTCTGTGTTACTCAGCGACAAATCTCCGCTGTGACAATATACATCTACTTTAAATGTCACCCAATTCATTTCGGTGGAAGCGGATATTGAATAAAGCCACTTCTGACATCGTACGCGATTGATACAATACGCCGGATTATACAGCATGGCGGAATACTCAATACTGGAAGTATTATTTCAATACACCTTCGAATACCCAGAACTTAAAATTTGATATTGATAAACCTTTCTGTATTCAAAATTTTATTACATAAAGTTTTTACGTTTTTACTTCGGGCGCGTACAAACCAATTGTGCGTCATTCTGTTGATGGCTTTCAATTTAGATTTTGAGTAAAATCGTTTCTTACCTTTTCTTATATCATGATATTCATATGGATCATCTCGGTAATTTATAATAATGTTGTTGTATTTGACATGAGAGACCCAAATGAAATACCGAACTCACTGGTAACTGATTGCTTGTCAGTTAACACCCTCTGATTGAAGGCCCGATTATACAATGTTAATTTCGTTGCAAATTGTGTGACAGGACCGCTGATTGATGTTGTAATTCGGACATGTATATAACAAAAATCTTTTTCCTACATGTAGAATTCCAACTGTTATAAAAATCACAAATAGACACGAAGCTTACCATATCTCTGTGTTCAATGGCTGCATCTCTTTCCAGTAACTCAATAACTATCTCAAGGTGGCCTTCTTTAGCCGCACATAATAAGGCACTCCAGTTATCCTGAAAAAATATAAAATTATATAAAATGTCTCAGATAGAGGGCATATTATCCTTTTATCTATATTTGTTAAAGATACATTATGTAAGATTTAGATAAAGAACTAGCCATTCTTGCTATAATAGTTCGAAAGTAGATGATGTAAAATGAATAATTTGAAAATTTCATTCAAATTACTCTATTGCAAGCAAAGATATTAGCTTTTTAAGGTTTGACAAGACGTGTACAATAATTTCAACCACCGTACTGGTTGATCGAAGCTAAGTCCCGGTCCTCCATATTTGATTAAATCAAAGTATCGCTGAACCATTCTAATCTATTTAAATATCGGAGAAATCTTATGCCATCGAGAGTTGATTAAGGCCTGGATAAGTTAATTAATGTCTAATTAATAGTTTACATAACATAAAGAAAGACCTGCAATAGGCAGATTTAACTATTGCATAATGGATGTTTAATAAATATCTTACAATCTTATTACTGTAACAAATCATGCTTTAGGTTATCTTTTATATCAATAACATCAAGTTTGATCTAGCATATCATCGTAACAACAAATCATGTTTTAGGTTATCTTTTATATCAATAACATCAAGTTTGATCTAGCATATCATTGTAACAACAAATCATGTTTTAGGTTATCTTTTATATCAATAACATCAAATTTGATCTAGCATATCATTGTAACAACAAATCATGTTTTAGGTTATCTTTTATATCAATAACATCAAATTTGATCTAGCATATCATTGTAACAACAAATCATGTTTTAGGTTATCTTTTATACTAATAACATCAAGTTTGATCTAGCATATCATTGTAACAACAAATCATGTTTTAGGTTATCTTTTATATCAATAACATCAAGTTTGATCTAGCATATCATTGTAACAACAAATCATGTTTTAGGTTATCTTTTATATCAATAACATCAAGTTTGATCTAGCATATCATTGTAACAACAAATCATGTTTTAGGTTATCTTTTATATCAATAACATCAAGTTTGATCTAGCATATCTTTGTAAAGGATGGCAGGCAGGCTCTCATTTTTTCCCCACCAAGATGGTTAACAATTTTTATACAAAAAAATGTTTATATTTTTTTCCGCTAGTATCCCAAAATTTTATCGCCAAAATTATCGTCAAAATCAAACTTAATCGCCACTTTCATATTTTGTATTGCAAATTGCAACTTTGGCTACTGACAGCATGAGCCCTGATGACAGGCAATTAGTAGACTAAATTTCAAGGTGACTTTTTATTTTATTCCTGTCTTTAAAGATGCTTTATGTAAGATTTAGATAAAGAGCTGAAAGTTCTCGCTATAATAGTTTTAAAACATAGATAACGTATAGGCAATATATAGAATATTTCAAACAAATTACTTCATTCTGAGCAGAGTTATCGCCGTTTGAAGAACAGTGTAGTCTTGATTGTCATTGCAATCATTGTTACAATAATAAAAAAGTATAGATTATTCATTTTTCAATTACCGGTAAATTATTAACCAGCAATCGTGTTTAAATCCATTGAAAATCAAAAGCATCCGATGGTCTATGGAGGTGATTATTGGCTTGACATGTTAATTAATGTCTAATTAATAATTTAGATAATATTTGAGGTCAAATGAAAGACCTGCATTAGGCAGATTTAGTTCTTGCATAATTCATCTTTAAACTATTCAGTAAGTACTTACATTATCTACAGCATTAGGGTCTACCCCTGCCTCTAACAATTCTCTGACAATATTTAATTCACCATTATCACACGCTACCATTAAGAATGTCTGTCCTGTCTAAAAAAAAAGCATCAAATATTTGAGAGAGAGAGAGAGAGAGAGAGAGAGAGAGAGAGAGAGATGGGTTTAACAGCCATTTGACACAAACTAGGTCATTTTGGGACTAACATATGGTTAAAATTTATTTCAATAATTTGTTTTCGCATAGGGATATTTAGCAGTGGGAGGAAACCAGTGGACCCTGAGAAAACCCATAAGGTTGGACAGGCGACCCTACTCCTTGTCACGTACAACCGGTGAATCGGAACCACACCAGTAGACTCAAAGACAGACCTTATGATATAGTGCGCAAGTGCTAACCATTCGACCACCAACCCCCCTCACATTTTTGATTGCTTATTTACATGTGTAAATGCTTGCATTTTGTTTTAAAGAATATCAGACTCTTCATTACTTCGTATATAAATCATGTCTGCATTGTGTTAATTTTAAGACCCAATTATTTTGTTATCATATGAACGTCATATTCTCTATTCACAACAAGAAAATCTTTTTTTAGCTTGTGAATTTTCTTTCTAGTCTGGGAAAATGTTGCAAACACGTACAAGAGCCATATATAAGCTGCCTGTAATAAAAAATATAATAACAAGAAAGTGCCTAGTAAAACAAACCTCATTTCTTTCTTCTAGATTAATATTACCACTATCTAATAAACCATGTACAGCCGATAAATCTCCCTTCTCTATATTCTCCCATAGCATCTGGGATTTAAACTTGGCCATTTTTAAATCTCTCGTCACTTCTTACCAGATACTATCAACCCTGCAATAATGTATTAAAAATCGAAAATGAAATGAAATGAAATGGGGTTTAACGTCCTACTGTTCAGCTCCTAACCTGGGCTAATGAAGACCGGCATACGCCATACAGTGTGCTATGAGGGAAATTTTGCCCGGGCAGCGGCGCTACGGCCTACTCTTATATCGAATTCTAACAGCCAAGGATCTTTTACGTGCACGCCAATGTGTACACAGGACCTCAGTTTTTCGTCCCATCCGACAGGTGTTCTTGTCAGGCCCTCCATCCTGCCTCACTGACAAGGGGGAAACCACGCCGGAAAATCGGAATGAACTTTCTCGGCCAATGCAGGGATCGAACACCTGACCTCCAGGCTAGCGAGCCAGCGTCTTACCCACGTTATCCCCATCAAAAATCGATGTAGGGCTTCTGTTATTTATTGATGCATTGACACAGAGCAGTATAAAATTTACATATGGTCATATAGTGGCAGAAAATTCCTTCTAAGAAAGAGAGAAAGAGAAATGGGGTTTAACATCCACTTGACACAAATCAGGTCATTTCGGGATTAACATATATGGTTCAATTCTATTTCAATAATTCCTTCCGCGTAGGGGTCTTTAGCAGAGGGATGAAACCGGAGGACCTGGAGAAAACCCATGAGGTTGGACAGGGCTTCTAAGAGAATAATACTTATTTTGACAGTAGACCTTTTTTAGGGTTTCACACTGCGTAGCTTGTGTGAAACACTATTGTTTTTGTTAAAATTATTATTCTTATTATTATTATTCTTCTTTTGTTTTGAGTAGATCTCAGCAACTGATTGTCGGATCGTTACGATTTCTTCGGTTTTATCGGAAAAGTGGGTGTGACTTAGAGGATAAAGCTATTTTGAACGTTCTGCGACAATGCGAAATGTCCGAAATCACCGAAGCTATCGTTTTTAGAAATATTGCAGTAATTTTAACAATAATCATTGGATTTTAACTTTCGATGCATTTTGGCATAGCCGGAGACGGGGCACATAGCTACGCTACTTTTGATTTTTGATTTTCGGCAAATCTTCGCAGATATTAGGCGCTAAATTTAGAAAATTTAAATTTTTACAAAAAACTTTTTTATTTATGAATATTTTTTAATCGTGTTTTACACAAATATAACGAGTCCTCTGACTTGGGCAAAAATGTGAAAAATTTTTGTCTCGGTAATTTTCCTTGGCCCCCATTGGCTAATTCAGTTTTTCAGTCCTAGATTAATTATTTATTGTTCGATTTGTATAAAACAAAGTTCATATGCCCCGTTGTCTCAATTGTCATTTTTTTTGTTACCAATAGTGTTATCTGTCGGCACCGGAAGTGGCGTAAATTGACAAAAAACTACAATTTTGACAGTTAGGTACCATTTTTCGAAAGCAAATATTATTTTTTTCAAATCTGGTATAACTGAAATTGTGCGCCCTTTAAAGGCGCACAAAATGTTGGGACCATTTTTTTAAATTTCGATTCCGTTTTCGGGCTATTTCGATTAAAAGGTGAAAAAAGGTGTAAAATTAAGCTATTTACAAACCATCCAGCGTTTTCATATTTTAAAATATTACTTCGTAACTTTCATAAACTCGTAGCAATAATCTATACGGAGAGAATGTATGTGAAAATTAATTTGTAATATGCGCAGTTGCCGAGAAATGGGCAATTTTGCATGAGTCACTTTTTACGCTAGTTTGCCTGTAAAAGAGTCAATTATTATTCGATTTTCATAAAAGTGACACCATTTGATGTGTAATGTCAATTTTAACTAGGTCAAACCAATTTAACATTTTCAATATCACCGGAAATGACGTAATTTGGGCAAAAATTGTATTTATAGCCTTCGAAACCAGTAATTTATTCAAATGAGTCATATTTGTTATTTGTTTAAAATTTTGATATTTGATTCAAATCAACTAATACAATGAACCCTTACGATCATATAGATATCACAAAATGGTTTCTAACTTGTTCAGTTGCGGAGAAATAGGCAATTTTCAACAGGTCACTTTTTAAAGTTTTTTTGTCAATAAAAGTGTCAATTATTATTCGATTTTCATGAAATTTTCACTGTGTGATACATAATGCCATTTACGATATCATACAAGTAATTTAAGATTTTCATTATCACCGGAAGTAACGTCATTTTGGCAAAAACTGTATTTTTAGCCTTCAAAACAGATATTTTATTCAAATGAATCAGATTTGTAATGTTTTTAAAATTATGATATTTGATTCCAATCAACAAATAGAATGAACTCATTCGATCATACAGATACCTCAAAATGGTTTCTAACTTGTACGGTTGCAGAGAAATAGGCGATTTTCTACAAGTCATTTTTCAAGGTTTTTGGTCTATAAAGGTGGCAATTATTATAGGATTTACATAAAATTTTCAACATGTGATGATGCTATTTCTGATTTCATAAACCAATTTAACATTTTCATTATCACCGGAAGTAATGTAATTTTGACAGGATCACTGACATGTAGCAAATGAATTGATTGCTGGATTTGGTTGTTTTTGCGTCCATTTTATTTCATGTGTGCAATGCTTATGTGGAAACCTGTTTAACGGTTTCATTGGTACCGGAAGTGACATAAGTTCAAGCGTAACGTGGCACCGGTGAAACCCGTCATTACTGCTTCGCAGTTCTAGTTCTTATTATTATTATTATTCTTCTTTTGTTTTGAGTAGATCTCAGCAACTGATTGTCGGATCGTTACGATTTCTTCAGTTTTACTGAAAAAGTGGGTGTGACTTAGAGGATAAAGCTATTTTGAACGTTCTGCGACAATGCGAAATGTCCGAAATCACCGAAGCTATCGTTTTTAGAAATATTTCAGTAATTTTAACAATAATCATTGGATTTTAACTTTCGATGCATTTTGGCATAGCCGGAGACGGGGCACATAGCTACGCTACTTTTGATTTTTGATTTTCGGCAAATCTTCGCAGATATTAGGCGCTAAATTTAGAAAATTTAAATTTTTACAAAAAACTTTTTTATTTATGAATATTTTTTAGTCGTGTTTTACACAAATATAACGAGTCCTCTGACTTGGGCAAAAATGTGAAAAATTTTTGTCTCGGTAATTTTCCTTGGCCCCAATTGGCTAATTCAGTTTTTCAGTCCTAGATTAATTATTTATTGTTCGATTTGTATAAAACAAAGTTCATATGCTCCGTTGTCTCAATTGTCATTTTTTTTGTTACCAATAGTGTTATCTGTCGGCACCGGAAGTGGCGTAAATTGACAAAAAACTACAATTTTGACAGTTAGGTACCATTTTTCGAAAGCAAATATTATTTTTTTCAAATCTGGTATAACTGAAATTGTGCGCCCTTTAAAGGCGCACAAAATGTTGGAACCAGTTTTTTTAATTTCGATTCCGTTTTCGGGCTATTTCGATTAAAAGGTGAAAAAAGGTGTAAAATTAAGCTATTTACAACCCATCCAGCGTTTTCATATTTTAAAATATTACTTCGTAACTTTCATAAACTCGTAGCAATAATCTATACGGAGAGAATGTATGTGAAAATTAATTTGTAATATGCGCAGTTGCCGAGAAATGGGCAATTTTGCATGAGTCACTTTTTACGCTAGTTTGCCTGTAAAAGAGTCAATTATTATTCGATTTTCATAAAAGTGACACCATTTGATGTGTAATGTCAATTTTAACTAGGTCAAACCAATTTAACATTTTCAATATCACCGGAAATGACGTAATTTGGGCAAAAATTGTATTTATAGCCTTCGAAACCAGTAATTTATTCAAATGAGTCATATTTGTTATTTGTTTAAAATTTTGATATTTGATTCAAATGAACTAATACAATGAACCCTTACGATCATATAGATATCACAAAATGGTTTCTAACTTGTTCAGTTGCGGAGAAATAGGCAATTTTCAACAGGTCACTTTTTAAGGTTTTTTGTCAATAAAAGTGTCAATTATTATTCGATTTTCATGAAATTTTCATTGTGTGATACCTAATGCCATTTACGATTTCATACAAGTAATTTAAGATTTTCATTATCACCGGAAGTAACGTCATTTTGGCAAAAACTGTATTTTTAGCCTTCAAAACAGATATTTTATTCAAATGAATCAGATTTGTAATGTTTTTAAAATTATGATATTTGATTCCAATCAACAAATAGAATGAACTCATTCGATCATACAGATACCTCAAAATGGTTTCTAACTTGTACGGTTGCAGAGAAATAGGCGATTTTCTACAAGTCATTTTTCAAGGTTTTTGGTCTATAAAGGTGGCAACTATTATAGGATTTACATAAAATTTTCACCATGTGATGATGCTATTTCTGATTTCATAAACCAATTTAACATTTTCATTATCACCGGAAGTAATGTAATTTTGGTACCGGAAGTGACATAAGTTCAAGGGTAACGTGGCACCGGTGAAACCCGTCATTACTGCTTCGCAGTTCTAGTTCTTATTATTATTATTCTTCTTTTGTTTTGAGTAGATCTCAGCAACTGATTGTCGGATCGTTACGATTTCTTCGGTTTTATCGGAAAAGTGGGTGTGACTTAGAGGATAAAGCTATTTTGAACGTTCTGCGACAATGCGAAATGTCCGAAATCACCGAAGCTATCGTTTTTAGAAATATTGCAGTAATTTTAACAATAATCATTGGATTTTAACTTTCGATGCATTTTGGCATAGCCGGAGACGGGGCACATAGCTACGCTACTTTTGATTTTTGATTTTCGGCAAATCTTCGCAGATATTAGGCGCTAAATTTAGAAAATTTAAATTTTTACAAAAAACTTTTTTATTTATGAATATTTTTTAATCGTGTTTTACACAAATATAACGAGTCCTCTGACTTGGGCAAAAATGTGAAAATTTTTTGTCTCGGTAATTTTCCTTGGCCCCCATTGGCTAATTCAGTTTTTCAGTCCTAGATTAATTATTTATTGTTCGATTTGTATAAAACAAAGTTCATATGCCCCGTTGTCTCAATTGTCATTTTTTTTGTTACCAATAGTGTTATCTGTCGGCACCGGAAGTGGCGTAAATTGACAAAAAACTACAATTTTGACAGTTAGGTACCATTTTTCGAAAGCAAATATTATTTTTTTCAAATCTGGTATAACTGAAATTGTGCGCCCTTTAAAGGCGCACAAAATGTTGGGACCATTTTTTTTAATTTCGATTCCGTTTTCGGGCTATTTCGATTAAAAGGTGAAAAAAGGTGTAAAATTAAGCTATTTACAACCCATCCAGCGTTTTCATATTTTAAAATATTACTTCGTAATTTTCATAAACTCGTAGCAATAATCTATACGGAGAGAATGTATGTGAAAATTAATTTGTAATATGCGCAGTTGCCGAGAAATGGGCAATTTTGCATGAGTCACTTTTTACGCTAGTTTGCCTGTAAAAGAGTCAATTATTATTCGATTTTCATAAAAGTGACACCATTTGATGTGTAATGTCAATTTTAACTAGGTCAAACCAATTTAACATTTTCAATATCACCGGAAATGACGTAATTTGGGCAAAAATTGTATTTATAGCCTTCGAAACCAGTAATTTATTCAAATGAGTCATATTTGTTATTTGTTTAAAATTTTGATATTTGATTCAAATCAACTAATACAATGAACCCTTACGATCATATAGATATCACAAAATGGTTTCTAACTTGTTCAGTTGCGGAGAAATAGGCAATTTTCAACAGGTCACTTTTTAAGGTTTTTTTGTCAATAAAAGTGTCAATTATTATTCGCTTTTCATGAAATTTTCACTGTGTGATACATAATGCCATTTACGATATCATACAAGTAATTTAAGATTTTCATTATCACCGGAAGTAACGTCATTTTGGCAAAAACTGTATTTTTAGCCTTCAAAACAGATATTTTATTCAAATGAATCAGATTTGTAATGTTTTTAAAATTATGATATTTGATTCCAATCAACAAATAGAATGAACTCATTCGATCATACAGATACCTCAAAATGGTTTCTAACTTGTACGGTTGCAGAGAAATAGGCGATTTTCTACAAGTCATTTTTCAAGGTTTTTGGTCTATAAAGGTGGCAATTATTATAGGATTTACATAAAATTTTCACCATGTGATGATGCTATTTCTGATTTCATAAACCAATTTAACATTTTCATTATCACCGGAAGTAATGTAATTTTGACAGGATCACTGACATGTAGCAAATGAATTGATTGCTGGATTTGGTTGTTTCTGCGTCCATTTTATTTCATGTGTGCAATGCTTATGTGGAAACCTGTTTAACGGTTTCATTGGTACCGGAAGTGACATAAGTTCAAGGGTAACGTGGCACCGGTGAAACCCGTCATTACTGCTTCGCAGTTCTAGTCTTCAATTCATTTTTAAATTTTGAGCAAAAATAAAATACTATATAAAATACTATAGGATTTCTCTTGAAATAATAATGCATTCTTTATCACTAAATGATGACCACAGAAGATACAGTATGCTATATTTTTTAAATATATAGTAAAAATTGTTTTGATCTGAATATGACAGTTCTGGAATTCGTTATAATGAGCCTAGGTTTATTTTGAATATGAACTTTTCTGAAATTAATTACAACTATTTTCTCATTGAAAGTTCTACTATCAATTTAGCTATAATTTAAAAATAGGCTAGGCCTAGGTCTATAGGCCTATATATATATATATATATACCATACCTTGTACGGTATATTGTACTGTACCAGTACCCGTACCAAAAATGTAAAACCTTTAAGTTATTATTTAATTCAATTTACTATCACTGAAAAAAACAAAACACCATACATATTTCATTCATGCAGTTGACTGTAGAATTTATACTGAATAATTCTCCAGCTTTAAAATTACAAAATGGTTGTGAAGCTTAATTAAATGAAATGCAAGAATAAAAACATGAATAAAATTAAAAACATAGCATCCTGAACAGCTTACTATTGTTATTTCTTTTTTTAAAATTGCCATAGGTGAAGTTGAATGCATAATTTATTGGATCTAGCCCATTGAACTGAATAACCATTAGTGAAACTGGAGTGACTGATTGAATAACCTACAATTATTAATAAACAACATAAAAAAAAGGCCTCCACATCATACATTCACCTGTAATAGGCCTACCTAAGCTTCCTCGTGCATACCTTTCACGAATCTTTGTTTAAGAGGTCAAGAGTGCGATCTTAACCCAAATTATACGTGATCAGATGACCATTTTCTTTCACTTTGACTTAGCTTGACTTGACTTGACATACTTTAGTTGTGGATGTTGACATTCTGTGGTTCTTGTGCAAAATATGGACTTGGATTTTAGTAATTAATTCTCTGTTTATCGTGACTCTGTCCTTATAAGAATAAAAAAAAATGCTGTACAAAGTAAAAAAAAATAGTTATTCTATAACGACTGCAATATAGATTTTATATTCTAGATACATTTCCACAAGAAGAAATGCATAACTGAGCAGTCTGGGATGCGCATCCCAATTTCAGACGTATCTTATTTTTGTTAGACGATTTCCGCTTCCTGTTATAGAAATCGTGAAATAAACAAAATGTTGAAAATGAAATGAAATGTAGTTGGGTTAATTTAATGCCAGTAAAATTCAAATACAGCTGAAATAACATTTTGTATACTGCAGAAATAAATATGGATGAAGATGCACTGGAGCAGTGAGTAGTTTATGCCAATTTTAATATAGTTTGGATGGCTTCTTTTTGATACTTTTTTTTTTAGTATCCGCCGGGTACAGAAGCCAATTGTCAATTGTGTCCTACCACTTTCACACCAACGTTATAGCAAATTTTTATTGACTGAATAATATAGGAATCTCACAAGGAATAACAAAAATTACCATGACAACTAACACTACAAAAAAATGTCTCCAGGTTCAAGACGTTCTAAGTTCTGAGTGATACACTCTTTCAGTCTTTGCAATACCTGCTGAGATGATTTTAAAAATTTGCAAAATATTGCCTGAATTGACCTAATTAGCACTTTGATCAGCCTGTATGTGTACATACTATATGGGCTCAGTGAGTATCTTAAGAGTTTTGAATTTATATGCATGGCCCATAATAAATCCATTTATATTTCCAGAATAGGCCAACTCATATATTATATAATTGGTTCACAAATTATGAACGTTATTTAAAATTAAATAACTGATAATGTAGCCATAGGCCTACCGGTAGTAAGTTGAAACCAATATACGATTTGTTTTTTGGTAATCATTTTTATCAATCTGTTTCACTAAAATTTACAGCAATAACTTGCTCATATCTAAAAATATGTTGGCAGACTATTTATGTTACTGGTTTGCAATTATTAGAAGGGTATAAATATGTGAAGTGAATGGATTTGTACAGGTATGGAAAATGAGATTAACACTGTTTACAAATAGGCCTTTCGGTAGGCCTACAATCTGTTTCACAGTGATAAGTCTTCATTTAACTCTGTGTAAAATGACTGACCTTTATAAGTTCACATGTATTAGGTCGATGTGTGACGTCACATGATACAGGGTCAACAGCGCATGCATATATAAGTAAAATTCAAATATTAGAGAAAGAACACTAAAAATTAAATTTTTGGGTAGTACTTTCATCATTATCAAACCAATCGTCAGGCCATTTTAATGCGTTTAATAATGATGAGAATACTAGCCAAAAATATAATTGAACCATATATTAGTCCTGAAATGACCTACTTTGTGTTGAGTGGAGGTTAAACCCCATATCTCTCTCAAGCGAATTATTGAAATAAAATTGAAACAATGACCTACTCCCTCTCTCTTTTTTATGAATAATGCATTTATTGTATAAACATCTCATGTTTTCAGACAAGCTCTTGATGAAATATTAAAAGAGACCAAAAAGAGTGCAGAAAGAGCCAAAGAAATGGGTGCTTTGGGATGGTAAATATTGTTTGATAATTTGATGAGATTCAGAATGTAATGTACGAGACGTAATGAAAACGCATCATTGAATTGAATGGGATTGGTTGTGAGACATAATGCTGCTGAAATGTAATTTTTGGCACGATTGTAGGCTGGACATTTACGAACACATGAAAATCAACAAGAACCCATGTACATGTAGGCCATAGCAACTTTACAGTGAAATGTATGCATATGTGGTCAAAATCAAAACGGAGTGTAGTCGGCGACGAACGGTGTCAGACATTGTCCGATCTCTAGTTGACACTGTCTGCTGGAAACGATCCTCTGTCTCTATAGTCTCAGGATAGTAGTGTAATGGCATCCAATCCTTTTGGCAACGTCTCTGGTACTTTAATTTGTTAAGTGTGTGTTTGTTTAATATGATTTTTGTACGATTCCAGGAACAACTCTGAAATGAAATAGATTTTGACAATTTCTCAATTAAACCGATATTGAGAAAGATGAGAAAGAGGCCAAAAAGTCTGATAAATCAAAACAGTTTAAATCACACCTTTTTGTCAGGAATGGGGGTGGCGGGGTTGGCCGAATGGTTAGCGTGTGTGTGTGTGTGTTGTAGCATAAGGTCTGAAATTGAGTCAATTGGCATGGTTTCGATTCCCTGGTTGTACGTGACAAGGAGTATTGTTGTCTGTCCAAACTTGTGTTTTTTCTCCGGGTCCTCCGGTTTCCTCCCACTGCTAAAGATCCCTACGCGCATGCAAATTATTGAAATAAAAATTGAACCATATGTTAGTCCTGAAATGACCTAGTTTGTGTCGAGTGGACGTTAAACCTCATTTCTCTCCCTCTATGTCAGGAATATTGTTGACTAGTATTAATAATACTCAATTGAATCAACAAGTAAATTTGGTTAATGGTTGGGGCGGTCGCCTGTCCAACCTCGTGGGTTTTCTCCGGGTCCTCCGGTTTCCTCCCACTGCTAAAGACCCCTACGGGCAAGCGAATTATTGAAATAAAATTAAAACCATGTCAGTCCCGAAATGACCTAGTTTGTGTCGAGTGGGCGTTAAACCCCATTTCTCTCTCTCTCTCTGGTTAACGGTTGTTGTTTTAGTTCACAAATGTTTGTATCAGAAAATTTAAGTACACTAATGTGTTTTCTCCATTTCAGGACCAAGTGCCCTCTGCCATCTACAAACAAAACTTTTCTCAAAAATATGTTAGTCAGTACCCTTCGTAACATTAACTCGCCAAAATCTCGCAACAGAGCACGAGGCCGTGAAAACTTTGATCATAGAGACTATCACGACACTCGTGAACGAAGATATAGTGATCGTCATGACGATCGACGTGATAAACATGACAGCTACAACAAGAGGGAAAATAAATCATCGAGGGATCGAGACTCGAGCAGAATCTCCAAAAAACACAAAAAGGTCAAAAAGAGTAAAAAGGAGGGTAAATCGGAGAAACACAAGAGCAAGCATTCAAAGTCGAGGAAAAGTAAAAAATCAAAAGATAAGAATAAAATTAAAGATGCTAGTAAAGATGAAAGTTAGTTAGAGTGTTGATAGGGTAAACAACACATCTGTTAAATGTATTTGTTTTTATTTGTAAATGTATCTACTGTATATATGATCAAATGTGGCGGTGTTCTTGACAATCAAAATTATCGACTGTTTATCAAATCACAATCTGATTACAACACAGATCCTTTTTCGTTTTATTTTTTATAGTTCCAAGTTTCGTTTTACTTGTCTTTACTACACTAGGATCTGGAAGAGTTGTTATATAACAGGCGTTATGGTTAATGTGAGGAAGTAGCCAATGAAACAGTCTGTTACGGTGACTTCTTGGTGTGTGATGCACAGAACTGTGGGTAAACCACTAAAAACATCAACACTGATTGGTTAATCAAAGTCTTGACGTCATAGGGTCAAAAGGCGCTCATATGACTCCTGGCGCGACCTCCCACTACAACCGGTCAGATCTTCATGTAGTGTAGGCCATCGAAAGTATAAAAAAAGTGAAATGAAATATAGATGTGTATTTTAATCTGATTGGTCAAATCCCTGAACTTATCAGATTTATAATTCTATTGAATTGTTACGTATAAATTACTCGAGTCATCTATGTAAGTTAATTATAATATAAATTACTCGAGTCATCTATGTAAGTTAATTATAATATAAATTACTCGAGTCATCTATGTAAGTTGATTATAATATAAATTACTCGTGTCATCTATGTAAGTTGATTATAATATAAATTACTCGTGTCATCTATGTAAGTTGATTATAATGAGTGAGTTGATGAGTTTTGATTGAGTTGATTAATTCTTGTGTTGACTGTATTTAAGAATGAGTGTGGTTTATAATCATAATGATAGTCTTCTTCATCCTAATCATCACGGGGAATCTCTTTAATATTCGTTTCTTTCTGACATTCTTAATAAAATATTCCAGTCAGAGCAAAATATACATTTTAAGACACACTATCAGTAATTCTCTAGAAATGGAAGCGGTGTTGGGTGACCGAATTATAATTTATATCAGAAATTTGAATGTTACATTGATATTGAAAGTCACTGATATATTAGGGGGGTGGGATGGCCAAATGGTTAGCATGTGCGTGCTGTATCATTAGGCCTGTCATTGAGTCAACTGGCGGGGTTTCGATTCCCCTGTTATACGTGACAAGAAGTAGGGTCACCTGTCCAACCTCGTGGGTTTTTCTCTGCATCCTATGGTTTCCTCCGATTGCTAAAGACCCCTACGCACAAGCAAGTTATTGAAATAAAATTGAATCATATGTTAGTCCCGAAATAACCTACTTTGTGTCGAGTGACGTTAAACTCATCTCTCTCTCTCTCTCGCTCCACAAATGGAAGTGAACTCCCTTATGAAATGTTTTACCTGTCTTCCATCTTGTTTTTATCTACCTTGATCTGAAAGTTGTTAGAAATCAACGAGGCTTGAATCTGTGTATTGTTGATGGGTACTATCATTATGAATTATGATTATTGTATGATTGACTAGTCTTGTTTTTGAGATTATGTAGTTTAATACGAACCATAGATAATTTTATATTGAACAGTAGAGAACAATACTGTCAAACTGAATTCATGGTCTGACTGGACTGGTTGTTGTTTTATTTAACAGCAGAAAACAATACTGTCAAGCTGAATTCATGGTCTGACTGGTTGTTGTTGTTATATTTAACAGTAGAGAACAATACTGTCAAGCTGAATTCATGGTCTGACTGGTTGTTGTTGTTTTATTTAACAGTAGAGAACAATACTGTCAAGCTGAATTCATGGTCTGACTGATTGTTGTTTTTTTAATTTAGATAAAATATGTTGTGACAGGTGTAATTATGAATTACAAATGATATAAATTTTATTTTATAAAGTATATTAAGAGAAAGTTACGTGTGTTAAGGACTAGTTTAGTTCATTAGATAGGAGCAATTCATGTAAAAATTAGTCATTTGAAAAAACAAAGAGACAGAACTGACTAGTTTCCGCTAATGGCGTGTCACCCATGACCTTTATTTTATGATTAATTCAATTTTATGTCAGAATCTAAATCTAAACTCTAAATCTAGAAATCTGTCACAATCAGAGGGATGGTCTCCAGCCCCCCCCCCTTTTCTCCTACACAGCTCCAAATCACCTCGAACAAACTAATGTGCGAAGCATTGTCGTCGTTTTGGCCCCAATTTGCTCTAATAAATGAGTAGAAATATTGTCTCAGCAGATTTTATGAAATTCTTGGGTAATTCCCCCCAGATCTCATACCAAACTGGACACTGTCTCCACCCCCCACCCCACGTGCTCAAATTCCTGAAAACGGCCCTGGGGAAGTTATGCTTCTGTGGCACAAAATCATGCTTATAATAGCATGTCTTCTACATCTATCCATTGGCCGAGATTGTTCATCTGGATCTTCCGATGTGGTTTCCCCTTGTTAGTGGTGCAGAACAGCTGTCTAGTCCTTCGGATGATACGAAGAACCGAGATCCCATGTATACATTGGAATGCATGTAAAAGATCCCTTGGCAGTTGGAATTCGATATAAGAGTAGGCAATAGTGTTGCTGCCCGGGCAAAATTTCCCTCATAGCACACTGCATGGCGTATGCCCGTCTTCATTAGCCTAGTATAGGAGCAGAACAGTAGGACGTTAAACCCCATTTCATTTCATTTTCTACATCTATCATTATTGACTGAATCTTAAAGAGTAAGATATTTATACTAAACACACATTCTGCTGAATCAATGCATTAGATCTTAATAAATTAATACCAAGGTTTTTAGAATTATTGTACAATTAGTCGTTAAAGTTGTGATGTACAGTCCTTGCAGTCTGTATTATAATTTATATCAGAAATTTGAATGTTAAATTGATATTGGAAGTCACTCCTGATATATTAGGGGGGTTGGATGGCCGAATGATTAGCGTGTGCGCGCTGTATCATAAGGTCTGTCATTGAGTCAACTGGTGTGGTTTCCATTCCCTGGTTGTACGTGACAAGACGTAAGGTTGCCTGTCCAACCTCGTGGGTTTTCGCCGGTCCTCAGGTTTCCTTCCACTGCTAAAGTCCCCTACGAGCAGGCGAATTATTGAAATAAAATGGAACCATATGTTAGTCCCGCAATGACCTGGTTTGTGTCAATGGATGAACAGATGTCTTGAACAGATGTAGATGTGTGCTATGTCAAGTCGATGACAAATGTAAACTACTCATTTGAATGTTCTGTTAGTGAAGTGATGTTTTAGTCTTTGAAGAAATTTACATCAGGCATGAAGCTGATATTATGATAATCTTCTGTCTGAAGCATGCTGAAAAATAAAATAAATAGGAGTATATTGTTGTCACCCCTGTCCATCCTTCCTGTGAACAATCTGCATATCAGAGTTTTTTAAATCTTTTTTTTGGGAAATGTGCTGAGATTGATTGGCTAGACTTATTTAGGAACGCTGCTGAATATCAGAGTTAGACATTGACTTTTTACTGTAGCCTTGTAAATGCTCTAAGGGTGGAAGTTTGAAATATTTTTTGTCAAACTTGCTGGGATTGTTTGCCTAGGAATAAGAAGAGAATCTTTGCCAATCTAACTTTTTCGGGCAGACAGATTCCTACGCCTATGCTGCCAATGACTTTTAAGCCAACTTTCAAAATACAGCTGGTTGACTTATATTCTATATTTGAAGCCCTTTCAAGAAAGGGACCCATAATCCCCCCAAAACTATATACATATAGCTATCAGAAACCTGAAAAAGAGCCAGAAGATTATGGTGCACTTGCGATAAATCATTATCATTTTGTAGGAGATATTCTCCAGAATCAATTACATGTATATCCATAAATGTAAATAAAATGTATAAATACCATTTCTTAGATTGATTTGTGAGATTTTACTGCATTGATATTTAATGCTAGCCTCAACATGTAGACTATTTGAATTGTAGACATCTATTTGTAATATATGTACTAATAATAGACATCTTTAGACATCTGACATTGTTAATAAGATAAACACAGAAAAGGTATCATTCTGATAAATACCAGAACTAGTAATCCATACATGTAACATTATTGATAGATAAATACTGGTAGTTTCCACATCCAACCCACTTGTAATGTATACATGGGGTTTTACATAGGCTAAGTCTGTTCCCCAATCCCATTCAGACATTCTGAATAAAATATCGATTAAAAAATGTTGATAGACAATTACCGTACTGGAAATGTAAACAGTTGATATTGTTGATAAAATTTAGACATCTGACATACTAGTAATGTATGCATGTGAGATTGTTGATAGACAAATACCGTTAATTAAACATATTGTTTGTAATTTCCTAGTAATTTAGATAATATGACATTGTAAACTGGTACTAGTGGTGTAGACAAGTGGCATTGTAAACTGTTAATAGTAATTTAGATACATGACATTGTAAACTAATACTAGTCAATGTAAACAAATAGGCTACTACTCGTGTAACCTTAGGTCCTTTGGGTAAATTCTAGTAATAGAGAGGTTCCGAAACCAGTACGAAGTCCGAACTACGAATACGGCTTTGTACTTCGTTTTTGGCAGTTTATTTCCGTTTCCGCCTAAATGCGAAGTCCGAAGTCCGATCTTTAGTTCCACGGTTGTTCACCTGAAACAAGGTATAACACCGTTTAGTTTGGTTAAATAAAATGTATCAAATCAAATCAAATTTTAGTCCTCAAGAAGCTCATCGCAATTTCTTTTACTTTTCATCAAATTCGAGATGATTCGATCTCATCGCCGACTGTCCAGAAAAAAAACAAATTTCACAGCCCGAAAATTTGCCCAAAATCAGAACAATTGCCGACTTCGTTTTTTAACCACAAACTTTTCCCGATTTCTTTGTAGAAAATGGACAAACCGAACGCCGCTTATGTCAATGACATCACACGAAGTGATGACCTCAGCACATAAACACTTCATAGTTCGTAGTTCGTACTGCCTGCGGAACCTCACTAAAATAATCATTATGCATATTTGATATCTAAATACTAGTGACCTAGAGATATCTGACATAGGATAAATAAATACAGGTTATATAGACATTATTACATTGTTGATTGAGGATTCCTAAATATAATAAACATTCTGCTTTCTCCGTCAGAGAAGCTAAAATGTGGAATGATCTTCCAAAAACTCTTCGAGAGTCTTCTTCCAGCCATAGCTTTAAGACTAACTTAAAAACATATTTATTTCAAAAATGTTTTTGAACTGTTTTGTTGGGAATGTGTTTAGAAACACTCATGTCTAATGAAGCGCTATATAAATTGAACAATAATAAAGATAATAATAATGCAGACATTTGACATAGTTGATAATACACGACAGATTATATTGTAAATATTAAAATTTGACTAAGATGCCATGATGACATCTAAGAACGAATGACTGGGAATTTGACTTTAAAGATTAAAATACATCTTTAAATCTTTGCTTTATTTTCACCCCAGATACTTTTGCCCCGGTTGATTTAGCCCCGTACTCTTGGGGCCTTCTTTTTCCTTAATTTATTTTTAACAGATTTGTACGGAATTATGTTCAAATAAACTAAACAATATTTAATTAACACTGTCCGGTTGTTTCATACCAAAAACGTTAAATTTATTTTTTAAATTTATTTATTTTTTATGTAACAATGCTTTAAACTATCTAATGTTTTTGAGTATAAATCAAATAAATTTCTAATTTTATTGCCAATCAATCAAAACTGGCAAATCTGACGAAAATGGGGGCCTTACTACGGCTTGAATATTTTATGACATACATACATATTGCAAACAGTTTGTTACTTTGTGAATGTCTTTATTGTGGTAGGCAGCAATTATTCATAGATTTTCATGCCAAAACGCAAGGGAAAAAAACCCATCATAGGTAAAAATTAAAAAGAGAAACGCTTAAAAGAAATTCAAAACTCATCTTAAAGGAAGTAAATCTGTTTGATTTAGGTAACTATAAATTATTAAATTCTGTTGATCTGATTTGTTTTTTCGATCAGGAGGGTGTTGGATGGCCGAATGGTTAGCGTACGTACTGTATCGTAAGGTCTGTTTATTGAGTCAGCTGGTGTAATTTCGATTCTACGGTTGTACGTGACAAGGAGTTGGGTCGCCTGTCCAACCTCGTGGGTTTTCTCCAGGTCCTCCGGTTTCCTCCCACTGCTAAAGACCTCACCGCACAAGCGAATTAATAAAAATTCAACCACATGTTAGTTCTGAAATGACCTAGTTTGTGTCGAGTGGTCGTTAAACCCCATTCTCTTTCTCTATTTCGATCAGTTATCCAGCAAGCTCCGTATTATTTAAGTCCTGTTATGAAAGATTATGCGGAAGACGACTAGTTTACTAATTTTAGCTGATGTCATGTAAGGTTTACTGTGTTGACAGTCAAATACAAAAGTGAATAAATCTCAAAATTTATAAAGAAGACAGATTGTCATGCCACAAAACAAATGAATATATTGAAGATACATTGGATTAGATAACGAGCTGGCAGTTCTCACTATAAAAGTTAAAAACTAGATAATGTAAAGGGAATATGCTGAAAATTTCAGTTAGATTGCTCCACTCTGAACCGAGATATTAGCGATTGAATTTTAGGCCTAACTTCGATCATCATTACTAAAGTTGGTACGATAAAAAACAGTCTCCATAATCCATTTTTGGATTAAATTATCAATGAGCGTTGAGCAGCAAATCAGATTCAAATCCAGTTAAAATCTGACACATAAGATGTCATCGAGAGTTGAACATGGTTTGGATAAGTTAATTAATGTCTAATTAATAATTTAGATAACATTTCAGGCCCAAAGAAAGATCTACAATAGACAGATTTAGCTCTTGCATAATGTATGTTTAATTTCCATTGAAATCAACAATTTTATTTGGTCCTAAATCAAAGAGATCTATTTTATTATCATTTCATGTCTGTGTTAATTGTGAATCTATCCTGTGTTTCAATAATGATCTGAATTATTTGTATAATTTATGAGAAAAATCCAGACTTTATGTGTGCACTATAATGCAGAAGTTGTTACTGTTTGTAATATTTCAATTCCAGTTGAAATTAAGCCATCATATTTAGTACATAATACTTATATTGTATACAGTGTATAAGATAATTTGTAATTACTTTTAAGAACGATGATCTAAGGTTTTAATGGATCCTTTGATGTAAATCTTTGACATAGTAAATCATTCATTCCTCTAAATGTATATATGAAAAATTAGTTTTAGAAAGGTACTTTTATTCAAGTTTATATTTTAAAAATATGAATACAATTTTGTTAGTGAATTTTCATAATTATGTGAGGTATGAAATAAAACTTCTTCATGTAAAATATTTAAATTTTCATTGGTCCTCAGTTGTCTTCTTAACGGCTCGACAGTTGCGTCTGAAAGATTATTATTCAAGAAAGCACAGAACTAACGAACAGAACTTAGAAGTACTTAGAAATAAAAGAAAAAAAATCAGTATGTAAGCAAAGTACCAATGCTAAAACCTGAACCAGAGCCAAGCTGTCTGAACTCATCAAATGGCATCTCACACTCACAGATTGTCTAACTTTATCAGTTTTCTACTTTCGCTTTCCTAAAGATCATTGTGTACAAGCTAATTTGTTTAAATTAAACTAAATTTTGTGATGAGGGGACATTAAATCCGATTTGTCCTCTTTTTCCCCTCCTAAAGATGAGATGGGTGAAATGGAAAGAATAAGCACACCGTACGTAACTAACGTACGAAAATTAAATGAGCACTTCTCTTCAGGTAGGGGTGGGTCTATCGTTCAGATTGTAAGCACACCAACCATACATCATGTGATAAATGTTATTTTAAGTGCGCCCCCCCACCCCACCTCCTCCACATTATTTAATGATTCATTTAGAAAGGTAAATGGCCCTTTAAAATTTCCCGTTCTGATTTTATGGAAGCAATAGTCTTAAAACTCTTTAAATCATTCTGTTTTGCTTTTGATCTTTTGCAATTGGTCCAAACACCCCATACATGAGTTGGGGAAAAAAATCTTAAACAAATCATTCTTGCTTTTTGTGAAAGGTCTATTTTAGTGCAACTTCAGGAAAAAAATCCAACAAAATCGGCCTTGGGCAACAGCATGTTGAGACGCCTGTATAACTGAATAGGACGATTCAGTGTTTAATAACCACAATAATGAATTTCAATTTTATTGTCAACCCTTTCACAATATTTGAATAAAATATTCAACACAGGTTGTTAATCTGTTGTCAGTTTCTATTCCAATTCAATAAAACCTTTAATACATGTGAGAGGGTATCTGTTCGAAACAAGCTATTCATAGAACAGAATTGACTGTTACAAACTCGGACAAAAATATTTTAGTCCAAATGTTTATTTAGTATTGCTTTAGCCTATGTAGTGATGGATTTTGAGCTACCTTTATATATATTTCTATTTTTGATGCACGAGACAAGTACATTTATATTGGTATTTTATGACAAAGTCATTTGAATTACAATTCCACATGCATGTAAATTACAAATATTTGCAGGGGCGGATCCAGGAATTTTTGCAGGAGGGGGTTTGCTGGGTTCCTGTTAAGAAAATTTGACATTTTACAATGCATGATGCCATCATCGTCTCCATCATCGCGCTTTGAATGCACATCCCATCCCACCATCTGGTGATAAAGGACAAAGCACACAACCGTCACACTTTTCTCATAAAAGTGTTGTTTTACAATTCTTTTATGTAACTGAGCAGGGGGGTGGGGGGGGGGGAGGGGGTTCGACCCGGGCAGATCTGGTGATCAAAGACAAAGCATACAACCGTCACACTTTTCTCATAAAAGTGTTGTTTTACAATTCTTTTATGTAACTGAGCAGGGGGGTAGGGGGAGGGGGTTCGACCCGGGCAGATCCAGTAATTTTTGCAGGAGGGGGTTTGCCAGGTTTCTGAGACAATGTATCCCCCCCCCCCCTGAAATCTTTTGAGAAATACATGGTCTTAACGCCATTTTGACGTCATGAAAAGTGTTGTTTTACAAAAAAAATTATGTAGCTGAGCAGGCTCTGCCCCTGGATCCGCCCCGGATAGACTTATTGTACCTAATTGCTGGTTCGGGGTAATTATAAAATAGCATGTTTAAATTAAAGTTACTGTGCCCAAGGTTGACGTGTATGTAAAATGGTTTATAGCACATCTTCATTCGTAATTTTGATATCTATTATTATACGCCCAATGAAGCTACAGATGACTGAATGATCTTTTTCAAATTTGGTGTGAAGCATTGTGGTTATGAGGACACACCCTATCACCTTCTGTTTTTGGTAACTAACGCGGGGTTCGATCCCAGTGTTAGTCGAGAAAGTTCCCCTTGTTAATGGTGTAGGACATATGACCTGTCCTTCGGATATGACGGAAAACCGAGATCTTGTGCTCACATTGGTGTGCACGTAAAAGAACCCTTGACAGCTGGAATTCGAAATGAGAGTAGTTCATTGATACGGAAGCTCAAGTAGGAACTATTTCTAATTTCTATTTTTAATTTTGGATTTTGTAGACTAATTTGAAAATTAATCTTTAATTTTTATTTTGAATTTCCAATATTGTAAGATTAATTTTGTAATTAATTCATAATTTTAAACTTTTATTTACAATTTTGAACTTACAATTTTATATTTTGAACTTACAATTTTATATTTTGTATTTTAATTACCATTTTGTAAAATAATTTCCATTTTGTAAAATAATTTCCATTTTGTAAAATAATTTCCATTTTGTAAAATAATTTCCATTTTGTAAAATAATTTCCATTTCTTAAAATAATTTATAATTTTGTAATTTTGTAAAATAATTTATAATTTTGTAAAATAATTTATAATTTTGTAAAATAATTTATAATTTTGTAAAATAATTTATAATTTTGTAAAATAATTTATAATTTTCTTATATAATTTTATTTTTTGCAAAAACAATTTCTATTTTTCTTGAGCACTATTCGGCAAACCGCGGCTCATTCTGTGATCTTCATCACATTATGTAGCTCGCCTGTACAATTTGTCTACGCTTACCCTGCAAAGTAGCCAGTTTCATTAAAGATAACGCGTTTGAAACTGAAAGGTGTGCAGCTGAGGTCAAATGGAAGTATCAAAATAGCCGAGCTGTGCCGAAAGTACAAACGTCTGTTATCAACAAAATGGCAACAGGGAAATGATATGAAATGAAATGAAATGGGCTAATGACTGGGCTGATGATGACGGACATACGTCATACAGTGTGCTTTGAGCGGAATTTTGCATGGACAGCAGCGTTATGGCCTACTCTTACATCGAATTCCAACTGCCAGTGGGACTTTTATGTGCTCTCCAATGTGTACACCGGGCCTCGGTTTTTCGTCCCATCCAAAGGACTAGACCGCTGTCCTTGTCAGACCATCTGTCCTGCACCACTGACAAGGGGATCACCCCGCCGGAAGATATCGATGAGAGAGAAAGAGAAATGGGGTTTAACGTCCACTCAACACAAACTCGGTCATTTTTATGTCAATAATTAGCATGCGCGTAGGGGTCTTTAGCAGTGGGATGTCCCGGAGAAAACCTATGAGGCTGGACAGGCGACCCAATACATATTGTTACGTACAAGCGGAGAATCGAAACCACGCCACTTGACTCAATGACAGACTTTCTGATTCAATGCGCACCCCCCCCCCCCTCCATATACCGATAAACTTTCTAGGCCAATACCGGGTAGAACTAGCGACCTCTAGGCTATATAGCGAGTCTTACTCACTTAACAACCATGGCTCCCATGGCAACAGGGCATTCCAGTAGTAATACTAGGCCTATTACTGTGAAAGATATGAGTGGGTCTTTTGGTTCTGAATACAAATTGAAATTGAAAACAAAATTACAAAATTAAAATTTATTCTACAAAATTAAATTTATTCTACAAAATTAAATTTATTCTACTAATTCTACAAAATTAAATTTATTCTACAAAATTAAATTTATTCTACAAAATTAAATTTATTATACAAATTTAATTAGACAATTCTACAAAATTAAAATTTATTCTACAAAATTAAAATTTATTCTACAAAATTAAAATTTATTCTACAAAATTAAAATTTATAAAATTTATTCTACAAAATTAAAATTTATAAAATTTATTCTACAAAATTAAAATTTATAAAATTTATTCTACAAAATTAAAATTTATTCTACAAAATTAAAATTTATTCTACAAAATTAAATATTATTCTACAAAATTAAAATTTATTCTACAAAATTAAATATTATTCTACAAAATTAAAAATGAATTTAGGAAATTCAAAATGAATTTAGGAAATTCAAAATGAATTTAGGAAATTAAAAATAGGAAATTAAAAATAGGAAATTAAAAGAATACTATGCATAGATCAGGAAAAAGAGATAATTTTATGGTTTTAAGACTCAAACTGGACAGCTTATTATGTCATCAGTTTCAACACCATAAAAAACTCGATCGTCTTTAACCCATGCCCGAGCCATTCTATCTGTGGTGAAATACTGCCCTATATCACCATCTTTACTAACAACTATAACTCCGCCGGAACTTTGAACACGATCATTCAAACTTTCCACTGCTTTAACACTTGCTTCCTGGGCTGTTGAACCTACAATAAAAATGTCAAAGATCGGAGAAATAACACACGAAGCAAACATGAAATAAAATGAGATGGGGTTCATCGTCCCATTGTTCTGCTCTCTATGGTCTCCCCTTTAATGGAATTCCAACTTCCAAGAGTTCATTTACGGACACGCCAATGAATTCACGGGATCTCGGTTTTACGTCCCACCCTAACGACTATACGTTGTCCCTATACGATACCTGTAGGTCAGCGAGCCAACGTCTTACTCGGTGAGCCACCTCGGTCCCCCAACACATGAAGCAGAAAAATGGGGCGTAAATCATTTTCTACATATATGTTCACCATATTGTCAAGTGTAAATATCAGATTTAAGTAATTTATAATTTTAGAGGGAACTTGTATATTCCTGAAAACCACAGCATTCAAAGATCATTGTCATACTGGCCTTTGGTAATCTCTCTCATTTTCTCTTTGATCCGAAGCACAGGTAAGAGTGATATTAAGGGATCTTTGATATGAAGCGCAGGTAAGAGTGATATTAAGGGGTCTTTGATATGAAGCACAGGTAAGAGTGATATTAAGGGATCTTTGATATGAAGCGCAGGTAAGAGTGATATTAAGGGATCTTTGATATGAAGCACAGGTAAGAGTGATATTAAGGGGTCTTTGATATGAAACACAAGTAAGATTTAGTTTAAATGTGGTTTTGGCATGAAGCACAAATAGGATTTTGTCTAAGAAGGAATAAAAGGGGAACTTTGATATGCTTACCTTGGTCCATTAGAACTGTAACATGTTTAGCTAAACATACTTTAATCATCCCTTCACCATGTCCAGTTGTAGAAACTGCGCCCGTCTTGTTATCAGCATATCCTCCACAACCTGTGCATAATATACAATAACGGAAATGAAATGGGGTTTAACGTCCTACTGTTCTGCTCCGAACTGGGCTACTGAAGACGGGCATACGCCATACAGTGTGCTAGGAGGGAAATTTTGCCCGGACAGCGGCACTGCGGCCTACTCTTGTATCGAATTCCAACTGTCAAGGGATCTTTTACATGCACGCCAATGTGTACACGGGACCTCGGTTTTTCGTCCGAACAGAACGTCTAAACAGCTGTCCTTGATACAATAACGGCATTATAAAGTAACGGTATAATTATTATAAAGTAATAAAATAATGGAACAATACGGAATGGAATGAAATGGGGTTTAATGTCCAAGTGCAGCGACGTTTCCACCAGCTCTTCATAGAATTCCTGCTCATCATAGAATTTCAGCTGTTAAGGGATGATTTGCACGCCAACGTATAAACGGGACCTGGATTTCGACCCCTCCGAACGACAAGATGCTATTCCATGCCAGGATCTCCGTCCTGCATCACTGACAAGGGGGAACCGACCCGGACAATCCTAAGTACTTACCCACCGAGCCACCGTGTCTCCGAAAGAATGTTCAAAAGGGAATGATGTCCACGTTCCAACGCATAATCCGGACACTAAAAGCTATAGTAATGTTTGACATATATAATGTTTGAAACTAAAAGCTAGCATCTTTTTACATTAAGAGATAGTCTTTGTTTTTACAATAAAAGTAAAAACTATTAATTTTTATGCACTATGGTTGGTTAGATACTGGAGTAAATTTATTATGACGGAACGGTGGCGGTTTCGCGTTCACCATAGATGTGTATCGAACCGGGCTACAAGGACACTCTCATGTTAGAATCTGTCTTGCAGCCTTGGAGCCTTGGCTAAAAATCAGCCAGCACATAAAAACACAGCCGTTGGAAAACTGTAAGGCTACCAGAAATTCCATCATATTTCCATCAGTATCATGTGACAAGGAAAACTCTTTAAGTTTGTAGGGTGAAGGCCGTATTTCAACAACGAGCCCAGTCTCGTAACCACCGTTTTACTTAGATGATGTGTTTCATAGTGTCTTTTTATATCTTTTTTTTTGTACGACAAAGGTGTGTGGTTTGGTCTTTTTCTCTCTGAAGAATAAAATTGTTGAACTTACCAACAAGAGGTGTATCACCAACTCGACCTGGCTTTTTAAATGTTATACCACCAGTTGATGTTCCACATGCAACGTTACCGTCTGCGTCAACAGCTACAGCTCCGACTGTGTCATGTCCAGATTGTTTTACATCTCTATAAAATATTAAGTATTAAAATTTTAAAGTCAAAACTTTTCAATTTATGTATCGGCGACTTTTTTTTAATTTCTCTGTTATGTTGAGAAACGATTTAGATTCTACATAAAGACTTCAATAAAACAGAAGGGGTTGAAAGTTGGTATAATGTTATACTTTGAGGGAGTATAGACAAAGGTGAATACATTACAGCAAATGAGTCCAGCCCTGTCCTTTACGTTTAGCACACAAAAACAATATGTACAATATAATTTTAGCACTCATTACAAAAACAACGTACTTGCGGGACCTTGAAAGTTATGTTGGACCTTCAATCCTTCACGCCTCAAATTATGTATATAGTACTCATTTTATTAATGCATACAGTAATTGCCTGTACCCTATAATTTAGTCGAGAGTTTTTGAAGGGTTAGGTGACGGAATGTTTAACGCGTGTGCGTTGTATCATAAGGTCTGTCATTGAGTCAAGTGGCGTGGTTTCAATTCCCCGTTTGTACGTGTCCAAACTCGGGTGGTTTTCTCTCACTCCTGTGGGTAACCCACTAGAAACATCAATGCGTGTTGGTTAATCAAATGTCTGACGTCATAGTGTCCATGACCCATGTCTGACCCATGACGCGACCTCCCACTATAACCGGTCAGATCTTCAAGTAGTGTAGGCCATCGAAAGTATCAAAAAACGAAACGAAATATAGATCTGCATTTTAATCTGATTGTTGGCCCGTCATACAGAATATCCTATCTTCGTGTTTGTAAGGTGACGGTATGATCTGGATGTGACGTCAAGTGTGCCTGTTTATTTCAATCTTTATTTTATTTGAACTTTAACCTACCGTCTTTTAAACATGGTACTAACACAAGATGCATATTCACCACTTGAGAATCTTTCCCATTCTTCTTTAGCGTATTCACCGATTAATGAGTCCGTGGATACTTGTGGTACACCCATTTCATGAGCAAACCTGTTAGCTCCTTCACCCACAAATAGTACATGATCTGTCTTTAATTATAATAATAATAATATCTTATAAATCTGATCTACTTCTAATAAAATCTAAAATATGGTCAACATTATGAAAACGGTATATAAACTGTGTATGTATGGCGTTGCGAACAGCTTTACCCACTGTTTAATAATTCCTTATTTTTTAAAATTTTTAATAGCGCGTGGAGTTCTACCTCGTAAGGGGAACCAGTTTATTATCCTATATACTGTAATTGAGTTATGTTGCAAAAAAAAAACCCCAAACCCCTCGTTAAACAAACCCTTCGTAAAATAACACTTAACGTTGTCCGAGTCTCCCTATTTTCATCTATTTAGTGGAGTGACTTTCACAGTTTTATAACCATTCTTGTTTGAATCGGCGGTGGGTATGTGTGTGTGTGATGGGGGGTGGGGGGTACTCCGATTTTCTCCCACTCCCACTGCTAAAGATCCTTACCTACAAGCGAATTAATGAAATGAAATTGAACCATTTGCGAAATGACCAAGTTTGTGTCGAGTGGACGTTAACCTCCCCACCCCTCTCTCTCTCTCTCTCGAAATGACATATCTAGAAATGGGAAACGTGTCTTCAATTAAAATTTTAAAATATATAGATAAAGTCCTACCTTTTCCATGACCATTCTGGCTAATTTGATAGGATTAGCTATGTTATTTACACACCCAACAGAACCAGCGTTCAAAGTACTGCCATCCATTATCATAGCATCCATCTCAACTTTACCATCGGCAGTTAATACTGAACCATTTCCTACAAAATATCAGCGAAAACATTAGCTTTGCTTTGATCATATATCTTGCCGCTAGAACCTGTTTAAGCAACCTTGTTTGTTACGTGACTTGATTGAACGAGGATCCAATTACAGACTGTATTTGTCGTTAGTTGCTGTCTATTTACCATGAATATCGTAGCCTTAGTAAAGTCTTGGATTGTCTGCCCAGTCAACTTCTTTTTCCTACGTTTATTCGCAGAATCTATTGAACATTTAAGTCTCTGCATATTCACACAAACGCTAGCAATGATCAACACGTACGAAGCACCCCGCACTTCACTCGAGAGCAGGCGGGTTGCCAGTTATCGACACCATTACACTTGTGTGCTTTCTATAAAAACTTCTTTAAACGCTGAAGACATACTTTCCAAAATTAGAATGTCAGAAATTACATTCTTTAATTGAATAGATTAATGCAATGCGGTGTATTATACAGATCTAGATAGGTCTATAATTAGACTGGAATCAAGGCTATATTCCTATTAGTTAATCAATTTTTGTCTTTCTTGGTCGGATTTTTATTTTATTTTTTTCGTGGACTAGGTTGTTGGAGCAGTAGGAATCATATCCTGGTCTGAGATTTCCCTGAACTAATGCATAGAAGTATTTATTAATAAAACACTCGTCCGTGTTTAGATATGACTACTAGTTATCAAACAATGAGATTATATCAGGAAAAGAGTAACAACAGGAAAGTAGGATTTTTTTTCCAATTAGTTTTTATGGAAATGACACACAGAAGCAGTTGCGCATTGTGTAGTGATTGGTGTAGGCGGGGAATGCGACAATGTCACTCGCTACCTTGGCAACATCCTAACTATCCCCAACATACCTATCTGAAAATTAGGGACAGAAAGATACTTAATTTAGAATCCATGTATGTTAACCCCTTTTTTACGTACACACACTTCGACTTACCCGCATCAAAATTAGGATTATTTTCTAGAGAAACTATGGCTGCTTCAACAGCATCAACGGCTGATCTTCCATCGCGTAGAGTTCTATATCCTGCCAATGCAGCATCTTTAATTCCCTTTTTAGTGTCTTCTACCATTTTATCTGGCATAGCCCACGCCCCACCATGTATCATCATAACTGGTTTTCTCTTCTTATTCGAGCCTACAAAACATTGTAAAACATGTAGACTAGAAGTAAGGCCGTAAAATAAATAATATGATTGTGTAACACTGTAAGAATATTGATAGGGGGTATATGCTCTGTATTAACATATGTGTGGGTTTTAGGTAAATATGGGAATAGATATTGGAAACATTATCAGCTTTGGTTAATTGCAAATTTCAATGTTAGTACATGTATGAGCCAATTTATTGTTTTGAGATAAATTGAGAATAACAGAAACCAAGACAGTTCGATACATGAAATGTTTTATGGGTCGATTAAAATTATATCATGCCATTACTTGTGTTGGAAAATTACTATTGCATCATTTGGCTTACCATCCAATCATATCAGTAATTGCACAGATCTGAGCGTGATGGACTTCAGGGCCAATACCAAGGTCCTATAAAAGAGACTCTACCGGGCCTTTACGATGAGATATCATTGGGTTCCGGACAGATACCATGCGTGTTCCGTAGAGATTACCAACTGAGTTCCTAGAGACTGTCGCAGAATTCTCAGAGAGGGTAGACATCACCCTGGTTCTTTAGATGACCATATTATTATGATGTAGCGGTTTCCCGAGTCTAGCCATGCTATTTAGACTTGTACAGGAGTTGGGGCAGAGAGAAAGATGTTAATTTTAAAGTAGCTAAGTCTCTAACTCAATATCATCCAAAATCTTCGACATTCAAAACGCGAATTATTTGCCAATTTAAATCAACATTGATGTTGTGATCTTACCGGGAAAACATGGGCTTATGATATCCAATATTTAAGATAAAATAAACATTTTGTAACGAGGGACCCGAAAAACGAGACTAGGCATATTCCACAAGTCACGTCAAGCGGTGACGCCATATTCTTATTTGGATAGGATTCGCAATAGATACTATCGTTGTAGACTTGAATAATCAGACGCTAGAGATTGCCATTCGATTGAGACTTCTGGCGTATTTCGCCGAACATAACTAATTTGAAATCAGAGTAAAAACAGAAACGATTATATGTAAATCAGTTTATATACATTCACATTACATTATTATATGCGTTGCGACCCATTTGTGTCAATTTCTAGATCCAAAATATTAGCGATTTAGCTCCTTTAAGTATGCTAATATAATAGATTATGCATTGTAACCATGTGTATCCAGCTTGACATAAAATTGTAATCGAGAAACTCTTGTATTTGTTGTTCCGGTTAATCATACTTTTTAAGATGCAGTATACGCAATCACAACGTGAAGCTGTCATTAACGTGGAATGTCAGAACAGGAAGTAGAGAAACATACTAGACGACCATGGGTTGTTCCAAGATATGTATTAAGAAAAGAGTGCACGGGTCATACGCTGTATGTGGGGATCGGTTTTGAGGGTATGTCCGCTTTCCACATCTTTAGGACATGAACCTAGGGGTGTCACAATCGGAACAAAGTTTGGGGTCGGGTTGTTTCTGAGGCAAAATTTGTCACTGAAGACGATTATGAGATTATTTCACTTCTGTGATGTCATTTTCGGTTGGGGTTTGTCTGATTTCCAAAATGGCCGCCAGAATTTGACGAAAAATTAATTTCCATATAGTATGGGTGATTATCACGCAAGGTATGGCTTGTAATATATCATATATAAGGTTTTTTAGTAATTGAACTGAAAAAATAATCTCTAAATCTAGTTTCCCCAAATCCAAGATGGCGGAAATTCAAAATGGCGGCCAAAATTTACCTAAAATGGCTGATTTGTCAGATAAAAGTCATTTCACTCTTTGATATGATTTATAATATGTAATTTAAAGGATTTTCAGTGTCACTAAACTTATAATTAATCTAAATATAACGGGGTTCCAAAATCCAAGATGGCGGAAATTCAAAATGGCGGCCAGAATTTCCCTAAAATGGTCGATTTTTCGGATAATCGTCATTTTTAAGTTTGATATGGCGAGTGATATGCGATTTAAAGGGTTTTCTGTGTCACTTAACTTAAATACAACCTCAAAAGAAGAGTTTCCAAAATCCAAGATGGTTGAAAATCCAAAATGGCGACCAGAATTTCCTAAAATGAACGATTTTTCAGATAATCGTCATTTTTTCGGTTTTGTATGGCTTGTAATAATGTCCTTTATTAGGTTTTCAAAGTCCACAAACTTGAAAATAACCTCAAAAATAAATTTTGAAAATGAATATTACCTCAAAAATGAATTTTGAAAATGAATATTACCTCAAAAATGAATTTTGAAAATGAATATTACATCAAAAATGAATTTTGAAGATGGTAGATGATTGCTTAAAAATACAACAGGACAATCGTGAATTTTCCTCTTGGATTGGCTTGTAATAGCATAGAGTAGTAGTTATTTTGATGGTAACTGGAACTGTTATACTGGATCTCACATAAACAAGATTTAATATTATTCCAGCAAAACAGTGAGGTATATATATCCAGTTGTTAAGAATTTATCTATTGTTTATTCAGAAATGGTTCGAAACAGTGGTTCAGTGAGTAAGACTCGCTAAGAACGAGATCTGGGGTTCGATCCCTATGTTTGCTGAAAAAGTACCTTAGGATTTTCCAGTGTGGTTTCTCCTTGTCAGGATGCAGCACCGGGGGCTTCTCGAGAAACCAGGTTTATATGTACACGTTGACGTGCGCATACAAGAACCCTAGACAGTTGGAATTCGAAATAAGAGTACACCATAGTACCACTGTCTGGGCCAATTTTCCTCATAGCACACTGCTTGACGAATATCAATATTTATTAACTTTTGTTCAGAAGACTTATGTCCGGAAACCGTTTGTGGTATCATCTAGACAGATGAATTCATATTTGTCAGTCATGTATTTCATAAAGTGAAAAGTGTAAAATGAATCATCGAAGTCTCTGTGTCCGGCAACTTGTGTGGTATGGTATCCACAGATCATATTCGTCTGTAATGTAATGCACACCAAGTTCTAAGTTAAAAATAATCATCACGAAAATAATTGGAAATGCATTTACGACTAGGTATCCCAAAAGTCATCCCCCACGATTTCCTCTTTTCTTATGTGTTGTTCTTACATGTAGAACTTGTTGTGAAATACGTCACTGACGAAAATGACCTGTGGATACAACATCTAGACTATACCACAAAAGTTACTGGACACGGAGTCTTCGATGCAAAAACGGACCACATTACCATTTCTGAACGAATAGGAGAACTTAAATTCTTAACGACTGGATATACCACAAATGATTCTCACTCCGGTAAAATGGTGCAAAAACAAAGGAGATGAAATTAAAAATGCGTCAGTTGGCCCCGTTGTATTGTTATGGGGGTTTTATGCATAAAAACAATTAAGCTACATTTATTGTGTCTTAAGGTTAAATTATTGAAATTCTAATTAGCTGACTGGTAAGTTCTGCACATGGTTTATTTATTGACAGGTAGATTCCTGGGTCAGGTCAAATTAAGTTGCCCTTAAAAAAGTATTACAATTTGCTATTATAAACCAATCCAAGAGAAAGATTGATGATTGTCCCTTTTTTTTCTGAAACAATCATCTTCAATTATCAAATTCAGAGAGAAAGAGAGAGAAATGGGGTTTAACGTCCACTCGACACAAACTAGGTCATTTCGGGACTAACATATGGTTTAATTTTATTTACATAATTGGCTTGTGCGTAGGGGTCTTTAGCAGTGGGAGGAAACCAGAGGACCCGGAGAAAACCCACGAGGTTGGACAGGCGACCCTACTCCTTGCCACGTACAACCGGGGATTCAAAATCACGCCAGTCGACTCAATGACAGACTTTATGATACAGCGCGCGCATGCTAACCATTCAGCCATCCAACCCCCCTATCAAATTCAGTGACTCTGAAAACTTAATAGAGGACATATTACAAGCCATATCAAAACAGAAAATTGACGATTATCTTAAAAATTGATCAATTTAGAGAAAATCTGGCCGCCATTTTTTTAATTTCCGCCATCTTGGATTTTGGAAACTCTATTTTAGATTGATTTTAAGTTCAACGACATTGAAAACCCTTTAAATTACGTGTTACAAACCATATCAAAGAGTGAAATGACTTTTATCTGACAAATCGGCCATTTTAGATAAATTTTGGTCGACATTTTGAATTTCCGCCATCTTGGATTTTGAAAACTCTTTTTTTCTTTAGATTAAGGTAGATTCCTGGGTCAGGTCAAATTCAGTTGCCCTAAAAAAACTATTACAATTTGCTATTATAAACCAATCCAATAGAAAGATTGGTGATTGTCCCTTTTTTTTCTGAAACAATCATCTACTATTATAAAATTCAGTGACTCTGAAAACTTAATAGAGGACATATTACAAGCCATATCAAACAGAAAATTGACGATTATCTTAAAAATTGATCAATTTAGAGAAAATCTGGCCGCCATTTTTTAATTTCCGCCATCTTGGATTTTGGAAACTCTATTTTAGATTGATTTTAAGTTCAATGACATTCAAAACCCTTTAAATTACGTATTACAAACCATATCAAAGAGTGAAATGACTTTTATCTGACAAATCGGCCATTTTAGATAAATTTTGGTCGACATTTTGAATTTCCGCCATCTTGGATTTTGAAAACTCTTTTTTTCTTTAGATTAATTTTAAGTTCAGTGACAGTGAAAACCCTTTAGATTACATATTACAAACCAAATCAAACTGTGAAATGACTTTAATCTGACAAATCGGCCATTTTAGGTAAATTTTAGCCGCCATTTTGAATTTCCGCCATCTTGGATTTGGGGAAACTAGTTTTAAAGATTATTTTTCAGTTCAATTACAACAAAAACCTTATATATGATATATTACAAGCCATACCTTGCATGAAAATCACCCATCCTATCTGGAAATTCATTTTACGTCAACTTTTGGCGGCCATTTTGGAAATCAGACTAACCCCAACCGAAAATGACGTCATAGATAAAAAAAATTCTAAAAATCATGTTCAGCTAGCAATTTCGCCTCTGGAAATTGCTGGCCTGAAATGATTTGTAAAAAAAATGTCTTATTGTGACACCCCTAATGAACCAGGAACGACCATGACGTCATCACAGTAGACTTGAAATAGTGACGTCATATCAAAAATCGAAGTCCCGTAACCGATGCATAAGTTGCGAAGGGGAATTAACATTTCCTAGGTTCATTTTAAAGGACAATATTGGTGCCAGTCATTATCACATATGTGATAGAACTGATTAAACACGTTGCAAATATAATTTTAACACGGAGATCATTACTACAATAGATGCGTCATGCAAGTTTCAACAATCTGAAGTGACGAAAACAAAAGGAAAACACGAGTTATCCTTCTATATAACTGACTGAAGTGACAAGTGATAACAGATACACGGGCGAATTTCTGCTCACTAAAAATTCCTTCGAAAACCAGAAGTTGTTGTGTGAGACTATGAGATGATATCTGACAATTCAAAAAAGTAATTGACTGTCACTAGATAAGAGAACACGAGAAAAATAGAAACAGTCCGTACATTCCCTGTTTTTGTTCATGGTAATGCACGGACTTTTCCATTTTCTTTCGTGTTCTCTTATCTAGTGACAATCAATTCTTTTTCCAAATTTTCTTGTTGAGGGGGGGGGGGGGGGGTACGTAAATGGTTTATTGTAAGTGTCATTTCGTTATAACGAATTAATATTTAGTTTAAATTAATTAATATTTCGTGGAATATAGGATATTATTTTCTTAAAATACTTTAAGATCAGGGGCCTGTTTCACGAAATTTTAACGAAGATAAAATCTAAATTTTAGTAATTTGATTGGATAATATTAGACTGATTGTAGTGCTTAGCCAATCAAAATCGAAGTATCTACTAAAATTTGATTTTTATCTTTAGTTAAAATTGGGCCTCTAATGGTGAGTTCTATGTAGTAGTAGTAGCAGTAGTAGTAAAACCTTGGTCCTTTAAAGTAGCTAAGTCTCTAACTCAATATCAGCCAAATTCTTCGACATTGAAAACACGAATTATTTATCAATTTAAATCAACATTGATGTTATGATCTTACCAGGAAAAGATGGGCTTCTGATATCTAATATTTAAAGATACATTATGGGAGATAAGATAAAGAGATGGCAGTTCTCGCTATAATAGTTAAAAACTAGATAGTGTAAAGGTAATTTGCTGAAAATTTCAGTCAAATTGATCCACCATGAGCCGAGAAAGAAGCTCGTGAAATTTTGGCATAGTCTCGGTCATCATTACTAAAATCATTAATATAAACAGCAAGTCTCGATTATCCGCTTTTCTTGATTTAATTATCAACGGCCGTTAGCGGCATATAGGAATCTAATCCAGCCAACATCGAAGGCTAGCCTTGACATCGAGAGTTTATTATGGTCTGGATAAGTTAATTAATGTCTAATTGATAATTTAGATAACATTTCAGGCCTAAAGAAAGACTTGTAATAAGCAGATTTTGCTCTTGCATAATGCATGTTTAAGATAAAATTAACATTTTATCATTGGTACACGAATCGTGTACCATAAAGGTTTTCAGTGCCATTTGTAACAATGGACTTGAAGAAGGAGGCTAGACATATTCCACAAGTCATGTCAAACGGTGACGACATATTCTTATCTGGGGAGCATGCACAATAAATACCATCGGTGTAGACTGGAATAACCAGACGCTAGAGATTGCCATTCTGGCGTATGTCGTCGAACATAACTGATTAGAAATTAGAGTAAAAACAGAAACGATTGAATGTTACATTATTATATGCGTTGCAGCCCATTTGGGTTAATTTATAGGTCTCGAATATTAGCAATTTAGCTCCTTTAACGTCTGCTTCCAATAAAGTGATGTCGCCGAAGCTTCTTCTTGCTCAATTTCGATCTAGACTTAAGACGCACATGTTCACGATGTATTATCCACATAACAGGAGCTATTAACTTACAGCGCTTAGAGCATGCTCATGGATGGATTAAGCGCTATATAAATGTACATTATTATTATTATTATATTAGAATATGATTTTGCAATCTTTTCATTTACGGCCCAAGGCCATGGAGTGGTTTAGTGGGAAGTTCTTCCCTTTATTTAATAAAAAAAACAAAACATATTGTTTGGTAGTTGGATCTGTAGAGACAGTATTTATGCGGACATACGCTTCTCTGGCTTGGTAGAAGTCATCTTTGTGGGTTTAGTGTTTCCCCAGACCCGTCTTATCGTAACCCCCCATTACGCTACTATCACTGTGCTATCGTATCAATCAATCGTGTCCAACTATTTTAAAACCTGCACAAATATTTAATTTTTTAAAAAAATTTTCTCCCAAAGATCCAGGACCGACTTGCCAAATTGTTTTAGAAAATTATGCAACTAATTTATATAAAGAGTAATATAGCCTGCAGAATTATAATGTGCCGGTACTTTTATTTAGTAGTTAATTATTTTATTTTAGAAATTCAGGGAATCAAAAGTGAAGAAAAAAAAAATAATTATCCCACGTAAAATGGTGTATTTCTATTTAGTGGTATTTATTTATTTGTTAATCATTTTTAGAAATTTATGGAACTGCGAGGGTAGAGAAATCAACAGCCCACAGAAAATGTTGTATTTTATTTATATATTTGATAATTTCTTTGAGAAAATTATGGGATGCAAAAGTAAATAGAAATTAATAATCCACAGAAAATGTTGTATTTTTATTTTTTGATGTTTTTGGAATGAAAAGACTTTTAACATAACCTACGGAAAGTGTTGTACATACATGTATTTGTATTAGCCACAATGTGCCATTTTAGCGCCTCTGTTGTGAAAGTTCAATCTTTAATATAAGAATATCAGTCCAAAAATGGTTCAATTAGATATGACGAATTAAAATGTCATCGATCTATGCTGCTTCGCGACAGTAATAGAGAGAGAGAGAGAGAGAGAGAGAGAGAGAGAGATGGGGTTTAACGTCCACTTGACACAAACTAATTATGGTTCAATTTTATTTCCATAATTCGCTTGCGCGTAGGGGTCTTTAGCAGTGGGAGGAAACCGTAGGGCCCGGAGAAAACCCACGAGGTTGGACAGGCGACCCTACTCCTTGTCACGTACAACCGGGGAATCGAAACCACGCCAGTTGACTCAATGACAGACTTTATGATACAGCGCGCACGTGCGTATTCGGCCATCCAACCCCCCGCGACAGTAATAAGCCCGCTGCTATTTTCTTGTCCGCCAAAATTGATTGGTAGGTCACTTTTAAATCCGATTGAGTCCAAGTCAGGACAAAAATATTTGGTGAGAAATTTGATATTTTAACAAAAATTACAAATGACGCATCGTTGCTTTAAAATTTTAAAAATATGGAACTGAAAAGTGAAGAAAATGTTATATTTTATTTATTTATTTATTTATCTGTTTTAGAACATTACGGACGCTGACGACCATTAAATGTCACATTTCCATACTTTTCTTAAATAATTAACAAAACATTTTCTGTTGACCATTAACTTATGTTGACTTTTAGGTCTATTGTTTTAAAAATATTATCGTATAGACACCGCGGTCGAGATCGGTGATATGTCAAATTAACTTGTTTTGTAACATTCTCGTGGAAAGAGGAGCCTGGAGATTAAAGTCGGTCCATGGATCTTTATCATTATTTTTATTACAAAAACAATATTTGGGAGAGAAAATTTAAAAATTAAATATTTGTGTAGGTTTTAAAATAGTTGGACACGATTGATTGATGCGATAACACAGTGAACATCCGGATATTTACGTTCAAACTTCCCTGGAACTAATATGGCCGACACGGCTCCATATCTTTGAAATTTTCTAAAATTACTAGAAAAAATACAACTGGGTATTTAATGTAAATCTTTTTATATATACATAGGCTCAAGAATTACAGACTATGACTGTTCTCATCTTTTTTTCTCTAAAATACTGAATAGTAAAAAAAAAGATATTTATATAAAGATCTTAAAAGGTAAAAAAGAAAGTAGAATATAGGTTTAGATGTATGTATGTAGAAAAAGAAAATGGGATATTTATGTGAAGATCCTAGAAGTTAAAAAAAAAAGAAGAATATAGGTTTAGATGTATGTATGTAGAAAAAGGCTATAACATCACATATTAGGATTAAAAACAAAACACACAAAATTTTATATTTGAACAGTATTTAAATTTGAATATTGTAATGCGCCATTGCAAAGACAAATTGGTAGTGTAAATACTGCTCATACTTTTATTATTTTATCATGGACCCTATATGTCAATAGACATAATGTACTTTTTTTTATTATCAAAGGACATTTTGGTATTCATAAAATTTTAAGTAAATAGCAGAAAATTCTGGACGAATACAGCTGGTGGATTTCCAAATATTTTTAAAATCCAAACTCAAAACTACAATAAAAATAAACAAGGGGTGGCAACTTATATTTTCTTTGTCATCATATGGTTTTATTTTTTCCACATTATAGTGACATTTTTTTTTTACATTTTATGGTTATTTCAGAATTCAAATTATATAGTTTCTCTGCCACAAAAATTAAATTTAACAAATTATGGAAAAATGGCATATTTTGGAAAAAATTGAAGATTTTTTAAGTTATGGGGAAATAATTTGATCCTTAAATAAATGTCTGCTGTTAGTGTATTTAAGTAATAACTGCATAGGAATATTTAATAAAGGGGAAAATAGCATAAATAATAATGGCAGGTTAGAAATAGTACATGTAAAATCGGGACACACGGAAAAATGTCACAAGTAAAACAAATAGTTTATTAAAATTAAATAACAAATGTAAAAAAATGTATACATTGTTTTGATTAAATTATATAGTTCATTATAAACAGAAGCGCCATATGAAATAATAATTGTATTGTAGTTAAAACATATAATTAATGCAAATGTAACAAAATTAATACATCAATTAATAGGCCTATTGAAATAAAAGTAAAACAATTAAACAAAATGTAATGTTAAGTTATAAAAATAATAGTAACAGTTTATTTTGCAGAAGTCAATTCGTTTTTGTGATCTGGAGTGGAAAAAACTGCAGAAGCTCTAATCTTTCAAACTGTTTTATGCGTTTGCACGATGTCGTGATATGATAGAGCTAATTCTTTTTGCACAGAACCAAAAAAAAAAAAAAAAAAGAAAAAAAAATTGTCTGTATTGCAAGTTTTTTTAAATTTTTTTTGTGCAATTTACACGTTACACCCAGCATTGGGATGTAAAAGCACTAACAACATAGCACTGACTTTTGACTCAAATCCTCCGTCATACCCACGTCTCCCTTATTGCTTACGTCATATACTGATAACAGCTGAATTCCAAATATGGAATAGATATGCACAATACCCTGGATATCTGCAGGGATTGTTACCTAATTTGGTCAACAAATATGACCATAAAAAATGTAAATCACCAGCATATTTACTAAAATATACCTCCGTTAATAATTTAAATTTTAAGTATCAAAATAACCTGCATTACTTATTATATTTTTGATAATGAATTTAGAAAAAATAATTTGTAAAGATAACAATATTTTTACAATACTTTCCATTACGCAGGCCCTAAAACAACGCATTATTCTTTTAAAAAAAAGTTGCCTATCAACAAGAATAAACTGTTATGAATTAAAGAAAGCTTCGAAAAAAACCACGCTAAAAACTTATTCCATAGTTTTATTCAAAATGACTTTTAAAAAGCGTCGAAAAAAACTTATTGCACTGTATTTTTTGACTTTTAATTTTTACAGGTTTTACCAATATTTAAGATATCACACGTCATTCGGCGTCAATGGTAAAGACATGCCACAACAAAAAGCTATATTATAAAATAAATTAGCACGGTTAAATAAATATTATATATATTATAATAGTTTTACGTTACCCGGATAAGACATTCTTCAGTTTATGAATTTATTCAACTGAAACTGGAAAAGATTACCACGTTCCACAGTCAGCTAATAAAATAGTAATATAGTAGTAGTTCTTGGTGTTTAACGACTGCTTCCACATAAGTAAACTAATAGTAATGTTTCAGGAATCGCTTATTTAAGAAGTGTGGGCGTATACCGCAAGCCTATAAATATATTCTACTAACATACTAACCATTAGAGAAGAGTAATTGACAGCTGTCAGTTTTACCCAACACAATTTGGCGACCTATTCGGCTAGCGACCTATTCGACCGATCCAGCTGGCAACCTGTTGTTGGCAACCTATTCAGAATGAAAGTAGAATACATCTACCGGTACATTATTATTTATCCATTCCTTTAGCTCAGAATAGAGATGTAATTTCGCATTATCTTACAAAATTCTTGACATCCAACTAAATATATTCCGAAAGATAATTAAATAAGCTTTCCAAATATTATTATTAAAAGTAGACACAGTCATATTAAAGGGGTGCACTCTCATCCTAAACATGGCCAATTTTGAAAAAATTTTTTTAGGGAAAGACCGTTAATATCACGTGTCAAAATTCGGACCATCCTACTAAATTCTGAGGATCCAACTAAATATATTCTAAAAGGTAATTGAATAAGCTTTCCAATTATTATTAGTAAAAGTTGGCACAATCATATTAAAGGGGTGCGCTCTCAACCTGAACATAGCCCATTTTTCAATATTTTAAAGTGAAAGAACGGTAATATTCCGAGTCAAAATTCGGATCATCGTACAAAATTCTGAGCATCCAGCTATATATATTCTGAAAGGTAATTGAATAAAAATTTCTAAATATTATTAGTAAAAGTTGGCACAATCATATTAAAGGGGTGCGCTCTCATCCTAAAAGTCACCAATTTTTCAATATTTTAAAGTAAAAGAACGGAAATTGGCTATGTTCAGGTTGAGAGCGCTCCCCTTTAATATCATTGTGCCAACTTTTACTAATAATATTTGTAAAGCTTATTCAATTACCTTTCAGAATATATATAGCTGGATGCTCAGAATTTTGTACGATGATCCGAATTTCGACTTCGAAAAAAATACCGGCCTATCTTTACATTTAGAATATTGAAAAATTGGGTATGTTCAGGTTGAGAACGCACTCCTTTAATATGATTGTGCCAACTTTTACTAATAATATTTGGAAAGCTGATTCAATTACCATTCAGAATATATATAGCTGGATGCTCAGAATTTTGTACGATGGTCCGAATTTTTACTCGGAATATTACCGTTCTTTCACATTAAAATATTGAAAAATGACCTATGTTCAGGTTGAGAGCGCGCCCCTTTATTATAATTGTGCCAACTTTTACTAATAATATTTCGAAAGCTTAATCAATTACCTTTCAGAATATATATAGCTGGATGTTCAGAATTTTGTACGATGATCCGAATATGGACTTTGAAAAAAATACAGGTCTATTTTTACATTTAGAATATTGAAAAATTGGCTATGTTCTGGTTGAAAGCGCGCCCCTTTAATATCATTGTGCCAAGTTTTACTAATAATATTTGGATGCTTATCCAATTACCTTTCAGAATATATATAGCCCGATGCTCAGAATTTTGTACGATGATCCGAATTTTGACTCGGGATATTACCGTTCTTTCACTTTAAAATATTGAAACATTGTCGACGTTTAGGATGAGAGCGCACCCCTTGAATATGATTGTGCCAACTTTTACTAATAATATTTGGAAAGCTTATTCAATTACCTTTTAGAATATGTTTAGTTGGATTATCAGAATTTTGTACGATGGTCCGAATTTTGACACGGGATATTAACATTAAAGGACCTAAGTCCGTAAAACAAAATAATCCAAAATCTTCGAGATCGAAAACACGAATTATTGGTCAATTTAAATCAACATTGATGATGTAAACTTACCGGGAAAGATCAGCTTCTGATATCCGATATTTAAGATAAAATAATTTTTTTAACATTGGTACACGAATCGTGTACCATAATGCGCTTCAGCCCCAGTTGTATTGAGAGACTCGAGGGACGAGGCTAGACACATTGCACCAAATCAAATGGAGTTATGTAGACTAGAATAATTTGCACTCGATTGAGATTGCTGACTTATTTCGCCGAACTTAACTGATTTGAAATTGGAGTAAAAACGGAAACCATTAAATGTAAATCAGTTTATATACATTCATATTACAGTATTATATGCGTTGCGACCCACTTTTGTGAATTTCTAGGTCCCCAATGTTAGCGATTTAGCTCCTTTAACAGTCTTTCCGTTTAATTTTTTTTTCAAAATTGGCCATGTTTAGGATGAGGGTGCATCGCTTTAATATGACTGTGCCAACTGTTACTAATAATATTTGGAAAGCTTATTTATTTACCTTTCGGAATATATTTAGTTGGATGTCCAGAATTTTGTAAGATAATGCGAAAATACATCTCTATTCTGAGCTAAAGGAATGGATAAATAATAAGATATTCTACTTTCATTTGATAGACGTAACGTTGGATTTGATTGGTTGATAAAAATAGATGAGTTTGGGCGACTGTTGAATTTATTCTGAATAGGTTGCCAACGAACAGGTTGCCAGCTGGATCGGTCGATCAAGGGAAATAATGTGAACAACTGGGGACATACCACAAATGCACATTGACTACGAAACGAATTTTAGAAACCCGTTTTCCTACTATTCCAGGTCCAATATAGCCTTATATTTATCACACCCTTTGCCAACCTAATTTTCAGCCTTACGACATACCTCCCGCCCCCCCCCCCCCCCAACACCCAACACAAACACATGAAAAATTGACGAAATAAATATTCATGACATCCGAAAAAGAAAAAAACAAAACAAAAAAAACCACTGAGCACCGAAATAAAATGATACCTGAAAAATTATCGTTCACAAAACAAAGCAGCAAGTGCGTTTATTTAAAGCATTTAATGTTTTAATTTTTCTAATTACTATGTTCTGCTTTGTATCCTCCACCAGACCAACGGCCGATATTTCAAGTAGGTTTCTTTTTATAAATGTTACCTAATCAAATAAAATTGAAATAGAAAGCAATACATACGAATGCCAAAGATTCTCTACAATAACTATTCAATCAATTATTTTTTTCATTTGTTTCTTTGTATAGGTATTCCAGTCTATAGAGAAACCAAATTATAATATTATAGAGGAATTGTGAAATAGCTAAATCGGCCTATTTTGAATTTGTTTTCGTAAACAGGCATTATGCAATACCTAAATAATACCTAATTATTTCATTATAACGAATTAATTATATTGTTATAGTTATAACGAATTAATTATTTCGTTATCAAGAATTAATTATTTCAATATAACGAATTAATTATATCATTATAACGAATTAATTATTTCGTTATAACAAATTAATTATAACAAATTAACGAATTAATATTTCTTTTAAACGAATTCATATTTCGTTAATATGAGTTAATATTTCGTTAATACGAATTAGTATTTCGTTAATACGAATTAATATTTCGTTAATACGAATTAATATTTCGTTAATACGAATTAATATTTCGTTAATACGAATTAATATTTCGTTAATACGAATTAATATTTCATTAAAGCGAATTAATTATTTCGGTATAAAGAAATATTAATTCGTTTAAACGAAATAACTAATGCGTTTAAATGAATTAATGAATTCGCTATAACGATTCTTATCAAGGATTAATTATTTCATTACAACGAATTAATTATATCATTATGACGAATTAATTATTTCGTTATAACAAATTAATTATTTCGTTATAACAAATTAACGAAGTAATATTTCTTTTAAACGAATTCATATTTCGTTAATATGAATTAATATTTCGTTAATACGAATTAATATTTCATTATAGCGAATTAATTATTTCGGTATAAAGAAATATTAATTCGTTTAAACGAAATAACTAATGCGTTTAAATGAATTAATTAATTCGCTATAATGATTCTTTTAAACGAATTAATTATTTCGTTTTAACGAATTAATATTTCGTTTAAACGAATTAATATTTCGTTTAAACGAATTAATATTTCGTTTAAACGAATTAATATTTCGTTTTAACGAATTAGTATTTCGTTTTAACGAAGTGGTATTTCATTTAAACGAAATAATATTTCGTAATATTTCGTTTAAACGAATTAAACATACATTATGCAAGAGCTAAATCTGATTATTGCAAGTCTTAATTTAGGCTTCAGATGTTATAGAAATTATAAATTAGATCTTTATTTAAACAACAAGCCCAAAATCAACTCTGTAGACCCACGGATGGCTCGGCTACAGCTCGGATTTAAATAGGATTTCACTAATTGATTAAATCAAATAGGGGGCAATCTGAAGAAAATACGTCAGTTAGATCGAGGCTAAATGATAGAGTGTACTTAGCGAAATTTTTCAAACATACGAAAAAGACTCACAGCACCAACCGGGATACTGAAGACCGGCATACATCACGTAGTGTGCAGTGGGGCAAATACCGGGACAGTAATTGAATTGCAACTGCCAAGTCTTAGTGTACATGGGACCTCTGTTAGGCTAGGCGTTATACCTTGCCTGTGGAGGGAGGGTGGGGGAGCATTCTTTAAAAACCAAGGGAACTTTGGCGCAATATAGCGCTCTTTGCGCTGATGTCCATTAAACCACTTTTTTTTCATTTACTAGTTTTGTATTTACAGTCAATGGTTGTTAAATTCAATTAATATATTTGAAATCAAAATTAAAATCTTAATATAGCATTGCTCGTTCGTCTCTGTTTTGGCAACCCGTCAAATTAAATTTCATTTCTGTCCAGACTTGCCAAATAAATGGATACATGATTTTAATTACATTATGTTTATTTGAAAATGTTCACAAAACATTTCATATTTGCATTATGTAATTACCAATTGAAGAAACTATCGTTGCTACCGATCTTTGTCTATTTGTGCCGTAAATAACAACCCTGACAACCGAAACAAACAACAACCAAATAGCACCACCCAACATTCAATTCATCACATGATAAAAATAACCCATTAAATTCTAATCATCCCTTTTGAATATAGTGTTACGAAAAGCACAAAGAGAGCCGTGACATTTCACACAATTCGCCGGGGCAGTGTATTCAGTTTTATTTTATGTTATGAAATAAAATATGTTATTCACGACAAAACGACAAATATCCTCTATATATTATTTATTGGTTGGCATACCATAGCCGGGTCACAACGCCCAGATCCGTCATCATTTCTCGGGGAACAAGATGCAATGGTTTCTGATAGACAGGAATCTAGTGAAGATATTTGTAGTTTGCTACCTCTGAAATCCAATGCCCAAGTAGCCCCTACTATACCGAGAAATGTGAGAAAGGAAACATTTCACATAATTACGTAAAATCAGATGAAAAAAACCTTTTACAACAAAACAATCTGATTAAAACACAGATCCCTTTTCGTTTCGTTTTTTTTTATAGTTTACAATTTCGTTTTACATGTCTTTGCTACACTAGGGCCTGGAAGAGTTGTTATATAACCCGCATTCTAATTGGTATATCAAAGTTTGACGTTATAAGTTCAAAAGTCGCTCGTATAACCTCTCACGCGACCTTCCACCACAACTGGCCAGATCGTCATGTAGTAGAGGCCATCGAAAGTAAAAAAAAAACCAAACCAAACCAAAATATAGATCTGTATTTTAATCAGCTTGACAACAAAGGTACCAGCGATAATTTCAAATTTCAACAAACTTAATTTTGAGTTCACTCTTTGATTTCAACGGATCTCGAGAAGCACCACTCAATCAACATACCTCCCAAATTTTGTTGAAACCCATTAAAGGGTTCACAAGGGGTGACATAAGGTGCTTTTGCGCCAACAACTATGAGATGGGGCAATTTCAATAGACTTTATTTCAAGAACCCCAAGCAAAGTAACATTCATGCCACTATTTATCAAAATTCTTCAACTACTTTCAGATTAACTCGTAACTTTATCTTCTTAGGATGATCCTTGCCGCGTTTCAGAGATTCAATTCAACCAATATGAAACAGACGCAGATTTGGTAATATATTTGAGCCTTAAATGTGTTGGACTTGAGTGCCTACTCAATATTTCGTTAAAACGAATGAATCATTTTGCTATAACGAATTAGTTAATTCGTTTAATTGAAATAATTATTTCGTTTAAACGAATTATTTATTTCGTTTAAACGAATTATTTATTTCGTTTAAACGAATTATTTATTTCGTTTAAACGAATTATTTATTTCGTTTAAACGAATTATTTATTTCGTTTAAACGAATTATTTATTTCGTTTAAACGAATTATTTATTTCGTTTAAACGAATTATTTATTTCGTTTAAACGAATTATTTATTTCGTTTAAACGAATTATTTATTTCGTTTAAACGAATTATTTATTTCGTTTAAACGAATTATTTATTTCGTTTAAACGAATTATTTAACAGTTCCGAGTTTTGGGTTTTGACTCGGATGTTTTAGTGAAAAGTCGGATAAAAAATCCGAGTTTTCGTCCTGTTCCGAAAACTCGAAACAAATGATTCCGAGAAATCCAACTTATCGTTTTTTTCTACATAGTGTAAAACTCGGAAATTAAAACCTCGGAATTTTCTTTGTTATCGTTTTCTTTTCTAATATAAGTATTAATCAGTCTTTGATATGTTGTTCTGCATCAGCATTTATCCAATTCTGTTCTTTTCCCTAATCTTAAGCATTTTTCTAAATGGAATTTCATTAATTTTATTAAAAAGACTTCAGTTTAAGATGTCAAAATTTCGGCATTCGGTTAGATACACACCAATGTTTTCTTTTAACCAATTTCTTTTAGATTAGAGTATGAAGGTCACATAAGACAAATATTCTGTATATGGCTGTTTTCATATATATTACATGAAACCTACATAAATGTATATTATATAGACATCATGACATAAGCGTACGTAATATACACCCTTGATGACCTATATCATAGACCTGGGCCCTGTTTCACGAAATTTTAACTAAAGATAAAATTCAAATTTTAGTAGATACTTTAATTTTGATTGGCTAAGCACTAAAATCAATCTAATATTATCCAATCAAATTACTAAAATTTGAATTTTATCTTAGTTAAAATTTCGTGAAACAGGTCCCAGACCCTTATGCTACTCAGTTATTAAGCTAGATATGCTTAGAAATAAATAATAATCACTTTATGCCATAGTAATAGAATCCATGTAGGTTACCCCCCCCCCCTTCCAAAAAAAAAAAAAAAAAATTTGAGCAATAAATAATAAACACTTTAGGGCAGTTAATATGACACAACAAAGGCTATAGATTGCAAGTAATAGTATACATGTAGATTTTAAAAAATTACAATTTTATGGATACACAATTACTGAGTTTAATACTAAGCGACGTGTCGACGAGGATATTCTTATCTTGATCAAGCAAATGATGATAAAAAGGAGAGTATCCTCGTCGACACGTAGCTTAGTATTAAACTCAGTAATTGTGTATCGATAACATTGTAACTTGTGATAATATGTTCAATTACTAAATGCCAATCAAAGAAAAAGCAATGATTACATTGTAATATAATAACTGTCCTTTCAGTAAGAAAATAAACACTAAAAATGGCTATTCACTATTTTAATAAAAAAAAATGCATATCAACAAAGCATAAACTACATTTGAAAGAAACAACATATTTTAATATTCCGTTAAATGAAACAGACAAACCAGAAAAGTTGAAATAACACAATTATTTAATTTAACACCATCACGCTATCTTGCAATACTAAATCATGAAGTAGAATAATATTATTTATAATTTCATGCAGTAGTATAGTATTATTAATGATTTCTTAATTATGTAAGATTTGGTAAGATTAGATACAGAGATGGTCGGTCTTGCTATAATTGTTGAAAAGTAGATAATAAAAAGGAAACTTTCAAATTACTTAATTATGAGCAAAGTTATGAATTTTTGAAGTTTCACCATATTGTCTCGGGCTCTTCACTACAATAATTGAGTGAACAGTATGGTATAGTAGTTTTCGATCGTGAGTGGAGGTGGGGGCCCCAAGGGCGTGGATTTGTCATAACTTTTTTTTTGGGGGGGGGGGGGACAAACCCTGGAACCTGGAACATTTCATTACCAAACCAAAATAATAATTACGAACAGTTTACTGTACCAGTGTTATTCGATGAAAGCTGTAACTACGCGGGTAATATGATGACGATATGGAAAAATTAATAGCTGCGATCGGCCAATTAAGGAGGAAGATATCGTGAAGATCAGTAACTGTGGTGAGAACCAAGACAGTAGATAGCCTTCAGAACGGGACATTCATGTGGATATAAACCTGAAAATCTGTCCTGGCGATCAAAATCATGGGGGGGGGGGGGGAGACCTATTCGTCCCAAATCCACGCCCATGGTCTAGCCAAAGACTCGATGTTATCACCACATTTAAAGTTGTTAAAATTTAAAATTTCTCCCACTTTTCTCTGTATTTGAAAGTGATATGTTGCGTTCTATATCTTGGTCGTTCATGTGTCCTTTTCTAATATTCACTTTTTATTTATTTAATTGGTCCCATTTTCTTGTTTTCTTCTGTCATGTTATAATCTGTGTCTGTCATATACAATTGTGGAAGTGATCTGAAAAATACATGTAAATTTTTATATCAATTTGCCACTTTGTTTCTGCATAGAAAATAAACCTGTCAATGTTAACATAATAAATTGCATTTTTTAAAATTATTTTATTAATTACCGATTATAGTAAACGTTTAGAATAACAAAACTTGAAGTTGATTGTAATTTTTATTATCTTAGATAAATCTAGCTTGTGAAATTTAATTTCATCTAAAATGTTTATATAATTTCATTCTACATGTATTTTTCTTCATATTTCTACCAGGCATGAAATGTAAACTCGAGTTTACATAAGTAGTCACTGCAGCCTTATACGTATGAATTAAGTATTTTATTATTTTTTTTATCAAGGTAAGCCTATTTCCCAAGTACTTTTCAGTTTCGTAGCTAAAAAACATTACTCACATACTTGCGCTTAGTAATGTAAAATAAAATTGAGAAAAAAAAAAAAATAAAAATAAAGATAATTTGAAAGTCGATTTTAACTATTCAGAATGGATTACCTTCCATTGGCTGTAATCAGCATTGTTAGTACAAGGCGGTAGTAAAAACTTCAGCTGCTATGACTTTTAATGACTGATTTATACCAAATATACAGCACTTTAGATCATTAGACCTGTCATTGAGTCAAGTAGCGTGGTTTTGATTCCCCGCTTGTACGTAACAAGGAATAGAGTCGCCGTCTAATAACCTCCACTGGTTTCCTTCCAAATCTAAAGACATATATGTCTAAAAAAACTTGCATCAAAAATATTTCTCCTAAATAAGATAAATGATCATTTATCTTACGAGACAAGAATTTTGTTTTATAATAGTTACATACTACCAATATTTGATTATTGCTCTATTATTTGGGGGAATGCTACCAAAAGTAGATAAGAAATTACAAAAGAGGTCAGCAAGAGGTATTCTTGATGCACCAATTGAAACTCCGTCCACCTCTTTATTTACTAAACTGGGTTGGCTTGCCCTTACACAGAGGATTCTTTATAATACAATTGTTTTGTCATTCAAAATTATTACATTTAATACCACGTTATCTAAATTTCTATTTTATTGAAAAATCTCTTGTTTCCAAAACTGATATCTTGCTCCGTTCATAGAACAGTAAATCTCCTTTCCTTCAGAAATGCAAAACGGAATCGATGAAACGTACTTTTCATTATTCTGCATGTCTTTTATGGAACAATCTGCCTTTTGATATAAAGATGTGTAAAAATGTTGAAAATTTTAAGATTAAACTGAAAACTCATTTATATGGAGCACTGAAGGAACCATAATATTTTGAATTTATCCTGATATTACATGTATATATGTTTTTGTAGCGTAGGAGGAAAGATTAGTTTTTTTGCAAACTAATTGCTTCATTAAATAAAGTTTTTATTATTATTATTACTATTATAGTTTGTGTCGAGTGGGCGTAAAATCCCATTTATCTCTTTATCCCTCTCCTCCTCAAATGTTTTGAATTTTAAATGGCCCACTGGCAATGATTGACTTTTGTTGTTTATTCCATAGAAAAGGACCAGCAGAGGAAAAAAGCATATTTTCCAAGTTGTAAGTTCATAGTTAGAGCTGTTAAATGATGTTTAATTGTCTGAGAACGGAGATTTCTGCAGATCTTTACAATATTTTTTAAAATATAAGATGTGAATTAATTATATTCATTTAATTTTATTTTCTTTGGGTATGGTGACGGCGTTGTCGGTTGCGCTGCTGATAGTAGTTGTAGTTGTAGTGCAAGAAAGGGTGGGGTGTCAATGTTATATAAATTATATTCGTTGATTACATTAAAATATATATTTCTTCGAGTTAAAGGGTTTAACGTCCGACTGGACTAATGAAGACGGACATGCGCCATATTGTGTCCTATGAGAGAATTTGTGCCAGGGTACCGGCGCTACGACCTACTCTTATATCGAATTTCAACTGCCAAAGATTCTTTTACGTTCCACCCGAACGATTATACGTTTCCGAAACAAATGGTTCTTGCTTTTTGGTAAAAAATCTGAGTGTAACACTTAATTTGATATTTGTTTATTTGGTGCAATGTCTATTTTCTGTTTTGTTCGCAGGTTTATCTTGTAGATTTTTGTTTACGTGTAGTGCGGTCCTCCTGCACTTACTATTAGGAATAAAATCCACCAAAATTGGCCTTGGGCAACAACATGTTGAGACGCCTGCATAACAGAATAGAACGATTCAATGTTTAATAACCACAATAATAATTTTAATTTTATTGCCAACCCTTTCACAATATTTGAATGAAATATCCCGCACAGGGTGTTAATCTGTTTTTAGTTTTTATTCCAATTCAATAAAACAATGGCTTGACTTTATTCATTATTTACAATTTATTACGTTATTTGTATATTTTAAATAATACAATTGAAGAGATAAAAACATTTTGATTTTATACATTCAACATTACACGTAGACCTAAATGTATTTTTAAAATACGTGCGTATAAACATATAGGCTTGGAAAAAAACGAAACAAATGATTCTTGCTTTTTTATGAAAATTCTATTTGAGTACAACTTCAGGAAAAAATCCACCAATATCGGCTTTAGGGAAAAAAAAGTTACAGGCGTTCTGGTTTTCGTTCCCGTTCGACTTATCTTTGTGGACATTTTTCTAACTATTCGTTACTTTTTTCGGCAGGCTGAGATTTGTGCATCACAAACGCTTTCCCGCTATTAGACAATGACAAAATCAGTAAATTCCCATGCTGAGAAATTTTAATTACAAAGACATCCATAACAGCCCCACCCCAAAAGCTAAACTAGATCGGCGCATTTACTAACTGCATGAAATTTATTGCATAATGTTTATGGCGGTATATTAGATTCAAAATTTTATCATGTTATCGTCTAACTTCTATTCATGTAATTTTTAATCTAAGACAATGTATACTAATTTTTTCATTTGTTCCTCGTAAATGGGGCTTCTTATCTTACAATTTTTATTCAATTTCATGTTATTTCTATTATTGTTAAGAAAGTTTGTTCTCTTCATTGAAGCTTTACTTGTTTAGAATGAACATCGAATAAATTAAGAATTTTGATACATCGGCCATAACAACCATCATCATGACGTCGTTTGGTGTCGCCACCCACTGCATGCCTTTATAAAATTTAAAATAATCATAAATTTTCAAAATTGAATACAAATAATTCTAAATGAAATATGCGACAGTTTATGAAAATAAAATAAATAAAACGTGAAAGTTGCCGTTTACGTGGGCATACCTTCTTGGTCTCTCTTTTCATTCATAATCTATAATAAGGTCGCATGATAAATAGACGTACATCGGGCCTATCATTTTAATAAAACTTTTCACATAATAGAGGGAGAAAGGAAGGAGAAATGAATTCACGAGTGAAAAGAAAACCAAATGAAAATAAATCGGCTTTATAGATTAAGCATTGCCAGACATGCAGCTATTTATCGACCTACCATAAAAATAAGGCTATCTACAAGTCAACAGTCATATTTGGCAGTGGCTATTTGCCACATGTGGTAAGCAAGAATTTCAAAACAGCCTTACGACTACAAACCGCAATTGTTACCCGATTTTAATGAAACTTACAGATTATAATAACAATGATAAGATCTTTAAGTAGCAAAACTCTCGACCACTTCCGGTTGGCGGTTTCCGAGATATTGAGGTTACCACACATTTCATGTGACACGGCTACAGACCGCAATTATGAACCGATTTCAATGAAACTTGCAGATTATAATTACTTTAATAATATCTCATAGTAGCCAAAATTTCGACCACTTTCGGTTATCTCCGAAACTGCTAATCGGAAGTGGTCGAAATTTTCGCTACTCTGGGATATTATTAATGTTATCATATTCTGTAAGTTTCATGGATATCGGTTGATAATTGTGGTCTGTAGCCATGCCACATGAAATGTGTTGTAACCTGATATCTCCGAAACCGCTAACCGGAAGTGGTCGAAATTTTGCCTACTCTGAGATATTATTAATGTTATCATAATCTGCAAGTTTCATTGAAATCGGTTGGTATTTGCAGTCTGTAGCCGTGCCACATGAAATGTGTGGTAACGATATCTCCGAAACTGCTAATCGGAAGTGGTCGAAATTTTGGCTACTCTGAGATATTATTAATGTTATCCTATTCTGTAAGTTTCGTGAAAATCGGTTGATAATTGTGGTCTGTAGCCGTGCCACATGAAATGTGTGGTAACCTGATATCTCCGAAACCGCTAACCGGAAGTGGTCGAAATTTTACCTACTCTGAGATATTATCAATGTTATCGTTATCTGTAAGTTTCATTGAAATCGGTTGATAATTGCGGTACGGAGACTTGCCACATGTGGCAAATAGTCTCCGGATTGTCTTACCACATGTGGCAAATAGCCCCAGCCGTCATATTTATGTATTTTAATATAGTTCTTCAAGTTTTCTTTTTTTTTCTTTTACATTTATAATTACTTTCTATTGTCCTTGATTTAAAGAATAAAGAAGGATTTTGGACATTTATAGGCCTATATATGAATAGCCTTTTTTTGAAAAAAAAAAAATAAAGACTACATCCTTGGCTTTTTCCTCTAGAATTAACTGAAAATACAGAATAGTAAAGAAGGCAATCAGATAAGGCTTAGCCTATAATAATAGGCCTACATCCTATTTTAAAAATAAAATCTGGAAGGTTGTAACGTCTACAGTTATAAAAGGGGCTACATGAGTACCTGTAACATTTAACTATGTGTTCCTACAATTTAAACCACAGCCAAGTTACAGCTAAGACAGCAAACACATTAGCAAATTCCCTACTCTGAGTTATCAGTTAGGGTCCGATTGGAGCGCATGTTTCGTGTCAAGCGTTGGGCCTGATTTGCATGTAACATAAGTCTGAATGTGGGAAGCTGATGATTACGTGTAAAAATGTATAAGAGACAACGTCACTAAATATCAGAAAGCAGTACTCAGTAATTATTACAAAACACTATAAAACATGTACATGGGGGTCCAGGGAGACCCCACGGTACGTGCACCGACAAGGGTTAAAGAATAAATTTAATAGTGAAAATACAGAATTATAAATTGTAGAGAATAAATTTGGATATAGACAGGCCTATGCAATTAGTCGGGACCTTTTAAGAAGAAAAAAATGATATAGGCCTAAGCAATGGAAGTTTTTTTTTTATCATACAATATTAAGACCCCACCAAAATATTACCTCGTGTCTTTAACCTTTTCAAAAAAATCGAAGAGAATACAGCATAGCAAAGAAAAAAAAAGAAAAAAAAAAGAATGTTCTTTCTTGTTATATGTATATTGATTTTATTTCGTTCATTTTATTTATTTCCCTTTTTGTTTGTTTAAACATCAGTGAAAAAAAGAAGTAATAAAAGAAGCTAGACACATATGGTATACATATAGGCCTATATGTGAATAACCTATATTTTTTAAATTTTAAAATAAAGACTTTAAAATTACAGACAATACTGTCCAAAATATCAAAGAAATAACTAACTGGACGTAGAATCTTAGTTGTTTCCCCATCTAATATTAACTGTGAAATTACAGAAAAGTAAAGACGAAAATGGTATAAGCCTATCATATATATAAAGTAGGCCTATATATTTGTGAAAGAATAAATTTTGACTATTTTGTATTAAATTAACAGTGAAAATATAGAATTTAAAATTGGGATATAAACACATAAAATATAGTTATATAATGTAATCCTATATTTTTTTTACAAATAATTTCTGCTTTTTTTCTCGCTGAAATTACCACTGAAAAACAGCATTGTAAATTGTAAAGAAGAAAATGGGATATAGGCCTATAATATAAGTAGTTATTTGTTTTAAAAAATATGATATAGGCCCATACTATAAGTAAAAAAAAAAAAAATATGATATAGGCCTATAATATTAGTAGGTTTGTTTTTTTAAAGAAGAAAATACGATATAGGCCTATGCAATGACAGGTGTTTATTAAACAATTAAAGACACCAAAATTACAGAAAGATAATATAAGACCCCACAAAAAAATTAAATTATATGTTTTTGAACTTTTCTAAAATTACTAGAAATAGGACGCAAATATAGGCCTATATGTGAATAGCCTTTTTTTTTTTTTTAAAAAGAAAGACTCTAAAATTACAGCTTATACTGACCACAAGACGAAAGAAAAAAAAATAAACTGGACAACACATCTTGAATTTTTATTCCTCTAAAATTAATTACTGAAAAGTGAAAGAAGAAAATGGTGTAAGGCCTATATATTTTTAAAGAATAAATTTGGGCTGTTTTGTATTTAATTAACATTCAAATACAGAATTTTAAATTGTAAAGAAAATATGGGATATAGGCTTTCAAAATATAGTTATCTAATGTAAACCTATATTTTAAAAAAGACAAATTTGTGCTATTTTCTTTGAAATTAACACTGAAAATACAGAATTGTAAATTGTAAAGGAGAGAATTGGATATAGGCCTATAATATAAGTAGTACATTTAAAGAATATGATAAAGGCCTACAACATTAGTAGTTTTTTTAAAAATAGTATTGAGTCGCGTGCATAATTACAGACTATGAAGAAAATATACGCCCCCCCCCCACCAAAACAAACAACAACAAAAAAAAAACCCTACTAATTAACTTCTATATCTCTTAACGTTTCTAAAATTACTAGAAAAAAACAACTGGGTATTTAATGTAAATAGTTTTATATATAGAGGCTCTAGAATTACAGATCATGAAGATCTTATTATATAAGACCACATAAAATAACTGTTCTGACCCTTTTTTCTCTAAAATACTGAATAGTAAAACAAAAATATTTATATAAAGACCTCAACAAGTAAAAAAGAATAGAGGTTTAAATGTATGTATGTATGTAGAAAAGGGCTAAAATCACATATTAGGATAAAAAAAAAGACCGCACAATTTTTTTTATCTGAACAGTATTTAAATTTAAATATTGTAATGCGCCATTGCAAAGACAAATTGGTAGTGTAAATACTGCTTATACTTTTATTATTTTATCATGGACCCTATATGTCAATAGACATAATGTACTTTTTTTTATTATCAAAGGACATGATACAATTTTGGTATTCATAAAGATTAAAAATAAATAGTAGAAAATTCTAGATGAATACAACTGGCTGATTTATATATTTTCAAAATCCAAAATCCAAACAAAACTCCAATGAAATAAACAAGGCGTGGCAACTTATATTTTCTTTGTCATCATATTATTTTATTGATTTAATAACTTTATTCTCAAATAACCGTTACAATAAACAGCGTAGAGAAGAAATAGTGTAATCTAATTAATATAACATAATAATAATAACATAATAAATATATATACAATGTGTTGAGTTGATGGGGGAGCAACATAATAATAACATGAATATAATATACAATGTGTTACGTTGAAAGGGAGTTTAATGTCTGTTGAATAATAAATATAAATTTACATAAACTATTTAAAGTACTATATTTATAATTATTAAATAGGTTATAAAATGAAATAATATTTCTAAATTTTATTATATTTTTAGGAATTAAGTTAGTTCTATGTTCACTTAGGGTTGGACATTCGAATATATAATGAAACTCGTCACCTATAAGTTCAAGTGTGCAGATATTGCAGGTTCTCTGTTGTCTTGGAATACCAAGCCATCTACCGGTCTCTATAGGTAGTCTTAAGTTACCTGTTCTAAATCTGCATAAGATATTTCTTGATTTGCCATGTAATTTATGTAAATATGGTTCAAATTTCAATTCGTTTTTAAATAATTTGTAATTTATACATTTAGGGAAACTATTTATATCAGAGTGCCAGTTTTGCTTAAATTGATCTTGGAGTATTAATTTTACTGTGTGTTTTAACCAGGGTACATTTACAAAGTTTTGTGTTGTCCAAATATAGCTTAAACCACATTCATCAAGAATAGATTTTACAAATTTTAACCAAGGATTTGAAACGTTACCATTAAGAAATCTGTCATATATTAGTTTGTACATGATAATTGATATTTTAGAAGGTTTACCAGTCAGTAGTTTAGCCCAAAAGGTTATAGCTCTAGTTTTAATATCTATTTCTATGGGGTAGCGACCCAGTTCTCCGTATACCATGCAATTCGGTGTAGATTTATTTAAGTTTAGCAGATATTTGCAATATTTAAGGTGTATAGTTTCGATTTTGTCAAGTTTTGAGAAGCCCCATATTTCACATGAATATATTAACGACGGTTTAATAATTTTATCAAAGAGGTCTAGCTGACAATCAAGACTTAAGTTATTGGTCCTACATGATTTTAATACTGAAAACATAGATTTCATGGCTTTATTTGATAAATAATTTATTGCTTTTGAAAAGTTTCCAGTTTTTGAAAAAATTAGACCTAAGTATTTAAATTCATTTAATATTTCTATCGGCTCATTATTGTATGTAAAACTAAATTTTTGGGGGTTCCTGCCTTTTCCAAAAGCCATTATTTTTGTTTTAGACACGTTTACAGTCAGGTTCCATGTGTCACAATAAGTTTTAAATATATCCAATTGGGTTTGTAAATCTGGTGCACTTTCCGAAAATACCGTAGTGTCGTCTGCATATAGAATAGTAAATAATTTCATATATATTGATAAACTATTTTGTATTTCTGCGGAAATGGTAGGCATACCAATAATTTGATGCTGCGACATAAATTCGGTCAGGTCATTTAGAAAAATGGAGAAAAGAAAGGGTGAGAGATTCTCACCTTGTCTCACTCCAATTCGACAACTGAATAACTCAGACACTTGATTATCTATTACTAATCTAGATTTAATAACATCATATATATTATATATTATTCTGAAGCATTTACCTTTATTGTTATTCTTATTTAGTTTCTGCCATATGTGGATTCTGGTCAGACTTATATTTTCTTTGTCATCATATTATTTTATTTGAGGGCGTAGGCGTTGTGTCTTACAGTGAATACATGTCATGAAGTACTCTTTAGATACAGTTTCTTTTATAATACTTTCTTATTTCTATTGAGTTGTTTAGCAGAACAGTAGAACCCTAAACACCATTTCGTTTTATTTAATTTGTTTAGCTGAAGTAACCCAGGACATGTTGAGACGATTACGATTCATTGTTTAATAACGCAATAATAATTTAATTTTATTGCCAACCCTTTCACAATATTTGAATGAAATATCCCGCACAGGGTGTTAATCTGTTTTTAGTTTCTATTCCATTTGATTTTATACATTCAACATTACACGTAGACCTAAATGTATTTCTGGGGAAAATAAGCCAGATAAGCCCATTTACTTATCACACGATTGACGAAACTTGTTATGTCAGCATAAGACATTTTCTATAGTCGGGTATCCCAGTCACCGAGCGGAATCTCTCACCCGTATTCCAGCACCCGGATTCGAAATGAAGTTAGCAAATATATTCCTAGCGCCAATAAAAACCTATAAATAATAATCACGAAAATTGTTACCTTTATATTAGAAAATAACATTTTAAGACATATTAATGCAAAGTATATATTATAATAGCCCCGCCCCCCTACCCCGAAAATGGGTAGACCTACGTCCATTTTGCATCTAAAAGCACCCAAACCAGCTTTTGGTGGCAAAATGTTTTTTTATTTCACATGAAATGCATCTTAAAAACCCAAAGATCTTGGTTCCTTCCGATATTCGCGCATATCAAATCATAACTTCCTTAATTATGGCCCATGATTGAACGAAAAATCGCTATTTTAGCTTGTGATCCCTCTAGAGGTCACAATTTTTATCCGATTTAAACAAAACGTTTAAAGATATCACCGTTACACCATAATGGGGGTTGACTTGGAATTTCGTGAAAATCTGACCAAAACTGCCAGACAAAAAGTGTAAAAGTATATCATACCAAGGTTAATGTGGACCCTCTAAAGGTCACAATATTCATCCAATTTTGATGAAACTTTACATTTATGTTTATATCACAAAGATCTCGGTTTCTGTCGATAATCACGTATATTGGAACGTAACTTCCTGGATCATTGTCCCTGATTGTTTGAAACATCACGTTTTTGTATTAACAATTTGTCTTCAATTTTTAAAAAACTTTTAATTATAACACTGTTACACCTCAGTGAAGGTTGATTTCAAATTTGGTATGCAAATAGTGTAAAAGTATGTAATACCAAGGTTGTGGACCCTGTAGAAGTCAAAATTTTTATCCGATCTTGATGAAACTTGAAATACATGTTTATAACCGAAAGATCTTGGTTCTTTTTATGGCCCCTGATTGTACAAAAATCACGTTTTTGTTTAGCTTATTCTCTGTCCATATCTTGCAAAATGTGGGCGTATCTTGCTTGATAACCGCTGGTTATCCAATTTCAAAAGCCATCTGAATATATCACCGTTACATCCTAATGATGGTTGAGTTTGAATTTCGTGAAAATCAGACCAAATCTGCCAGACAAAATAGCCACCCCTCGTACGCAAATAGTGTAAAAATATGGTATATCAAGGTTTTGGACCCCTTAAAGGTCCTAATTTTGATGAAACTTGAAATGCATGTTTAAAACCCACAGATCTTGGTTCCTTGCAATATTCGCACATATCGGATCGTAACTTCCTGAATTGTGACCCTTGATTGTACGTAAAAACACGTTTTTAGCTTGTGGTCCCCCTAGAGGTCACAGGTTTTATCCGATTTAAAAAAATTCACCCTCTGGTGGTTGAGTTTGAATGTCGTGAAAATCGGACAAAAACTGCCAGACAAAATGGGCAAATAATCTACAGGGGTTGCAATTATTAACATACTAGCAGGATACCCGGCTTCGCTCGGGGGTCATAACCACGAAACCGGAAGTGGTAGACTAACGCCACCTGGCCTATGTTACTCCCCGGTCCGAGCTACCCCTATACCCCAAATTTCAGACTCGGGGCAGACCTAGTGTAGCCGCCAACCCCGAACAGACAGACAGACAGACAAACAGACAGACAAACGACAGTCACAAATATTAGTACACTGAAAAAACCCTTGTGTTGGATCTCAACACAAGAACTTGTGTTAAAAATATTTAACACATGTTTGTGTTGTATTGCATTGCAATGACACAAGTTTGTGTTCTTTTCAATGTCTTAACACAAACTTGTGTACATTTATAAAATCTTATGTGTTTTTTTTTTCCATATAATTAATTACGTCGACATTAAAGATAACATTTATTATGTTCCTTTATCACATTATGTTTTTTATTTATTGAGAAAATCTGAATGGGATTGGGGAACTGGATTAGGGATCTGGCCTAGCCTATATGTAAAACCACTCTTCCTGAATTTGAATGTCGAGTAATTCACTTGATTTATTTTTTAATATTTCTAATTATCTAAAAGGATATTATATTAATTATTACAAACATTAAGTAGAAATCGCAATGTATGTATCGTGCGATGCATTTAATATCTCTTTTAAAACAACGTATTTTATAACAGTATACTGATATAAGAGATCAAAGTTTTAGTCAATTATTATCTAAATACAAACTATTTATTTAATTAGATATAATAAAAGATTATTCTGATTCTACTCTTTGTTTATTTCACATCTTGTCTCAGACAATATACAGAGACAGGTTATTACAATGTCTGCATTTAGAAGTGTCTGATTGATATCGCCCCAATAAACTTGACACATCAAAGACAATAACAATTGTGTTATATCTACGTTTTAAAAAAATGTTTGAATGGGCGTGGAAATAGTCGAGTTAATCTTTTTATTTAATTTAATTGGTTCATTAATCGAAATTGGAAATTTATTCTTACCTGTAAATGACCAATTAAAATGAATTACTCTTAAAACAAAGAAAGAAATATTTATTGAAGTAATTTTGCGGTATTAAACCCTGTGGTACTGCAAATGTTAACTGTATTATTAAGCATTAGTATCGAAAAAAGTGATATTGTTGTGAAAAAAGTTTGTTCAGAAAATAAGAACACCAGGTTTGTGATTTTGGTATTTTTTAATACAATGTATTTATAACGCAAATTTTTCGTTTCGGTTAAAACAAAATATACGTCCATTTTAATTGGCCGAAGGATGTGTGACTAATAGAAATATGGCGGGCGGACAAACTGACCAAACAGTATATTTCGAGGTATTTGAGGTAAGCTAATTTAATATTATATCATAACTGCATGTGCATAATTGTGTTCTGTTTGATTAAATATTCAAAAAATCATTCTTAGGATACAACCTCGACACCAGTCCGCCCTGAATTGCAATGTTTGTTTTGTGTTCTGGGCGCCATTTTGAATATAATACAATCCAGCGATAGTGTAGTCTAATTCCTTTAAAAGGGAATCCGAATTTGTTAATTTTCTGCAATATCACTTCGGTGGAAGCGGACGTTAAATAAAGCTATTTTACGTACAAAGACCTACAATAAAATCCAGGTGAATTGGGAAAAATATTCATGTATTTTCTTGATGAAGAGTAGCTATTTCAATTTGTAAATGCCCAGTCATCTTAGACAAATAATAATTCCAACTTCAAATCAGTTGTATTTATTCAAATCATACCATGAAGAATTGTATTTTTCCACTTGCATAATAATAAAAACTTGACTTTTATTATTTTATTTCTTCAGGCCAAGAGCATGGAAAATTGGTAATTGCCTTGTATCACTGCTAACTATAAATCACAGGGAGCCTTGGGCAGAAATGATAATATGGTTCTCAGATATGTTACTGTGTACAGACTGAACAGAAAATATTTATACACTTGCTATTACAGTACTGGCCAAATTAATAGCAATTTTTTCTAAAAACGTTGCAGAAGTAACTCACTAAAATTGAAGTATGAATAAAATCATACACCGTGAATATATTGAACTGAATATTCTTACACATAACCATAGGCGTACGAGGAAATTTTTGACTGGGGGCGGTGGTGGTTGGTGCCCCAAAAATGTAGTTAGGTTCTTAGTATGTTACATAATAATAATAAATTCGCTGTTAAATTGGACACATTCAAGAACACAATATTTTTTTATACAACTTTTACAAAGTACAATTGTGTGCCCAAATTTTCCCAGCCCCCAGCCCCCCCCCCCCCAGCTCGTACGCCTATGCACATAACCATATTGACATCTACTTCACATTGCATGGTTGGTCGACGCAACGCCGTGTATAGATAAAGTTGCGACAACTGTGAAGCCAGGAATTTCATATGACGTCATGCAAACTTATTATCTATTTATATGACCTATTATATTGTTGGATGTCATAGATTTCAGCGAATAAGTGTATATAGGACATAAAACATACATTTTTTAAACGAAAAGTATAGCTGAACATACTATTATTAGTATTATACAACAAGAAGCGCACATTATTGTTATATAGCCTTATTCTATAAGAAAAATCAAAATAAAAGATACACTAGATAAAAGTACTATTAAACCAGGGGCGGATCTAGGAATTTTGAAAAGGGGGGGGGGCTGCAAAATGAAGGCATTGACCGCGGTGACGGGGCTTGCCGCTGAGGGGGTGGGGGGGGGGGGGTCCCCAAGAAAATTATCCGTCATTTCCTTGCATCTGTAGCCATTCCAAGAGCTATTTCCCAGACTGGTGTGTTTGAGTCGATGGTTCGAGTCATTTGGGATCCCTACAACGGGTTGGGAACTGACATATTTGAGTCTGAGAAAAGGCACTTTCAGCCGTAAAAAAGGGCACTGTTGAAAATTAGGGGGGGGGGCGCCCCTCGCGCCCCCCATAGAATCCGCCTCTGATTAAACATATTTAACTTGCATTCGCTTTTAAAGGAGCTAAATCGCTAATATTTGGGAACTAGAAATTGTCACAAATGGGTCGCACTAACCTTGATGTTCACAAATACGTAAAACATCTATTGGTGGTTAACAGTGTGTAACTAAAAGCTAAAATTGGATCGTATTATTACCAAGATTATATGTACCTTGAATTTTTTATCACGAAGTCTATCGCATCCAGATATTTAAAGCGCGTTTACAATATATTCATTTTTTTGTATCGTAAAATTCATCTTCATTTGACGAACTACACCCAAACTACTGTCAGTGTAAACACGGTTTGGAGACTGTATCTGAACTACAGGGTACATCGAACTACAGTGTACATCATGCTTAAGAGACACTATCTCATATCCAACAGGAAAAATGACGATTAATTTAATATCCGCCAATTGGTGTTGCTGCTATTTTGTATTTTCAAAATTTATCTTCAAATTCAGAGACATCGAAAACCATATAAAGGACATTGCAAAAGTCATATCTTACGTATCTTAAGAGATGCCCTTTTAGTCTACCAAATTTATGTTTTTTTGGTAAATTGCCTTATACATGTATTACCAAATTCGGTAGCCCTTTTAAAAGAAATGCCCGGCACCACATGGAAAATACATTTCTTTAATTGATGTTTGTCAAATTCGATTTCCGCACATTTCGCGTACATAACCACGATATAATGGTCGAACTTTACGTACATCAGATAAACTATTTTTAAAGCCCAAAACTATTCAACTAGTCTCTTTTAGTTATCAAGCACCTGTTTTATGGGATAATCTACCATTTAGTTTAAGATGTTGTACATCTCTATATTCTTTTAAAAAACAACTTAAATCACATTTATTTAATGAGGCTTTTAACTGACTCTGTATATAATTGTTAACATGTCCATAATCTTGTTGTTTATTTATGATTACATTGTCACTTTGTAAAGTGCCCCTGAACATGTTTTATGAAAGGGCGCGCTATAAATATGCTGTAATAATAATAATAATAATAATATTACCAAATTTGGCGGCCATTATGAAAGAAACGCCCGGCACCATATAACAAATACTTCTTTTTTTTAATTTGACGTTTGTCAAATTCGATTTTTCGGCACATTTCGCTTGCATAACCACTCTGTGTTTGAGGAATTTAAAAAGAAATCATTTATAATCCAACGAGTAAATAGTAAAACACACTGATTACGAGATATCGCTCTCAGAAAATTCCCCGATTTTGGGTATGATTTTGTTTTATCACTGAACCAAACTGCATTGATTTCTTTTGCATTTTTATTTAGGGTAAAACGTTATATTATCCCTCAACGCCTAATACTGCAAGAAAAAAACAAATTTTGGTATGTAAACCTGTATGAAGCCATGACGTCATAGCTTTTATGGCGTCATAATTGGGACCCAAAATGGCGCCTGGAAATGAGTTGTCGTAACTTTCCCACAGTCTACTCACTCATGTGCTCATCGTTGTATACCAACTATCGTTGAAAAAATCAATTTACGTCGATTTTTGAACATTTTAAAAGCCGTAGTTCGATTCGGCGCCCAAGAAAAGATATAAATATACACCAAAAACATGGCAATCAATCAAGTTGAAGCGTTTTGGCGTAAAACATCTGTTTAGGCGAGATGACGTGTTTTTGGTGTACATAAGTAAGCAATAATGCTACCTGACTAAAATACCCCCCCCCCTCTTGCATTCGCATGTAGTCATACATATGAGTCTCAAAATAATATAATATATTGTTAAATTATGCTCTTTTCAACTCCCCCGCCCCCGCCGCCGCCCCCTGCTCAATGAGTTATTTTACTTTTATTCTGCCATGTAAATAACTCTATACCCATGACTGGTGTACCAAGTTAAATCCACATCAAAACCCCATTTGTCGATAAGTGTATTTATAATAATCACTTGAACATCCTTGGAGAATTATATCTATTTAGTGAATATTAATACCAAATAAAGAAAACAACTCTAAATTCTGAATATAAAGTCATCAAATTCTTTTACAGATCTTATTGTGGAAACCCAAAAGTTATATGTCACCATTGCCTTTTTAATCACAAATTTTTTTTAATGTCAAATACCAAACCATCTCTAATATTGTTTCATTATATAGAATGCAGTGTAATCCTAAACACTAAAGATTTGGCCTGAAAATTTGAAATAATATAGAGGGATCATCAATAATTAATAGTAACATTCGATAATTATAAAAATGTATTATTGTAGGATGAAATCAACCTTTATTTTTAAACATTTAGTGAACATTTCGAATGTTAATGCCTCTTTTATATAAAATGGTTTTATTAATTAATCAATTTTTGTTTTACAAATTTTTAATTTTCTCCATTTTGTTTGATTTTTATGCTATATTTATTTTATCTATCTATAATTATTTGCCTGTGCTTTATCTATTAGTTCCCATTTATATACTGTAGAAAATTTTGAATTCCTAATCTGTTAAAGGGACTATTTTTTCTTAAAAGTATTTCAATTTAGTGCATTATTAATGTCTTTAGTGCTTGGTTTGGTTGATATTAAATTTAGATATATTTAAAATGTATGTTTTGGGACCATGGGGTAGGGATATTGTGAACATATATATTATATTCTCAGTTCTTTTTAAGGTTAATTGTAAAAAAAAATTAAATAGCTTTTTTTGAGGGGTGGGGGGATATTGTTATTATTGAACACAATTTTATTAGTATTGAAATTAACTTTTTTGATTAATATTCCAAATGTCTCGGTGCTTTATTTTTCAATTTAAATAGCTACTTTTTATTTAATAATTGGGAATGGGGGGTGGGTATTTTTTCATTGTATAACACAATTTTATTAGTATTGGAATTAACTTTGTTTATTAACCTTCGAGATGTCTGTATTGGTATTAATTAGGCATTAATTTATTTTTTCATATCATTTATTGAATAAATAATAATTTAACAAACAAAATTATTATGTCATTTATCAATAATTACAGTTTAAACAGAACGAATGGAAGGGGTTGCATTCGAAAGGTTGTTATACTGGATATAAATTGGTAAAATACAACACAAGTTTTTGTTATACACAAGTTTGTACGAAACAACACGAGTTTCAGAAATTTCAACACAAGTTTCAGAAATTTCAACCCAAGTTTCAGAAATTTCAACACAAGCTTCAGAAATTTCAACACAAACAAGTTTCAGAAATTTCAACACAAATAATGTGTAGATTTTCACATAAGTTTTGTGTTGTTTCAACATTTAACACAAGTTTTGTGTTATTTCAACATTTAACACAAGTTTTGTGTTGTTTCAACATTTAACACAAGTTTTGTGTTGTTTCAACATTTAACACAAGTTTTGTGTTGTTTCAACATTTAACACAAGTTTTGTGTTGTTTCAACATTTAACACAAGATTGTGTTGTTAAATAGAGACACCTAACTTGTGTTGAAAATAACACAAGTTTGTGTTGTTTCAACACAAGTTTTTTTTTCAGTGTATAGATTTGGATCCAATTCAGTAGGATCCATCATAAGGTTGTACCTAGTTTTACTGGTCCATGTCCAATCCCCAAGGGCAGAGTCACGCCCAATTTTTGTTTTTTTTTGTCTACAGGCTGGAATTCTAAATGGATCATCTTGGAATATTTATTCCTTATACCGCCAGAATAGCAACTATTTATTATTTTGGTGCATGTCCCGACCCCATAGGACAGTGTCACACCCACACCCATGTCAATCAAAGCAGGAATGTGGACGTATATTGCAGCTTTAGCGATGCTCTTGTTATCAGATTTTGATGAAACTTAAAATATATGTTTATGTCCCAAAGATCTCAGTTCCTTTCGCTTTTTGCGCGTATCAGACCGTAGCTTCCTTGATTATGCCCCCTGATTGTACGAAAAATTGTGTTTTTAGCCTGTAGATCCTCCAGAAGTCACAATTTTTATCCGATTTTAAAAACCGTTGAAATATATCACTGTTACACCATAATGATGGTTGAGTTTAGATTTCATAAAAATCGGATCGAAACTATACCCAACAAATCTCTTCCAAAATGTGGGCGTATCTTGCATGGCTACCGCTTGTACTTATTTGTAAGTATTTATTGGAAATTAAGTGTAAATGTCTTTATTTTGTCATTGTATGTCAGCAATTGAGTTGTCTTTCAGTCATAATGAGTTTTGTGACATTTTCTTATCTTGCCTTAGAGAGTATATCCTGTTGGGTGTTTGATCCCTTTGATCATTAAAACTAGAAAAAGTCAATGATGTCATCATGGAGACATGTGGATCCACACAGATGATATAATACCGATTAGTATACCAACATCCTCTTACAAAAATGAACAAAGAGTTCTCTTCTTAAAATCATTCACCTTCCTGATTGCTTATGATCAATAAACCAGTTATATTAAAGTTATAATTTCATATTTTTAAGTTATATTTTTAAAATGTATTAAAATAAAGCCTTAAAATAGATGGTATCTATAAACAATCCTACCTTGTTAAAGAATAATCCTTTTAATCCCATAATTCACTATTGCTAGTTGAGAAACTGGCAAACATATCATTTTCAACTTCAAATTCAAACGTTTGAAGATAGCTATTCCATGGTGGGGAATAGGAAAACAAGGTATGTAAATGAAATGAAATGAAATGGTGTTTTGCTCCGAACTGGGCTAATGAAGACGGGCATACGCCATACAGTGTGCTATGAGGGAAATTTTGCCCAGACAGCGGCACTACGGCCTACTCTTATATCGAATTCCAACTGTCAAGGGATCTTTTACGTGCACGCCAATGTGTACATGGGACCTCGGTTTTTCGTCTCATCCGAATGACTAGACAGCTGTCCTTGTCAGGCCCTCCGTCCTGCATCACTGACAAGGGGAAACCACGCCGGAAAATCTGGATGAACTTTCTCGGCCAATGCAGGGATCGAACACCCAACCTCCAGGCTAGCTAGCCAGCGCCTTACCCACTTAGCCACCGTGATCCCCAACAAGGTATGTAATTGGGAGGTAATTGTGTTATTATTTCCGGTGTAAAGATTTTTAAGTGTGAGAAAGATAACCTATGATCGTATGATAGTGAGTTGACAACCTATTGAGGAAAAGACATAGAAATAATTATGTTTTGACTTTCTTAGAAAATATGAAATTGTAACTTTAAAACTTTATTAAAGATCTAACGTGAATAAATTAGAACACTAACATATTTCGTTAGAATACGGTATTTTTAAAGATGATAGTTTAGAACCCTAATAACCAAGTTTTGGTTGAATTTGTTCCGAAAAATGTGTACATCAGATAGAATATTGTGTTTTCAGTATTTTGTTAAAGATACATTATGGGAGATTAGATAAAGAGCTGGCAGTTCTCACTATAATAGTTAAAAACTAGATAATGTAAAGGCAATGATAATGTAAATTTCAGTCAAATTGATCCACTATGAACCGAAGATTAAGTGATTGAAATTTCGACCTAGCCTCGATCATCATTACTAAAGTCTGTACGATAAAAAACATAGTCTCGATCACCCATTTCATGATTAAACGATAAATGGAAGTCGAGCAGCAAATCGGATCCTAATCCAATAAATATTGCAGGCTAGCGATGCCATCGAGAGTTGATTATGGTCTGGATAAGTTAATTAATGTCTAATTAATAACTTAGATAACATTTCAGGCCTAAAGAAAGACGTGCAATAGGCAGATTTACCTCTTGCATAATGTATGTTTAATATGATTAATACAATGACGTCATTATTAATGTGACGTCATAATGTATGTATAATTGAGAGGAGTTTTATACTTCATCATGATGTTGAGACTAATAAAGTATCCTGTAAAATGTAACGGAGGAAAAGGGTAGAAGATATGTATATTTTATAATCATTTTTGAAAAAATTCTAGCCTTCCAAAATCAGGTTTTATTAAGATAATTTTATTGAGCGAATTCCAATTTTAATGAATCCTCAATTAACTATTTCGAAGACTCCTTTCCAAATGGCTAACACCATCCTTGACTATAATAAGGTTACCTATCTTAGTTCATGATGAAGTTATAGGGATAATATTTATGTGGTAAACATATAATTTAGGAATTAGGTAATAGAAAACAATTGGAAGATCGTCCTATCTGACGGACTTCCCCTGAGTTGGATTGATAAAGGGAAACGTTATACTATAAACTTGTAAAAGGGCACAATAACCCCGGAGATTGTAATTCGAACATGATGAAACTTCATAATTAATATAAATCGCGCTGTTTTTAATTAGTTTTATGGAAGATAAGGGTCGCTTTTAACTGGTGTAATTTGAAATAATGCATGTAAGCCTACCAATAGTTTGAAATGAAATACCTTTTATCCGAATTTCTATTTTAGAATGAATACTATACGTGCAACCCCCCCCCCCCCAAAAAAAAAAAACACGCACTTGGCTGTACTTGTGCATGAAATTTCGTAATTTTCCAGTATTAGCTATGCATGGCTATATAAATGAAATGAAATGGGGTTTAATGTCCTACCGTTCTGCTCCTATGCTGGGCTAATGAAGACGGGCATACGCCATACAGTGTTCTATGAGGGAAATTTTGCCCGGGCATCGGCACTATCGCCTACTCTTATATCGAATTCCAACTGCCAAGGGATCTTTTACGTGCATTACAATGTATACACGGGACCTCGATTTTCCGTCTCATCCGAAGGACTAGACAGCTGTCCTTGTCAGGGAATGGCTATATAATTAACCGAGTTACCGTGTACGTAAAAGAATCGAAATAAGAGTAGGCTGTAGCGCCGCTGTCTGGGCAAAATTTCCCTTATTGCACACTGCATGGATGGCTAGACTTCATTAGCTCGGTTGGTGTCGAAAGGTAGGAAGTTAAACCCCATACATCTCCTATCATAAACATTTATTTTGCCATGCATTATTTCTACATTTTCTCAAATCGATAAATTTCTATAATAAAACAAATCTCCATGTCAAACGTCAAATCTACGTTAAGACTATTGACTAAACAAATTTAATAGGCTAAATCTAAAATCATGTGGTCATTACAAACTATATCAAGATTTGACAGGATGCATTATGGAGGATGCATTTACAATTTAATTTTTAAAAATTATACACTACACTACCAATAAATTATGGGTATGAACTACATGCATGTCTTTATAACAGAAATCTGCGACATTCCCCAAGAAAAATCGACGCATACACGCACATTATACAGCTTGACCCTGGAATAGAAATTTGATCATTTTAGCTATGTCAAGGCGTCCTACCAAACAATTTAGTTCAGGTGTACAATACCACAGACTGTTCGTGTAATAAAAATGGCATACTGTACTGAAGTGGAATTTTAATGTTACATTAACAATGAATTATTGGTATGAAAAAAAAATTACGATATTCCCCAAGAAAAATCGACAAACTTTGTACTGACATCTTTATTAGCCAATTCTCTAGAAATTAGCTATGTCGAAGCGCCCTATCAATCTCCTTTCAACAATTTTAGTTCACGTGTACTATTAAAAAGACACTAGGATACCAAAGCCTATTTTGGTCAAAACATTAGTAAAATCAATTAATTCTGAAGTAAGCTACGAAGGCTCGTTTGTGCCAAAAAAAATTAAAAAAAAAAAATTAATCCGTTTGAAGGAGTTAGTATCTCGTTTAAACGAGTTAGTATCTCGTTTAAATGAGTTAGTATCTCGTTTAAATGAGTTAGTATCTCGTTTAAACGAGTTAGTATCTCGTTTAAACGAGTTAGTATCTCGTTTAAATGAGTTTGTATCTCGTTTGAAATCGAGAGCCGCAAAGGGGAACGATGGCTCAAGGTGAAACAAGAAGGGAAGGCCTCCGTGTCGGCTTTCACCGGTAATCAAGCGTATATAGGGCGGCCAGAACAGCCGTTCCTCTGTCCTATTGAGGCATTCGGCAAACCTCGGCAGATTCTTCGAATCTAACTAGATGTAGGGTACCGGAATCTGCCGAGGTTTGCCGAGTGCTATCGAGGAAGTCGGCTAACGGTTCCCTAGTGGGAGGAATGCGATGTGCAATGCGATAAATTTTGCGGCACTACTACTCATGCTGCATGCGCAAATTAGTTATTTCTTTCAACTCGTTCAAATGAGATAATTAATTCGTTCAAACGAGATACTAACTCGTTCAAACGAGATACCAATTCGTTCAAACGAGATACTAACTCGTTCAAAAGAGATAATTAATTCGTATAAACGAGATGATTAATTCGTTCAAACGAGATGATTAATTCGTTCAAACGAGATGATTAATTCGTTCAAACGAGATAATTAATTCGTTTAAACGAGATAATTAATTCGTTTAAACGAGATAATTAATTCGTTTAAACGAGATACCAATTCGTTCAAACGAGATAGTAACTCGTTCAAACGAGATAATTAATTCGTTTAAACGAGATACTAACTCGCTCAAACGGATTAATATTTATATTTTGTTTGACACTAATGGGCTTTCGTAGAAATGTGAGGGTATTGATAAAAATGGTATTACCCAGGCAACAGTTGAGAATAATTAGGTCATTAGACTCCCTAAACGTAATTGTCGTCGTCCCTGTCCATCCGCCCGGACATCCGTCCACAACTTGTTTGTGGACACTCTACAGGTCACTATTTTTATCCCATTTTGACGAAACTTGAAATAAAAGTTTATCTCCAAAAGATCTCGGTTCCTTTCGATATTGGCCTGTATTCGTGGATGATGGCCCCTGAGTGTACGAAAAATGACGTTTTTAGCTTGAGGACACTATAAAGGTCATACTTTTTATCAGAGTTTGATGAAACTTAAAATATATGTTTATTACCCACAGACCTCGACCCCTGTTGATATTCGCGCATATCAAATCATAACTTCCTGAATTACGTTTTTTAGCTTGTGGTCCCTCTACATCTTATTGTCGGCGGAGTTCGAATTTCTTGAAAATCGGCCCAAAACTGCTGAACAAAATGGCCGGCCCTCGTAAAAATACGGTATATCAAGGTCGTGGACCCTCTAGGGGTCATAAGATTTATCCGATGAATCTTAAAATATATGTTTATACCCGACAGATCTGGGTTCCTTTTGATACTTGTGCGTATCGGATCGTTCAATTCCTGCATTGGCCGAGAAAGTTCATCCAGAATTTCCGGCGTGGTTCCCCCTTGTAATGTCAGTGATGCAGGACGGAGGGCCTGACAAGGACAGCTGTCTAGTCGTTCGGATGGGACGAAAAACCGGGGTCCCGTGTACACATTGACGTGCACGTAAAAGATCCCCTGGCAGTTGGAATTCGATATAAGAGTAGGCCGTAGTGCCGCTGTCCGGGCAAAATTTCCCTTATTGCACACTGTATGGCGTATGCTCGTCTTCATTAGCCCAGTTCGGAGCAGAACAGTAGGACGTTAAACCCCATTTCAGTTCGTATCGGATCGGTAGATATCCATTGCCAATTTGAAATGGAAATAAAAGTTTCAATCAGGGCATTAAAAATGGAAATAAATGTGCAAAGTTTCAATCAGGACATTAAAAATGGCTGTTCTCATTAGCCTGATTACTGCAGAAAGGTGGAACGGTAAACCTCCATTTTATTTTCCCTGTGAATTTATCAAGTAAAATGTCGGAATGAGTCATCGTGGGGTTTTTCTTTTTGTGTCTCATGGTTCGAGTCACGATTGAAGGAAATATTTTATCTATACATAATATAATACTTATAGGAAATGAAAAGCAAAAGCTGTTTAAAAATGGCCTTTCTTACCTTTCTAACTATTTGGGAATGGGAGTATAGAACTGGATAACTCGCTGGTTCATAAAAAATAATAAACTATTCAATAATAAATTAGTTCAGATGAAGAAACATCTGATTCGAAACATTTTTATGTTCTCCTTTACAAAATGTCGGCTTCTTGTAAGGGGGTTGGATGGCCGAATGGTTAGCACGCGCGCGCTGTATCACGGTATGTCATTGAGTCAACTGGACCCAGTTTGTGTCGAGTGGACGTTAAACCCCATTTCTCTCTCTCACTCTGCTTCTTGTACGCAAATAAGTGTAAAAGTATGTAATACCAAGGTTGTGGGCCCTCTAGAGGTCACAAGTTTTATCCAATTTCGATGAATCATAAAAGATATGTTTACATCTCAAGGATCTGGATTCCTTTTGATATTTGCGCGTATTGGATCGTAACTTCCTGGATTATGGGTATGGCCCCTAATTGTACGTAAAATCGCTTTTATTTTTAGCTTGATGCAAAATGAGGGCTTATCTTGCATGGCAACCGCTTGTTAGCTTGTGGACCCTCTAGAGGTCACAATTTTTATCCGATTTTGATGAAACTTGAATTGTATGTTTATAACCCCCAGGGGCAGAGCCACACCCATTATTCCTGTATGTTGCCTATAGGCCACCATTCTTAATGGATCGTCTTTGAACTTGGGATATGAATTCCTTATAGCCTAAGGGCGTCAACTATTGATTTTGGTGAATACCGTAAAGACAGCAACTTTTTATTTTGGTGCATGCCCCGACCCCCTGGGGTAGTGTCACACCCACCTTTTTGTTCATATTTTGTCTGTAAATTTGGTAAAACAAACCCAACGCCTAACCGTCTTTGCCTCTTGTCATATTACAGCCATTTCATATTTCATTCTCTTCATTTTAAAAAGTACCATATCAATGAAAGCAGGGATGTGGACGTATATTGCAGCGTTAGCGATGCTCTTGTACAAGGGGGAATCGCGGTGGCTAAGTGGCTAAGACGCTGGCTCGCTAGCCTGGAGGTCGGGTGTTCGATCCCTACATTGGCCGAGAAAGTTCATCCAGATTTTCCGGCGTGGTTCTCCCTTGTCAGTGATGCAGGAATGGAGGGGCTGACAAGGAAAGCTGTCTTGTCGTTCGGATGGGACGAAAAACCGAGGTCCCGTGTACACATTGGCATGCACGTAAAAGATCCCTTGACAGTTGGAATTCGATATAAGAGTAGGCCGTAGTGCCGCTATCCGGGCAAAATTTCCCTCATAGCACACTGTATGGCGTATGCCCGTCTTCATTAGCCCAGTTCGGAGCAAAACAGTAGGACGTTAAACCTCATTTCATTTCATTTTATTTCATTTCTTGTACAAGGTAATATCCACATTGTTGTCGATGGAAATAGAATATGAATGGACTCCAAAATAATTAGACATTGCCAAGTAAATAGGCGCTTCTTTGATTGGCATTTAGTAATTGAACATATTAACACAGGGTACAATTTTATGGATACACAATTACTGAGTTTAATACTAAGCGACGTTTCGACGAAGATACTCTCATCTTTATCAAGTAAATGATACAGGTATGTGAATAGTAGGCAAATATATACAGGATATGCAACAAAGATAAGAATACAAATGATACAGGTATGTGAATAGTAGGCAAATATATACAGAATATGCAACAAAGATAAGAATACAAATGATACAGGTATGTGAATAGTAGGCAAATATATACAGAATATGCAACAAAGATAAGAATACAAATGATACAGGTATGTGAATAGTAGGCAAATATATACAGAATATGCAACAAAGATAAGAATACAAATGATACAGGTATGTGAATAGTAGGCAAATATATACAGAATATGCAACAAAGATAAGAATACAAATGATACAGGTATGTGAATAGTAGGCAAATATATACAGAATATGCAACAAAGATAAGAATACAAATGTCAAATTGTGGCATAATCTAATATACTTGCCACATCTCCACATATTTACACGGTATCCCAAAACAATCAAACCAAGCACTAATAAGATTAATTATGCACTAAATATTGAAATACTTTGACAAAAACTGAAAAGTACTAAAAGTGATTTGTGAGGCATCTAGAAATAACTAACATACATAGAACAACTAACAACAGTAAAATGCACAATTGCAGAAGTTACAAAATGATATAGAACCCTTTCGAATATATCCCCGTTACACCCTAATGACAGTTGAGTTTGAATTTCGTGAAAATCGGACCAAAAATGCAGGACAAAATGGCCACCACTCGCACTTAAATAGTGTAAATATATCGTATATCTAGGTTATGGACTCTCTATAGTCTACTATAGAGGCCACAATTTTGATCTGATTTTGATGAAACTTTAAATTTACATGTATATTACAAAGATCTTGGTTAATTTTGATAATCGCGCATATCCGAACGTAACTTCCTGGATCATGGCACCTGGTTGTTCGAAAAATCGCATTTTTAGCGTGTGGACCTGCTAGATGTCACAATTTGTATTCCATTTTAAAAAACGTTTAAATGTATCACCGTTACACATCAATTAAGGTTGAGTTCGAATTTTGTAAAAATCTGACCCAAACTGCCAGACAAAATGGCCGCTCCTGGTACGCAAATAATGTAAAAGTATGAAATACCAAGGTTGTAGACCCTCTGGAAGTCACAATATTTAACCGATTTTAAAAAGAAACGTTTAAATATATCACCGTTGCACATCAATGAAGGTTGAGTTCGAATTTCGTAAAAATCTGACACAAACTATCGGACATAAATTATCGCGCATAAAACAAAGCAACTAGTGTGTATTTAAAACATTAACTTTTTAATATTTGTACGCCCACATGTAATACCAAGGTTGTGGACCATCTAGGAGTCAGAACTTTTTATTTCTGTATTTGATGTTTATATCCCAGAGATTACGATTTTTTTTATGATATTCGCGCACATAAGACCATCATTTCCTGGATTATTGTATGTCCCCCTGGTTGTACTAAAAAAAGGTTTTTTTTAGCTTGTTTTCTGTCAATCTCTTGCGAAATGTGGGTGTTATCTTGCATAGCAACCGCTTTTTAATTTTTCTATAGATTGGTTTCAACAGCAGGATTTTTCTTTAGATTATCCATCACAGCCGAATTTTTCGACAGATTAGCCATCACAGCAGAATTTATTTTCAGATTGGTTTTCATAGCAGTTTTGTTTAGATTTGTTCTCACAGCAGGATTTTCTATAGTTTGGACCCATCAGCAGGTTGTTTGTTTAGAGTATCCATCACAGCAATATTTTTTTTCTTTAGATTATCCATCACAGCAGGATTTGTCGTTAGATTAACTATCACAGGAGGATTTTTCGTTAAATTAGCCATCATAGCAGGGGTTTTGTTCAGTTTAATAATAACAGCAGGATTTTTTTTATTAGATTATCCGTCACAGCAGGAGTTTTGTTCAGATTGGTTCGCACAGCAAGATTTTCGATAGATTGCCCCCAACAGAAGGGTTTTCGATAGCTTGCTCCCAACAAAAGGGTTTTCGATTGATTGCTCCCAACAGAAGGATTCTTTTTTTTTATTAGATTACCCCCAACAGCAGGATTTTTCTCAATATTAGCTTTCACAGTAGGATTTTTTAAAATTAGATTGGCCCGCACACCCGGATTTTCGATAGATTGCACCCCCTCGCCTCCCCTCCTCGGGGTTTTCTATGGATTACCCCTACACCAGGATTGCTCTCACAGGAGTTTTGTTTAGACATCAGTTACTGGTCAATGATCCCAGCCCCAGAGAACCAACAGACAATCCGTAGGTTACAGGAGACCACAGAGACACAACATGAAGTTTATCAAAGAAAAATATACTGGGTTGTTTTTCAATGCAACGGTGGCTAAGGTGCTGGCCTGCTAGCCTGGAGGTCGCATGTTTGATCCCTGCATTGGCCGACATGGTGTCCGCTTGTTAGTGGTGAAGGACGGAGGGCCTGACAAGGACAGCTGTCTAGTCGTTCGGGTGGGACAAAAAAAACGCGGCCCCGTTTATACATTCGCGTGCATGTAAAAATATCACTTGGCAGTTGGAATTCGATATAAGAGTAGGCCATAGTGCCGCTACCCGGGCAAAATTTCCCTCACAACACACTGTATGGCGTATGCCCGTCTTCATTAGCCCAGTCAGAGCAGAACAGTAGGTCGTTAAATTTCATTTGTTTTTCAATGCCAGACAGTAGAATTATTTCCAAAATTTAACAGAATGTGGAATATAATTTTTCACAGTAAAATATACAATTGAAATGTGTGTAAATGCTGTATTTGGAAGTCGATTCAGATTACTTCAAATAGAATGTTATTGTGATTGTTCAATCATGAAGAGGTTTGAGTACCAATTTGTGATTATTTCGAAGATATTGTATATTCCCTATATTATAGTAGATTTGTTTTGTATTAAGAGTATGGTGACATGATTTAGCACTGTTTATTATACAAACGGTAACAATAGACTACTTAACAAATCCAAAGACAGAAGCCATACAAAGACACGGTATATGATTTTAAAGTTACAATTTCATATTTTCTAAGAAAGTCAAAACATAATTATTTCTATTTCTTTTGCCCAATAGGTTGTTAACTCACTATTATACGATCATAGGTGTCATTCTCACACTTAAAACTCATTTACACCGGAAATAATAACACAATTACCTCCCAATTACCTCCCTTGTTTTCTATTCTCCACCATGGAGTAGCTACCTTCAAACGTTTGAATTTGAAGAAGAAAATGATATTTTTGTCAATTTCTCAACTGGCAGTAGTGAATTAAAAGGATTAATAGGATTATTCTTTAACAAGGTAGGACTGTTTATGGATACCATCTATTTTCAGGCTTTATTTTAATAAATTTTAAAAATATAACTTTAAAATATGAAATTGCAACTTTAAACGACGATAAAGCATCACTCTGTGCACTTAATTATAATCACTATGAGTGAGAGAAATGAAATGAAATGAAATGGGGTTTAACGTCCTACTGTTCTGCTCGTATACTGGGCTAATGAAGACGGGCATACGCTATGAGGGAAATTTTGCCCGGGCAGCGGCACTATCGCCTACCCTTATATCGAATTCCAACTGCCAAATGATCTTTTACGTGCATTCCAATGTATACACGGGACATCGGTTTTCCGTTTCATCCGAAGGACTAATGAGAGAGAGGGAGAGGGAGAGAGAGAGATGGGGTTTAACGTCCACTCGACTCAGACCAGGTCATTTCTGGACTATCATATGGTTTAATTTTATTTCAATAATTCGCTTGTGCGAAGGGGTCTTTAACAGTGGGAGGAAACCAGAGGACCAAAAGAAAACCCACGAGGCTGGACAGGCAACCCTACCCCTTGTCACGTACAACCGGGGATTCGAAACCACGCCAGTTGACTCAATGACAGGCCTTGTGATACAGCGTGCGCGTGCTAACCATTCGGCCATCCAACCCCCCTAATCACTATGAATACTATCCATATCTTAACCAATCAGTATGTACGAGTCGACCAACGTATTTTTATATACGACATAACTAGACTTTTCGTGTTGACGAGTTTGCCTGTGGACGAGTTAACTGGCAATTTGTTTGTATATGCATTGAAAATAAAGCAACAAATCGATTCGTCAGTCCTCATGATTTCATGTTTGTGCAAATGTAATGGTCCCTATTCTGAATAGTGTTAATAATATCTTTACCGATCATGTCAAGGCGTGGTTATGCGTCTTAATTTCCGCCTACAAATACATTGGTATTCTTGCCCTGATAGTTAATGATAGCTCCTCCCCTTTTTGGGTATTTTTAAAGGTGGAATACAATACACCCACCTGGATAGAACGCCGTTGCATTCACTGAGGGAGGACGTGTTTTCTTGGTGGAACTTTTCGGAATTTTGGTAAGAAGCGATAGTATTTGATTAGACTTTTACCCTAACCCTAACCCTGCTGACGCAAAAAATTAAGATTACGTCCGGTAAGCACGTTTTGACCCTAGGAAAACCTTTCATTTGAGCTTCTCCAAGTATAGCAAATGACAGTTCCGGTAACTAAAGTAGCTCCGAGTTTGGGGCCTATCTATATAGAACTGTTGATAGTGAATTCCTTATCAAGCACCAGTTTTAAGTTAGCACCGATCGTAGACCTACTTAACCTTGTCAACATCGATCGTGAACCTACGACAGAAATACATGTAGTTTATTCCAGTTAAGAGCACCCATAGTTTAAGTGTAGTATGAAGCACGAGACTGGGGTTATGCTGGTGAAAGAGAGACTGAAGAAAATAACCCGAGAAAAAGAAAAACCGAGGTCGGTAGGCCGAGGTTTCTCTGTCGAGGTTTTTTTTCTGAAGTCTTTCTTCCCCAGCATAACCGAAGTCGAGGACTTTATCTTGCTTATAAACCGTCTATGTTTACATATACGCAAGATTAGAATATCCCAGAGTTCCCGTAAGAAAAACCTTATATCATGTTTTCTTATGGAAAAAACCCTACCTTGGAAGAATAACCCGTTACAGGTTTAAAGAAAAACTTTCAGAAGAATATCCCCAAATTTCCCTGCATATATACAAAGCCGCCCCGACTTTCAGACCGCAAGTTATTCCTGGCATAGAATATACCCCAAAGATCAAAGAGATTTACCGTTACAGGTTTATAATATTAGTTAGCACCCGAAGTGCACCAACGAAAACCTGATACAGTCGGCACCTATGATAATAATCGCATCATTATGCTTTAACCTGGTTTATTATTTTATCTAATTTGCTTTATTCCTCAATATTTTAATTGTTGTTGGAATAAAGAGCTTAACATATTACATAAACTGTCTGTCTTTATTCGCCGTTATACAATGGACCCAAAAATTTATAGCGAACCTCTGGAGATCGTGGTGTAGAATCATACTACTACCAGAAATGACAGTATGATGTATCGTAACTCTGATTTCTTGATCATTCCGGTACAGTGTATACTATATTATTTAAGCCGGTGAATTGTATCCTTATGTCAACCAATGTACTTTTTGTAAATTGATTTCATGTATTATTTAGCCAAAAAAAAAAAAGAAAAGAAATGCTACACCATGCAACGAATATAACCGTTGTATATATATAAACAATCGACCAATATGTTGTATCCGACGGTTGTATGGATTGGTTGTATCGTGTAAACGCCGCTTAAGGCATGGATTTACCACAAAAAAGATTTGGTGTTGTATTCGCAATATTTATAAATAAAACCAAATGAATTTTTGCGGTACAAATCCAAAACAAATTCATTAATACCGAAACTAATTTACATTAAGTAAAATAATCCTTAGAGTCCGTTAGTTTACGACAACCTCAGTCCAGCTCAAACTTTGACCACGGCCACGGGAGTCTGACCACACTGATCAGCTGTGAATATTCGCTCGGTCACTATACAGCCCCCAATATCAACTTCTTTCCTTCTGCAATGTAAATTCTTGAACATTTTTCTGTAAGCATTGGAAAAATAAATAACGGTATTTGAAGTATGTGTAGGTAAATAATATTTCCTGTTTAGTGTATGTAAAATGAGTAAAAGGCACCATTCTGCCCGGACTAGTAACGTCTTCTGTAAACAATACACGCCCCACTGAGCCAATAATTAACGCCGCATGGTGTTACGTCATTATGTTGAAAGCCGCCATCTTTTACAGAGTTATTAGAATACTTTCGTAATAGTAAATACCCTGTGAAACAGATTGGAATCTGACCTTCTATCCGTATATATACTATTCAAAAAAAGTAGGGGATATTTGATTTTGGGGGCATAATACTAAAATATGTAAATGACTACGAAAAAAGTCACTATAGAACCTAACAGAAGAAACATTTCCAGTTACATGTGACGCCCAAACGCACCAATAGCTACCGCATGGAATGCAGGTAATGCTTGGGATCATCATGGGGGTCCAACCCAAGATTTGCACGACTCTGACTTTGAATGTTACAGTCATTGTGGTATTGAATTCCAGGGTGGAAACATGAGTTTAATTGTTTTAGTGACCAGAAAACAAATTTTGATATGCGTCGGCTTACCCAAAATGAAAGGTTACGTGCCCTTGGCATGCTACAGATCGGCACAACACAGGCGGTTGTGGCGCGGACGATGAATGTTTCTCAGTCTGTCATAAGCAGGCTATGGTCCAGATACCGTGATACACAATCTGTACAGGACAGACCACGCTCAGGTCGACCAAGGGCGACAACTCAAGCCCAGGATCGATTTATCCGTACCTTGGCCTTGAGAAATCGTGTCATCACAGCAAATCAGATCAGCGCTCGTCTTCAAACTGACACTGGTGTGAGAGTGAGTGGCCAGACGATTCGGAATCGACTGCATAGGGGTCACCTTCGCGCCCGACGTCCTCGCGCGATCCCTTGTTTGAGAGATCATCACATTCAGGCAAGACGTTGTTGGTGTAGGGATCGTCAACACTGGGATAATCGACGCTGGAGCAATGTGATGTTTTCAGATGAGTCAAGGTTCACTGTTGATTTTTTGGACAGACGTAGGAGGGTGTGGCGTCGTCGAAACGAGCGCTTCCAAGACGTTAACGTCATCAGACATGATCGATTTGGGGGTGGTTCTGTTATGGTGTGGGGAGGCATCACTGTTGCTGGAAGAACGGCTTTACATGTTGTTGCAGGGCGTGTTACAGGCCAGTACTACCGGGACAACATCTTGGCAGTCCATGTTGTGCCGTTCGCACGACGTCATGGCCGCCGTTTCATCTTCCAGGATGACAACGCAAGATGTCACAGGGCCAGGATCGTTACAGGTTACCTCCAACAACAGAACATCACCACATTACCTTGGCCAGCACTGAGTCCCGACCTCTCCCCCATCGAGCATGTCTGGGACATGCTTGGACAGAGGTTACGTCAACGTCAACAACGTCCTGCCAATGTCCAAGAACTTGCTGCTGCGTTGCAACAGGAATGGGACAATCTGGACCAAAATAACCTTAGACGTCTCATTAGGAGTATGCCACGTCGGATCAATGCTTGTTTGGCAAACAGAGGAGGATTTACCCGTTACTGACTTGGTTGTGATGCTGTGGTAACTTTGCTGTTTGACCCCGGGTATCATTTTACCCTTATAATGGTCAGTCTGTGCCTCACTTAGTCTAACGATCATTTGGAATAAATCGATGAATGTGAACTTCATTTCATTTTGTCATTTGTTTCTTCGTCAGTTTCATTAGGTGACTTTAATAACACTTAAAAATCAAATATCCCCTACTTTTTTTGAATAGTATATATGGATACATATGCCCTAATAGACAATAAATAGGCTATGTTAAAGCCTCAATTTTACCTGCTCTCGATTCGTTTTTATTTCAACAATTCGTAAAGTCAGACAGTCTAACGTATACCCATTCACTCATATGTTTTTTTCTTCAATCTCGTCGTTTTGATTTGCTTAAATACTCCACACGAAACGATATCATAGCTACTTGTTTTCCAGTATTAATGAGCACAGATTGCCCCGCGCATGCTCGGAACTGTCTTAATTTTCGATGACTAATCTGCGCGCGCGGAGTGAACTTTGTGCAGGCATTAAATGTTTCATCTGTTTTGTAGGCTACATATATTTAAATATTTCACTAATCCGTTCAAATTTTCGCTCATCACCTTGTAAATATTTTATTTTGTAATGCCTACTCGTGGAAGCGGACGTTAAACTTAAATAAAAATATTTCACACATTAATAATCCACCTAGTATTCACATGGATCACTGCGTTAGTTTTATTCCTTTTCATGAATTTAGTGACCGTCAGTTTAATGATCAGCAAGGTGATGCGAAAAGAAAGGTATGATCGCATAGTTGATTACCTTAGTTAAAGAAAGAATATTCTTTTTTTTTTTATGCGGAGTTTTTAGTGGGAACTGACCAAGTTTTTGCTCAGTCTGTTTCACAGAGTATTCTGAAAGTCTTCTAATGTCTCTGTTAAAGATGACTGCCTTCAACACATGACGTCATATAACGAGGCGTCAATCATTGGCTCAATGGCGCGTGCGTTGTTTACATAAGACGTTACTGATTCGAGCAGAATGGCGCCTTTTACTCATTTTGATACCCATTTACACTAAAATAGGAAATAATTTTTACCTACAAATACTTCAAACGTCGTTATTTCTTTTTCTAATACATAAAAAAATGTTTTAGAATTTAATTTGTCGGAGGAAAAAAGTTAATATTTGTGGTTCATTAAGTCGCATCGATGTCACCCTATCAGTGATTGTCGCGGCCTAGCGAATATTCACTGTGGATCAGTGTGGTTTTTGCTGTGACAGAATTTTCAGAAACACGTACATTGCACTTGATAAAATATTTAAAAATCTGTTAACTGTTTGTTATTAATGTAATTATTTCAACTATACAAAACTAGGACTGAAGTTGTAATGATAGCAAATATTTTTGGACATTCAGTCACGTGATCAGTTGACGTATAGCGAAGATTATTTGCGTACTCGAACTTAAAACTAGTTATGATTTTAAGCGGAAACGTATGTATCGAATTACGTCTGACCGTACATTTATTTTTATTGGGGGATGGTGTAACTTGGCTGGAGATGTTTGGGAGAATGTTGGGCCTGTGGAATATGACAATTGCACGTATCGGGTTAGTGGAATGTTTTTTTCTAGAATTTTAAAAAATTCAAACATTTTCCATTTCTTTACGTATGAATATGCCAACATAATTTTACGATTTTATGACACTTTAGAAAATTTTCCATTCATAAAAAATTAAAAACCGAATTGTCATGGACATAATCATGCGTTAAAATGAGAATTAAGAAAAAAATACACCATATAACGGTACATGGCGATAAACCGGAAGTTGAATTTCCATCATGGGTGCCTATGGCGAGTGTTGTAGCTGTTAAATGTGCTTGTTCTACCTTTTTTTTTTACATAGATCGGTTACAATAAAAGTTTATAATATATTAATGATTAAATTTTAATGATTATTTTCTTCGTTCTGTAGAAAATGGACCAAAACCAGATTAAAAATTGTTACCCCTACTAGTTGATATAAAAAAAAGAAACACGTACCTAGCAAAAAACGATTATTGTTTCAAACCTTTTAAATATTATTATATAATACCATATATTGTTATATAATAATAATATTTAAATGGTTTGAACCATATATTGAATTGTATATAAATGACCAATATTTATTTTATTTTATTTTATTTTATTTTATTTATTTTATTATTTATTTATTTATTTATTTTAATTTAGTTTATTAAGAATTGAATTTAATTGAATATTTCGTAGGATGAAATCTTAAAAGCCTTGTTGTAATTTTATATCTATTTTCAGGTACTGGTATAACAAATCAATTGCATTAGAACAAATTTTACTTACGTACAATTTTATATTTCATATATGTACATTTTCGTTCATTTTTTTCAATTTAAAAAAAAATTGTTAACTTTTAAATAAATCATATTAAAAGTATTATGTGTTTAGATTCAGTTTCCGGGGAGAAGGGTCAACTGCCCAACTTCATGGGTTTTTTCTGCGGCATCCCCACTACTAAAGACCCTTACTGACAAGAAAATTATTGAATTAAAATGGTGGTGTATGTTAGTCCCAAAATGACCTAGTCTGTGTCAAGTGGAGTTAAAAACCCTCTCTCCACACCCTTCTTTCTCCATATATCTTCCTTTTCCCCTGCTTGAAATGCATATTTTAGGATTTGTGTGATGGGAGCAAATGTTTAAAAGGAGAAATAACAAACAATTGTCAAATTAAGCCTAACCCTGTTCATTGATAACCATTTTTCCTGCAAAAAGGGGGTCTTATTTGTTATCAGAATGATTGTGAATTTAATAAGGAGTAACCAAACTGTTATTCTACCAAGTTTCATTGAAAAACAATTTTTTTTACATTGCACTGGAATCAAATTACCACTTTTTGGACCAGATTCTGATTTCGGACTGAAAAAACAAAATAATTAATAAAAATTGAATATTAAATAAAAGGTAAAAGTCCGATTTAAAAGTTTCAACGGTTTTCAAATTCTAATATTTGAGTGATTATTTCTGCCAGGTTTCAAAGCAATTGCTCAAAAAATAAAATTTGGTTGGTAGCCTACATGCTACTTAAATCTTATTCTTACCACACACGCTAATTATGCAGTGATATTGAAAATTATTTGAAAAATTATTACAGTACAAAGTCATATAGGACAGATCCTACATGGGACGTCAAACATCCTACTACCAACTTTGATCCTTAAAAAACATCGAGGAGTAATCAGCGCAAGACATCTGCGCACCAGCTTAATGCACGCGAAGATTTCAATCGGCGCAGGCAGCTAGGGTCTAATCTATGGCAGTATATTAGACTCAAAATGCGAACATGCTATCGTCTAATTTCTAACTTCTAGTCATGCAATTTCTAACTTCTATTCATGTAATTTCTAAATTAAGACAATGTATAATCCAACTTCTTTTTTTGTTCAATGTAAATTTTGATTCTGTTTCATCTTATTTCTATTATTAAGACGAAAAATGTAATGTCTACTTTGTTGTCGCTTTACATGTTAAGCATGAAAGTCAAACAAATTTAGAATTTTGATACTTCTACTTAGCAACCATCATTATGACGTCGTTTGGGGTCGCCACCGTGTGGTCGGGACCATTATGTTGATACCAACAACTCGCTCTTCGTCATTTTGAATGGTTTGGCGGAGTGTTGAAATTGAAAACAACATCGAACGTGACATGGTTTGCAAATTGAAATACTATTTCAAATATAATCTAAACCGCATCTTAATCTATTGAGAATATTTTGAAAAATGAACGCAAGCACGTGGCCATATAACGACCTTTTAAAATGAGTGTAAAAATGTTTCCTAAATAGATCCGAAGAAAATTCCCTAATATATGAGCTACAATATCGATAAACACATTCATGGTTCGTATTTATCGGGGGTTTCAAATTGTCCATTTAACCATGCTTGAATTATCCATTACTGACAACTCGACTCTCGACGCTGTCGTGTCTCGTACGTGTCTCGTGTTCTAATATAATGATTCAAGCATGGTTAAATGGACAATAAACCCCCGATAAATACGAAACATGACTTGATTATCTTCTAATTAAGCATATAATCCCACCTGGCACAGGTACAAATCATGTCTTTTTAAATCGAAGCGATAATAGCCATGGCTCTCCGACATTTTAAATTTGACTTCTTTGACGTTGTGAAGGCGGGGCGTTGTGCGTACAACAGCCAATCAAAGTAATAATACAGTAATACGAATGCCCGTATCAATTTTGCAAAAAAAACCCAAAAAACAAAGTTGTTTCACTAGAGAGAGGTACGTAGGCTGTGCATTCTGAACATCGCTACGTATGTTCAATAAGTTCTAATAATATAAAATGAACTTATTTTCAAGATGTTACATGCATTAATTAATAATGAAATTAAGTTTGCCGTAAAGGCACCCAATCAACCGTAGCTAAAAACAAGCACATCAGATCAGTACGCGTATATCTCAACATTTTCATGTGGATGTATATTGTTGCTGCTCCTGTCTGTCCATGTGTCAGTGATCCGTCCGTTCACATTTTTTTATCCGATTTTAACAAAACTTGAAATATAAGTTTATCTCCCAAAGATCTCAGTTAGTTTCGAAATTCGCATGTATCACAAATTTTATTCTTTGATGAAACTTATAAAACATGGGCCTATCTTTATATCCCAAATATCTCAGTCTCTTTCGATATTTGTGCATTTCAGACCATAACTTCCTGGATTATATGGTCCCTAGATTGTACGAAAAATCACTTCTTTTTTTTTTAGATTTTACTCTATCTATCTCTTGAAAAATGTGGGCGATGCATATAATATATATATACGAAATTACGAATAGAAGGTCAAACTCCTGTGGTTGGACTGAACCGAAACGAATATGATTTATTTTAGTTTTTGACTTAGACTTTTGCATATGAATAATTTGTTTTGTGTAATTATGTATTGAACTCTTTAGATTTTTATACTACATGTTACATCATTGGGAGATGCTAATTTTACACCGGTTGGGGAGGCCAACTTCAAGTTTGATCAAAGGTCACGAGATGTAAACAGGGCTAGCGCTAATCCTAACCCTAACCTTGGACCTAGCCCCAATGCTTACCCTAACCCTGGCCTACAATCTCGCCAACAATCACCTGCCCTAACCTTATTTACATCTCAGTGACCTTGACAAAAATTGAGCTGACCTTAACAAATAGATTTAGCCGTTGAGGAGGTTTTGCGAATTTCAGTAATCCACTATAAGCTAGCCGCTTTATATAAATGAGTATTTTGGGGAATAGGCTACTATTACTAACCCTTACCCTTTTTAGAAGACTGAACTTGGATCCAATTTATCTTTTAGCCCTCTTAAAAGCTTTAGGGTTAGTATTCCTCCAAAATAATCATTTATATATAGTGGCCATTGTGGACTACTGAAATTCCCAAAACCTCCCCAAGCGGCCTACAATTAGCATTCCCCCCCACATCATTTTATTTTGATTCTTTTTCTGTCTCCAATCTTTCCCTAGGTGTGAATTGAGACCAATCAATGACAGATTTGGCAAAAGAAGCCCAGAAATTAAGCATGAGTAGTAAGAAACATTTAATTTATACACTAATTTTTATACGCCCATGTTTTCATGTGGATGTATTATGCCGTTGCCCCTGTCCGTCCGTCCGTCTACCCACAATTTGTTTGTGGACACACACAGGTCACAATTTTTATCCGATTTTGACGAAACTTAAAATATAGGTCTATCTCCCAAAGATCTCGGTTCCTTTAGATATTGGCATGTATCGGACCATACATGTAACTTGATTGATTATGGCCTCTGATTGTATGAAAAATCACGTTTAATTATATCACCGTTACACATCAATGAAGGTTGAGTTCGAATTTCGTAAAAATCTGACACAAACTACCAGACGAAATGGCTGCTCCTTGTACGCAGATAGTGTAAAAGTATGTAATTTTGATGAAACTTGATATGCATGTTTATAACCCAATGGTCTTTGGTTCCTTTCAATGTTCGCACATATCGGATAGTAACTTTCAGAATTATGGCCTCTGATTGTATGATAAATTGTGTTTTTAGCTTGTGGTCCCTCTAGAGGTCACAATTATTACCCGGTCACAATTATATCACCGTTACACCATATTGTCGGTTGAGTTTGAATTTCGTGAAAATCGGACCAAAACTGCCGGGCAAAATGGCCGCCCTCCAGTCCGTACGGTGATAATGTAAAAATATGGTATATCAAGGTTGTGGAGTCTGTGGACCCTCTAAGAGGTCACAATTTTGAACCAATTTTTATAACTCAAAGATCTTGGTTCCTTTCGATATTTGCGCATATCAGATCCTAACTAACTGAATTTTGGTCCTTGATTGCACGAAAAATCATGTTTTTAGTTTGTGGTGCCACTAGAGGTCACAATTTTTATCCGATTTAAAAAAAAACGTTTGAATATATCACCGTTGCACCCTAATGATGGCCGAGTTGGAATTTCGTGAAAATGGGACCAAAACTGCCAGACAAAATGTCTGCCCCTCGTGTGCAAATAGTGTAAACATATGGTATTTCAAGGTTGTGGACCCTCTAGAAGTCAAAATTTCTGTCCGATTTTGTTGATGATACTTGACATATATCTTTATAACCCACAGATCTTGGTTCCTGATCGATATTCGCGCATATCGGATCTTAACTTCCGGAATTATGGCCCTTGATTGTTCGAAAAATCGCTTTTGGTTAGCTCGTTCTCTATCCATCTCTTGCAAAATGTGGGCATATCCTGCCTGGCAGCCGTTGGTTTAACATATCATCAAATTAATTTTTCAGAAGAGATTTATACATCTGAGAAATATGGGGATGACCGTTCTGGAACTGGTACACAAGATAAACCGTTCAAAACCGTACTTCAGGTTAGCCTGCAACAAGCTTGTTTATATGATTTTAGAGCTAGCTGCCCACAGTTATGCCTTGTGGTTGTTTGATCCAAATGTTTCAAGTAAATACTGTTAAATCAGATATCTGTTTCAACTGTATGTCAAGTTTATCTTAAAGATACTTCCCCGTGTACAAACTATGTGATTTGATGATGAAATGAAATGAAATGAAATGGGGTTTAACGTCCTACTGTTCTGCTCCGAACTGGGCTAATCAAGACGGGCATACGCTATACAGTGTACTAAGAGGGAAATTATATCGAATTTTGCCCGAACAGCAGCACTACGGCCTACTCTTATATCAAATTCCAACTGTCAAGGGATCTTTTACGTGCACGCCAATGTGTACACGGGACCTCGTTTTTTTCGTCCCATCCAAAAGACTAGACAGCTGTCCTTGTCAGGCCCTCCGTCCTGCATCACTGACAAGGGGGAACCATGCCAGAAAACCTGGATGAACTTTCTCGGCCAATGCAGGGATCAAACACCCGACCTCCAGGCTAGTGAGCCAGCGTCTTACCCCTGATTTGATGATATATTTGGACTAAAAACATATCCATACTAATTAATCTATCAAAAATTTGCTTCAAATCCCCCTCAAAACACTGAATTTGTTGAGAGATACTGCAAGCTATAAATAAGCTGTTGTAAGACGCCCTGTCCGTCAGCTAATTCATTGAGGGATTGTCCATTTTTCAGAATATATTTTTCGTTACTTACTGTCCATTTATCATACATATTGAGGCCTTAGTAAATTTTGATATGCCCACATTGAAATGTAGTCATATATTGTTGTCGCCCCCGTCAGTCGGTCCGTTCGTCAGTCCGGCATCCACAATTGCTTGTGGACGCTCTAGAGGATAAAGTTAATATGCGATTGACTTTAAATTTATACACAGTATTTAAGGTCATGGGACAAAAAAGCCTATTGATTTTCACCGATTTCCGATAAATACTGCCAGAGTTATGACCCTTAATCACTTTGAAAAATCTTGTGGATTCTCTAAAGGCTGAAGTTAATATCCAATTGACTTTAGATTTATACACAGTGTTTAAGGTCATGAGACGAAGAAGCCTATTGATTTTCAATGATTTCCGATAATTATTGCCAGAGTTATGGTTCTTGATCACTTCAAAATATCTTGTGGATGCTCTAGAGGCTAAAGTTAGCATCCGATTGACTTCAGATTGATACACAGAGTTTAAGGTCTTGAGACGAACAAGCATATTGATTTTCAATGAAATTTGATAACTTGAACAGCTTAATCCATGATATTAAATGTTTCGTATACTAAACGTTAGCATGGTGCAGAAGTTTATCAAAGCCAAACAAATTCTAATGGTTTTCTGATAATTACTTAATGAGTTGTTATCAGATTTTAATGTATTATAAATGTTTAATTACCGAAAAAAGTAAAAATATGCGACAACTCTTGTTGACTGCCCGGACGATTTAGCTGCTGTGGGCGTATATTTCGTTGCCTGGCAACCCATCTTTTTGAAATATTATAGAGAGAACGATCAACTCTTTATCTAAATCGTACATAAGAGAACTTAATAAAACCGGTCATGTACCTTTGTAGCTCTGATTTGAAAACCAGTTTAACGAATTTGTTTTATTTTAGGCTTTAAGACATGGTGGTAAAGATGCTACGATTTATGTTGATCGTAAAGAAGAAAATCTGGTTAGTAAATGTTGTACTCAACTTTAATAATTATAACCATTTCAATCTGTTGAAATACCCTTTGTGTAGATTGTATTATCACCCAATAATACATTCTACAGTAGATATCGCTTGTGTGATATATCTCATAATCTACAGCGATATCTCCTCGTTTTTTTACTTTATCGACTTCAATCTGTTTCACAGAGAATTACGTCTCTTCTCTAATATCTCTGTAAAAGACGACTGCCTTTATCACGTGCCGTCACAGCACGCGGCGTCAATCATTGGCTGAATGGCATGTGCATTGTTTACATAAGACTTGACTGCTTCGGGCAGAATGCTGCCTTTTAGTCATTTTAATACCCATTTACACAAAATAGGAAATAATTTTTACCTACAAATACGTCAAACGTCTTTATTTATTTTTCTAATACATCAAAAAAATGTTTTAGAATTTAATTTGTCGGTGGAAAAAAGTTAATATTTGAGACTCATTAAGTCGCATTGATGTCATCCTTATCAGTGATTGTCGCGGCCTAGCGAATATTCACTGCTGATCAGTGTGTATCGACTTGTGTTGATATTTTTTGATATCAAAAAAGACTCGTAGGAGATTCTCGTTATATTTCAAAGAAATTTAAGTGTCTTTCAAGTGATCTCTTAATAATTTTGTGTTTCAATTTCAGAGATATGATTTGGTTACTAAATCTCAACTAAAAAAAATCCTTAAACTCTTTGAGAAAGAAGGTCATTATGCTGGAGGGAAAGAGGTATATTTTTTTTTTTTGTTTAACACACTCATGACTGTATATAATAGTCACAGGGGAGCCACGGTGGCTAAGTGGGTAAGACGCTGGCTCGCTAGCCTGGAGGTCGTGTGATCAATCCCTGCATTGGCCGAGAAAGTTCACCCAGTTTTTTCCGGCGTGGTTCTCCCTTGTCAGTGGTGCAGGACGGAGGGCCTGACAAGGACAGGTGTCTAGTCGTTCGGATGGGACGAAAAACTGAGGTCCCGTGTACATATTGGCGTGCACGTAAAAGATCCCTTGGCAGTTGGAATTAGATATAAGAGTAGGCCGTAGCGACGCTGCCCGGGCAAAATTTCCCTCATAGCACACTGTATGGCGTATGCCCGTCTTCATTAGCCCAGTATAGGAGCAGAACAGTAGGACGTTAAACCCCATTTCATTTCATTTAATAGACACGGTCTGATTAAAACAGTAGGACATTAAACTTAAACCCCATTTCATGTAATTTTCTAATTGTCCTATAGAACCAGCAGTAAGCTTACTCTTCCGGACACCTGTTACCACTGTTTGTCGTGTAATTTGTACACGAGGAGCAGTCCATTTGCTGATTACACTATTTTGCTTGAATACACTATTTTGCCTATAACGTTTTTTAGGACTTCGAATTCTGTCTTATGGTTTGGATTGTTCGTACTTGGTTTTATTTTATTTTTATAAGTAGATATTTATTAGTTTAGTCTCAGATGTTAAAATACTATTCCTGTTTTGAATGTCATGTAAATTGATGTTATCTAAGATATGATCATAAGATGATACCTATTATTTGTAGTCTGAAGATGTGGAAAGAAGAGAGAAAAATTTAGAAGAAGCTAGAAGTATTGTTGTTGTGATGGACAAAAGTTTACCAAAACCTAAACAGGTAGTAACACTATGATATCAGGTCATTTCTTTTTGTTGAAGGATCGGGGGTTTTATATAGGCCCAGTCTGTTACCCTATCTTTTTTGTCCCTGTCTTCCGTCTGTCCGTCCGTGATCTGTCTGTCCACCACACTTTTTGGGACACAATAACCTCCTTCTAATTGAGCTAGAATGTTTAAACTTGGTGTAAGTGTTTATTAGGTCAATGCCTTGATGGAGTTCGAAGATGAGCATTTTCTGCTTAGGGTAAGCAGAGATAAGCAATTTGATTGGTTGATGCTTTAGGACACGATAACTTTAGTTCTAATTAAGTGAGACTGGAGTGATGAAACTTGATAATACTGTGACTAAGTTCGATAATGAACATATTCCGCTGAGGGTTAGCAGAGCGATAAGCAATTTGAATGGTTGAGACATTGGAACACAATAACTCTCCTTCTAATTGAGGTAGAATGTTCAAACTTGGTGTAGATGTTCATTAGGTGAATGTCTTGACTGAGTTCAATGATTAACATTTCGAGCTAAAGCTAAGCAGAGCTAAGAAATTTCATTGGTCGATGCTTTGGGACAAGATAACTTTGATTCTATCTGATAGAGAGTGATGAAACTTAGTGTATAGTTGATAATCAGTTTGATTGCTTGATACTTTTGAAAAAAATAAATGTGCGATTAATTAATATATGTCATCTATTTATTTTGGGATTTTGGCAGGGGACATCAGCCTCACTCTTGGCTTGTTTATATATATAAACAATATTTTATTTCAAATAGATGAAAAAGGATTAGAAACGGGCAAAACCTATATCACCCCTATTCCCCAATATTCTTAATGGACTGTTATTGTCTGTTTTAGATCAAAATCCGAGAGACGGTGCCAAACCGTTACATTAGAGTGAAGATATTTGGTTGGGTACACAGATTAAGACGACAAGGTGAGTGTCCAGATTGGAACTATATACTGTAAAATAACCTGGCTTTTAAAGCGTATGAATACAATACAAGGTTCTACTTAAAACATTAATGGGGTTACTCAAAGAGGACAACCAATGGTTAGTGTTTGCATCCAGCATGATCTTGGTGAGATTGTTTATTGTCGTATTATCCCCCTCGATTTGCAATTGTTCTGTGGGATTTGTATACGATGGTTTCAAATTTTACCAAGGATGGTTTTGCTGCTGGTAGGCATATAGGAGGTTCGACAAGAATGGTTTCCGGCGTGGTTCCCCCTTGTCAGTGATGCAGGACAGAAGGCCATGACAAGGACAGCTGTCTAGTCCTTCGGATGATACGAAAACCGAGGTCCTGTGTATACATTGGAATGCACATAAAAGATCCCTTGTCAGTTGGAATTCGATATAAGAGTAGGCGATAGTGCCGCTGCCCGGGCAAAATTTCCCTCATAGCACACTGTATGGCGTATGGCCGTCTTCATTAGCCCAGTATAGGAGCAGAACAGTAGGATGTTAAACCCCATTTCATTTCATTTCATTTTTCGACAAGAATGGAAGTATGTTGTTGATATATGTTTAAGAGAAATAATATAATTATAATAAGATTATCGCCAGGTTTGTTTTTTCCCAGGTAAAAGTTTAATGTTTGTCATATTAAGAGATGGTACAGGATTTGTCCAATGTGTTATGTCAGATACTCTAGTAAGTATTAACATCAACAAACAAACCTTAATCACCTCTTCATTGACTTCATGCATGTTTGTTCTTACAGGTTTACCTGGCGTCCAATTTGGCAGACGCAAACTTTTGAAATATATGTTGAATTTTATATAACATGAAAATGTGGTCGTATACAGCTGTCGTCCTTCCGGTCGTCATCCATAATTTCTTGTGAACACTCTGCAGACTATGTATACTACATTTATCATTAGATTGTTTTGAAATTGATATATGTTGTTTACACATGGCAAAGTGGGTAAGACGCTGGCTCGCTAGCCTGGAGGTCGGGTGTTCGATCCCTGCATTGGCCGAGAAAGTTCACTCAGATTTTCCGGCGTGGTTTCCCCTTGTCAGTGATGCAGGATGGAGGGCCTGACAAGAACAGCTGTCTAGTCTATTCGGATGGGACGAAAAACCGATGACCCGTGTATACATTGGAATAGACGTAAAAGATCCCTCGACAGTTGGAATTCGATATAAGAGTAGGCCGTAGCGCCGCTGCCCGGGCATAATTTTCCTCATAGCACACTGTATGGCGTATGCCCGTCTTCATTAGCCCAGGTTTAGGTTAGGAGCAGAACAGTAGGACGTTAAACCCCATTTCATTTCAATAATTTCTGTTAATTTCTTCTGGAGTTATGGCCCTTGTTTCACTTTCTTGCACCTCATGAACGCTCTAATGACAAAAGTTATCCGGTGTATGAAAACAAGTGTATTTATGATATTTGTAATTTGCATGTTTGTAGACACTCTACAGGTCACAATTTTTATCTGATTTTAACGAAACTTGAAATATAAGTCTATCTCCCAAAGATCTTGGTTCCTTTCGAAATTGGAAGGTAACTTCATGGAGTATGAAAAATTTTGTTTTTAGCTAGTGGAATTACTAGAGGTCACAATTAATGATCTGATTTTGATGAAACTTATAACCCAAAGATCTGGGTTCCTGTCGATATTTGCACATATCGCACCATAACTTCCTGGGTTATGGCCCCTGATTGTACGAAAATCACATTTTTAGCTTGTAGAACCTCTAGAGGTCACAATTTTTATCTGATTTTTAAAAACATTTAAATATATCACTGTTAGACCATAATTATGATTAATTTCATGAAAATCGGATCGAAACTGCTGGAAAAAATGGCTGCTACTTGTACGCGAATAGTGTAAAAGTATGTAATACCAAGGTTGTGGACCCTCTAGAAGTCACGGTTTTTATCCAATCTTGATGAATCTTACACGTTGAGAACACGAATTATTTATCAATTCAAATCAACATTGATGTTGTGGTCTTACCGGCTAAAGGTAGGCGTCTGATATGCAATATTGAAGACAAAATAAACATTTTACCATTGGTACACGAATCGTGTACCATAGTGCATTTCAGCGTCAAATGGTGACGCCATATCTTATCTGGAGAGCATGCGCAATAAACTGGAATAACCAGACGCTAGAAATTGGCATTCGGTTGAGATCCATGCCGTATTTCGCTGGACATAACTGATTTGAAATTAGAGTCAAAACGGAAACAATTGAATGTAAATCAGTTTATATACAATCAGATAACATAATTATATGTGTTGCGACCCATTAGGCTCAATTTCTAGGTCCCAAATATTAGCGATTTAGCTCCTTTAAAATATATGTTTTTCTTCAAAAGATTTTGGTTCCTTTCGATATTCATGCATATTGAACCATAACTTTCTGGATTATGGACCTAGGTTGTGCAAAAAATCACATTTTTTTATTTAGCCTGTTCTCTGTCCATCTCTTGAAAAATGTGGGCGTATCTTGCCTGGATACCACAGGTTTCTTTTAATGATAATAATATTTGTAAATAATTTCAGTGTCAGACATACAATGCTCTTACATTAGCAACGGAAGCCACAATATGTGTTTATGGTATTATTAAAAAATTACCAGAGGGAAAATCTGTAAGTCATATTTTGATCATGGTATTTAATGTTGTATGTGGAATAAATCACAATCTGTGGGTTTATTTGACGCGGGTTGTTCTTAACCCTTAACCGGTCATTGTCGACTATAATCACCACAACGTTATACAGCTAAGTGGTCACGGTCGACACGACCACAGCAAGAACCTTTTTTATAAGCCGCATTTGAGTATTTAGTTTTGTATTTAATTGATATGGCCACGAATGCGTTTCAGACAGGAACTTGTCTTGTCAAGTGCATTGAGAAAAACATGTCTTTGTTCAACATTTTTTGACGAAAAACGTAATTTAACGATGTCGGGAAGGTTAAAGATGCTCGAAGTGGTTGAAATACTTATGAATGATTCCGACTCGGTTTATATCGATGACACCGATTCTGAAGACGATATTTCTGATGAAAAGGACTTAGATGATTTGCAAATTATAGATCAACTTATCCCCTTCAACTTTTTTATTGGTGTCAAGAGTCTATCACTTATAATTATTCGGCAGTAGTCGATTGAAATAGGCATACAAAATATTTCACGTCAGCCTTTATTTAGCCTGACCACTTGACGCCAAAATGACGTCGACCGGTTAAGGGTTAACTTGATAATTTAGAACAAAAGTAAAGGCCTCATTTCTTCATTGCTGCCTCCTTCTTTCTGTAGCAGAAGATTAGATTTGAGATTTCTCAAACATATAAAACCATTTAATCATTTGATATGAGTGTACCTTTTATGTGACATGAATTTTAGACATTGATTGATATAATTTTATGTTGCAGGCTCCAGATGATCATGAATTATCAGTTGATTTTTGGGAATTGGTGGGTCCATCACCTGCAGGTGGTGCTGACAACCTTCTTAATGAGGTTAGTAATGGTCCCCTGCCTCTCTAAGAAAGCTGGGGACTATTAATATGGGTCTGTCAGTCCGTCCATTGAGCATTTTCTGCTTAGGGTAAGCCAAGATAATCAATTTGATTGGTTGATGCTTTGGGACACGATAACTTTATTTGTAATTAAGTGAGAGTGATGAAACTTAGTGTATTGTTTCATCACACCAGTACCTTGACTAAGTTGGCTCAGGGTAACCAGAGCCTTATGCAAATTGATATGTTGAGAGTTTGGACCTCGACAACTTTGATTTTAATTAAGTGTATAGTTTTATTACTTTGTCAGTACCTTAACAAGATTCGATGTTGAGCATTTTCTGCTTAGGCAAAGTAGAGACTTCAATCTGATTGGTTGAGACTTTGGAACACAATAACTCTCCTTCCAATTGAGCTAGAATGTTCAAATGTGGTGTAGGTGTCTATTAGGTGAATGCCTTGATGAAGTTCGATCATGCGCATTATCCATTATCACTAGTAGAGAATGATGAAACTTAGTGTATAGTTTCACTACCAGGTACTTCAAAACCTTGACTGTGTTCGATCGTGAACATTTTATGCTTAGACTAAGTATAGATAATTTGTTTGATTGCTCGATACTTTTGAAAAAGATAAACGTGAATATATGTCATCTAATTATTTTGGGATTTCGGCGAGGGTCATCAGCCTCACTGTTGGCTTGTTTTGATAATGTGTGTTAGAAATTTCAATATCTGCAAAAACATAAACATTGTGCCAAAATAGAAAGTGGTTCTTGACAGAAATTATTTACAATCATAAAGCCAAAATCACACACATATATATATACTATTCAAAAAAAGTAGGGGATATTTGATTTTGGGGGCATAATACTAAAATATGCAAATGACTACGAAAAAAGTCACTATAGAACCTAACAGAAGAAACATTTCCAGTTACATGTGACGCCCAAACGCACCAATAGCTACCGCATGGAATGCAGGTGATGCTTGGGATCATCATGGGGGTCCAACCCAAGATTTGCACGACTCTGACTTTGAATGTTACAGTCATTGTGGCATTGAATTCCAGGGTGGAAACATCAGTTTAATTGTTTTAGTGACCAGAAAACAAATTTTGATATGCGTCGGCTTACCCAAAATGAAAGGTTACGTGCCCTTGGCATGCTACAGATCGGCACAACACAGGCGGTTGTGGCGGGGACGATGAATGTTTCTCAGTCTGTCATAAGCAGGCTATGGTCCAGATACCGTGATACACAATCTGTACAGGACAGACCACGCTCAGGTCGACCAAGGGCGACAACTCAAGCCCAGGATCGATTTATCCGTACCTTGGCCTTGAGAAATCGTGTCATCACAGCAAATCAGATCAGCGCTCGTCTTCAAACAGACACTGGTGTGAGAGTGAGTGGCCAGACGATTCGGAATCGACTGCATAGGGGTCACCTTCGCGCCCGACGTCCTCGCGTGATCCCTTGTTTGAGAGATCATCACATTCAGGCAAGACGTCGTTGGTGTAGGGATCGTCAACACTGGGATAATCGACGCTGGAGCAATGTGATGTTTTCAGATGAGTCAAGGTTCACTGTTGATTTTTTGGACAGACGTAGGAGGGTGTGGCGTCGTCGAAACGAGCGCTTCCAAGACGTTAACGTCATCAGACATGATCGATTTGGGGGTGGTTCTGTTATGGTGTGGGGAGGCATCACTGTTGCTGGAAGAACGGCTTTACATGTTGTTGCAGGGCGTGTTACAGGCCAGTACTACCGGGACAACATCTTGGCAGTCCATGTTGTGCCGTTCGCACGACGTCATGGCCGCCGTTTCATCTTCCAGGATGACAACGCAAGATGTCACAGGGCCAGGATCGTTACAGGTTACCTCCAACAACAGAACATCACCACATTACCTTGGCCAGCACTGAGTCCCGACCTCTCCCCCATCGAGCATGTCTGGGACATGCTTGGACAGAGGTTACGTCAACGTCAACAACGTCCTGCCAATGTCCAAGAACTTGCTGCTGCGTTGCAACAGGAATGGGACAATCTGGACCAAAATGACCTTAGACGTCTCATTATGAGTATGCCACGTCGGATCAATGCTTGTTTGGCAAACAGAGGAGGATTTACCCGTTACTGACTAGGTTGTGATGCTGTGGTAACTTTGCTGTTTGACCCCGGGTATCATTTTACCCTTATAATGGTCAGTCTGTGCCTTACTTAGTCTAACGATCATTTGGAATACATCGATGAATGTGAACTTCATTTCATTTTGTCATTTGTTTCTTCGTCAGTTTCATTAGGTGACTTTAATAACACTTAAAAATCAAATATCCCCTACTTTTTTTGAATAGTATATAATTGTGTAAATTTTGAACAAAACCCATAAACTGGAGCAAAATCCATTCAAAATTGAATTCAAACAAATTTTATACCATTAATTGTTTTTTTCTAGGATGCAAATGTTGATGTTCAACTTGACAACAGGCACATCATGATTCGAGGAGAAAATGTAAGTATATTGGGTTAGTACAGTGGACTCGGTCACATCTGGCTTCTCAATACTGCAGCATTCTGTGAAATTCATTATTTTCATATCCTGATGTATTTCCTTATTACTTCAACCCAAAAAGGTTGAATATTCCGAATTTTGACATCAGCCTGCGGTCCCGTCACACAATTTGCATTGAATTAACATTGTATAAACCCGCCTTCAATCTGTGGGTGTTAACCTACAAAAAATTGACAAGCAATCACCAATCGATTATCGGTGATATTAATACTCGTGTGTGTCTTAGTTGATTACCTTGATATCAACAGAATGACGCATGAGTGGTTTCAAAGCCTTTAAACTATTTGAAAATAAGAAATTTCTATTACAAAAATCAGGACCAAACTGTTGTGTCCGTTATAGGCGAGTGTCCGTTGTATGTGCGTCCGTTATATGCGGAGTCTGCTGTCGTTATTGCCCCTTATGTATCACAATATATTTTCATCACCAGGCAATACAAAATTATGAAATGTTACTGTTAAATTTATTTTTTTCAGACCTCTAAAATTCTTAAAATGAGATCTGTGTTAATGCAGTGTTTTAGAGAACATTATTTAAGTAGAGGATATTTTGAAGTCACACCTCCTACTATGGTTCAAACTCAAGTAGAAGGGGGATCTACATTATTTAAATTTGACTATTTTGGAGAAACTGTAAGTAAAGATATATTCTGCCAAAAACATGCTAATTGACCATACATATAGTCACAAGGGGGAACTCTGTAGAAATTCAGACTTGCACATTGTTTTTTGCTCAGGGTTACTACCCCTGTGACTAGAATCTTGAAAATGCTTTACAGATCAAAGTTTTTGAGATTATTTTTGTTTTTATTTTTCAAGCTTCTAAGAATTCTTTGGTGGGTTGTAAATTGAAAGTTACAGTTGCCTATCTATTTGATGCTCTGTAACGTGAAAACCACCTTTCGTGAGTGTATACTCGTTGCCATGGCTATGTTATTTATGACTCTGGAAAGTGGGAATTATCATTTAGTTTTAGTCATTTTATTCCCTGATCATTTTACAGGCTTTTTTAACACAGAGTTCACAATTATATCTAGAAACATGTTTACCATCGATGGGAGATGTGTTCTGTATAGCCCAGTCTTATAGGGCAGAAAAATCTCGTACAAGACGACATTTAGCGGAGTAAGTAAATACTCTTTAACTTTTACTCGTCTATCATACTTGAAAGGTGTTACACCGTTGTTGTGTTTTTTTATTAGCCCATTTTTATATACGCCCACATGGAAATGTGGTCGTATATGGCCGTCGCCCCTGTCTGTCTGCCATCCACAAGCATGGATTTTATTGGTTTCATCTTGTATTTATTATTCAGATATTCTCATGTTGAAGCCGAATGTCCTTTCCTCAACTTTGATCAATTATTGGAAAGACTGGAAGATCTTGTATGTGATGTTGTAGACCGTGTCCTCAAGTCTCCTTTTGCTCATATTGTAAAAGATCTTCATCCTGTAAGTACCCTTATTGATCCTAGATCTCCCCTCATGAAATTTTCCGATATTGCCATTCAAATTTGATAATGGTGATGTTGGATAAACTAAATGATTGAGTGAATATGTTATAACAACAAGAAATGTCATCGGTGAAGTGTCAAAAGGGTGTATCTCGGGGAAATTAGTCAAATACACTTTTTTGCATTTTTAAACTCTCCCAATTAATATGCACATTTCTGTCTAAATCTCTACGCCAATTAGAACTGTTCTGGGTATCATGTGTCCAAATGTTGTATCTTGATTTGTGGAAATTTTGAAATGCAAAAGAGAGAGAGAGAAATGGGGTTTAACGTCCACTCGACACAAACTAGGTCATTTCGGGACTAACACATAGTTTAATTTTATTTACATAATTCGCTCGCGCGTAGGGGTCTTTAGCAGTGGGAGGAAAACGGAGGACCCGGAGAAAACCCACGAGGTTGGACAGGCGACCCTACTCCTTGCCACGTACAATTGGGGATTTGAAATGCAAAAGGTTCTATTTCTTAATCTTTAGAAATTCTTAGATACACCCTTTTGACACTTCACGGACGATGTGTAATAAAGTATAGTTTGAAGCCACGACTTTTACAGGTGGATCATCTGAAATTTGATTTTTTTTGTATTCATTTCTTTTTTTGGATGTCTGCACCCTATTCCCATGTACCTATTGATTAATCTCATTTTTATATGCTCACATGGAAATGTGGTCATATATTGTCGTCACGACTGTCTGTCGATCTGTCGTCCACAATTTCTATCATACTTAAAGGGTGTTAACACCGTTGTTGTGTTTTTTTATTAGCCCATTTTTATACGCCCACATGAAAATATGGTCGTATATTGTCGCCGCCTCCATCTGTCCGCTACAGACTACATTTATCATCTTGTTGTTTTGAAATTGATATATGTTGTTTACATTAATCAGAAGAAGAGTCCTATTTATTTTCAATAATTTCCGTTAATTTCTGCTTGAGTTATGACCCTTGTTTCACTTTGTGGACCGTGTGATCGCCCTAATGACAAAAGTTATCCAATCTGCATTTAGAAGTTGAAGAAGTTTATTGAATTTCAGCAACTTCTGTCAATTACGTCTAGAGTTATGGCCTTTGTATTATCCAATCTGCATTTAGAAGTTGAAGAAGTTTATTGAATTTCAGCAACTTCTGTCAATTACGTCTAGAGTTATGGCCTTTGTATTACTTTGTTCACACCCCCCCCCCCCCCCCCATCATTACCTACAAAAGACTAAATATGGACAAACCTGGTCGACCACTCAGATAATTTAGCAGCTTTGGGCGTTTGTGTTGTTGCCTGGCAACCTATCTTCTGTGTTTGTATTAAGGGCTGATTCTTTAGTGATTTAGGGATTATAACAATGGAGATATGATTAATGTACCGATATATAAACAAACTCTTTATCTAAATGTTATTATGATAGATAATTGGTTACAATTAATTTTATCAAACTGTTTTCCTGAATTGTATAGAAATCAGTGATCTTGTAAAAATCCCAGTTGTTGACTAACATAGGATCTCGTTTGATTCTTACAGGAGTTCAAAGCACCAAAACGACCTTTTAAAAGAATGAACTATACAGATGCTATTGAATACCTGAAAGCAAATGATATACGCAAGGAAGATGGAACATTCTATGAATTTGGTGAGGTAAATGATTGATTTGTCTGATTTTCCACCGCCATCTTGGGGATCACGGTGGCTAAGTGGGTAAGATGCTGACTCGCTAGCCTGGAGGTTGGGTGTTCGATCCCTGCATTGGCCGAGAAAGTTCATCCAGATTTTCCGGCGTGGTTCACCCTTGTCAGTGATGCAGGATGGAGGGCCTGCCAAGGACAGCTGTCTAGTCCTTTGGATGGCACGAAAAACCGAGGTCCCGTGTACACATTGGCGTGCACCTGAAAGATCCCTTGGCAGTTGGAATTTGATATAAGAGTAGGCCGTAGTGCCGCTGGCGTTTTCCCGTCTTCATTAGCCCAGTTTAGGAGCATAACAGTAGGACGTTAAACCCCATTTCATTTCATTTCATTTGTTCTACAGTAAATTATATAGACAGACAGATTATCTCCATTGTTTAGGGTGCTAAAATTATTTCCAAATGATGGATGCTGCTATGTATAGCATTGTATCAACAACTCCTTGTGTGGGTAAATGCTTAAACATACATTATGCAACAGCTAAATCTGCCTATTGCAGGTCTTTCTTTAGGCGTGAAATGTTATCTAAATTATTAATTAGACATTAATTAACTTATCCAGACCATAATAAACTCTCTTTGCCATCGGATGGCTCCGATTTTAAGTACATTAGAACGATTCGGCGATTTAATTTAAAAATGGAGAAGCGAGGCTAAGACTCGAATATACCAGTACCCTGGTTCCAATAATAAACAATCAATGCACACATCTTGTCAAAACTACAAGCAGTAATAACTTGGCTCGGAATAAAGTAATTTGAATGAAATTTTCAATATTTTCATTTTACATTATCTATTTTTGAACTATTATAACAAGAACAGCCAGCTCTTCATCTTAATCTTACATAATGTATCTTTAAGTAAACATCTCTATAATAATGACAGCGATGAGTAATTCTTGTTCACGACATACAATCAGTGAAGAAAAAAGACCCGTTTTACCAGACAGATTGTCACCAGTGAGTATTCAGGCCATTGGTGATAAATAATCATTGGTGTTCGAGACCATAAACCGACTTTCATGGTACGCTGAAGAGGACGACTATTCTTGAGTTACTAAAACGTTTCCGGTATTGAATTAATATTAAATCTTATGGAATTTATTAATATAAATTGTAGCCTGTTTACCTTGTTTATTTTACAGGATATACCAGAAGCACCAGAAAGGAAGATGACGGACAAAATTAATGAACCAATATTTTTATGTAGATTCCCTGCTGAAATTAAATCTTTCTATATGATGAGATGTACTGAAGACCCAAGACTAACAGAATCAGTGAGTAGTGTAACTCTGTATTATCAGAAAATCCAAAACTATTTCTGTTCATTTCCCTTTTTCAAGAAATAATAACAGGCTATTCCATTTATGAGGTCCCTCCCCCACCCCCCACTTATATGAAGAGTGGCCATAGGCTATTCCATGTATGACGTTCCCCCCCCCCCCTTCACGACAAGAGGAAGATGAAACTGTGTTTAAAACACAAAACAGCAAAGCTGAGGAAGATGAAAATTTGTTGAGATGATGATGGCAGACTACAGTACAATGCATGTAAGAAAGGCTTACAACTGTGTCAAAAATATAACACACCTGGGTCACCCTAGATAGTGAAGATCCTAGACTTCAGCATGTCAAGCCTATAGGTAAATCTTGCACTGCATAACAACTTGTTCGAATTGATTACTCTGTATAATAAAGAACGGTCTATACTATATACCGGAAAACTACCTGAAAACACCATGTTATACTGAATACCGGAAAAACACTAAATACTGGAAAACACACTAGATACTGGAAAACACCCATAAATAAGTATCTTGGAGCCTGGTCCTCTGGAATGGAAAACACCGGTATTTACTGTTTTTCCGGTATTTTGTGGTATTCAGTATAACATGGCATTTTCCGGTAGTTTTCCGGTATATAGTATTGCCGATAAAGAACCTTTCAAATAAGAATCTGTGGTGATCAGGGCTGATGGCTGAGTGTTTGTAGATCATGGAATCCTGGTAAGTGTATAATGGAGGTTGACTAAAAAAAAACTTCTACGTAAATTAAGTCACGTTTGATTTGGATTTGTAGGTTGATTTATTGATGCCTAATGTTGGTGAGATTATTGGAGGTTCTATGAGAATCTGGCAATTACAGGAACTAGAAGAAGGTTTTAAGAGAGAAGGAATAGATCCCACTCCATATTATTGGTACATTGACCAGGTAAATATTGACATTTATAGTTTAATTGAAAAATTTGCTGTGTATGCAAACTGTGAGTTAGATATGGAGTGCCTGTCTTCGATTAGTAGGTTGATCTGGAGTTGACCAATCTACACATTACTGAAGGTTTTAAACCAACCAATTACAAGGCCCTCGTTCTCTTGGTACAGTAATCATACTATTACTAAACTAATCCGTTTGTGCATTATTTGCTTGATAAAGACGGGAGAATCGTCGTCGAAATGTCGCTGTAATAAACTCTTTAAGTAACTTGTATTCCATATAAATGTGTCATGTGTTATTGTATAGATAGAAGTTGACAGTAAAGAACTCTGAATGCATGAGTCGCTTATATCAATGATCTAGCAAGATTAGAAGCCCCATTTATGCGAAACAAATAAAAAAGATACGGTTATACATTGTCATAGATTAGAAATTACATGAATAGAAGTTCGACGATAACACGATAGAATTTTGAATCTAATATACCGCCATAAACATTATAGAGGAGGTTAAACCTCGTATTGATTTCATGTACTATTATTTTCCACATGACCAAAGTTATTTTCCATGTTGGGGATCACGTGGCAAGGTGGGTAAAACGCTGGCTCGCTAGCCTGGAGATCGGGTGTTCGATCCCTGCATTGGCCAAAAAAGTTCACCCAGTGATGCAGGACGGATGATACGAAAAACCGAGGTCCCCGTGTATACACTGGAATGAACGTAAAAGATCCCTTGGCAGTTGGAATTCGATATAAGAGTAGGCCGTAGTGCCGCTGTCCGGGCAAAATTTCTCTCATAGCACACTGTATGGCGTATGCCCGTCTTCATTAGCCCAGCATAGGAGCAGAACAGTAGGACGTTAAACCCCATTTCATTTCATTTTATTTTCCGTGTTAACTATTTCTATATTTGAAATGATTTATTTCAGAGAAGGTATGGTACTTGTCCACATGGGGGTTATGGATTAGGTCTGGAGAGATTTTTATGTTGGTTTCTTAACAGATATCATATCAGAGAAGTTTGTCTTTATCCTCGGTTCTTAGAAAGATGTCGTCCTTAATGTGACTACTTTTATCATTTATTAAAATTTTTTGAAATTATTACATATCTTGCTTACAAAATCATGTTATGGAGCCGAGCTCAAAATAAAATCTAATTATTTAATATACCGCTGTATTCAAATTTTAATATATATGAAATTTTGAAATCTTTGAGAAAGAGATACTCTTTGAAGTAGTTGTCAATTATGTGAGGTGTATTATAAAATCATATTTATTGTTACTGTTCTTGTGACATTATTGAGGTCAATATTATTGTTATGAAGATCTTTTTTTTTGTAAATGTTTTATTGGTAATGTTCAATCACGAAATATGCATATCATTTATTTGTTACAACTCTATCTTAAAAATATGCTGCAAATAATGGATATCAAAAGTTTTAGATTCTTTCTTTTGACCAATTCATAATATTTTTGGGATTTATTGTGTTCTGTACAATATGATAATAAATGCCTATTATTGCTATTCAAAACATATATATTTTATGATTAGGATACTGAGTCTTAGTTTTGTTTGAATGAAACACTTTCTATTTATTTAGTACTAATGAGAAACGAATATTAGAACGATTTTATATAAGTTTTTGTACGCCCACATTTTCATATGGACGTATATTGTCGTCGCCCCTGTCTGTCCGGACGTCGGTCCGCGATTGTTTGTGGACACTCTACAGGTCACAATTTTTATCTGATTTCAACGAAACTTGAAATATAGGTTTATCTCCCTAAAATCTCGGTTCCTTTCGATATTGGCATGTATTGGACCGTAACTTCATGGATTATGGCCCCTGGTTGTACAAAAAATCGTGTTTTTAGCTTGTGGACCCTATAGAGGTCACAATTTTGTTGAAATTTGAAATGTAAGTTTATAACCCAAAGATCTCGGTTCCTTTCGATATTCGTGCATATCGGACCGTAACTTCCTGAATTATGGCCCCTGATTGTATGAAAAATCATGTTTTTAGCTTGTGGTCCCTCTAGAGGTCACAATTTTTTTTTCCGATTTAAAAACCGTTTAAATATTTCACCATTCCACCATAATGAAGGTTGAATTCGAATTTCGGGAAAATCGAAATTAAACTGCCCGACAAAATGGCTGCTCTTTGTACGCAAATTGTGTAAAAGTATGCAATACGTGATTGTGGACCCTCTAGAGGTCACAATTTTTGTCCGATTCTGATGAAACTTAAAACGTATCTTTATATCCCAAAGATCTCATTCCCTTTTGATATTTGCGCATTTCAGACCATAACTGTCTGGATTATTGCCCCTGATTGTACAAAAATTTACGTTTGTTTTTAGCTTGTTCCCTATCCATCTCTTGCAAAATGTGGGCGTATCCTGCCTGGCAGCCGCTGATTGTTTTAAAGTTTTGATCATAAACACACAGAAAAAGATTGATAGATTAGAAAAGGATGGTTGGTTATCAATAATTATATAGTTTTTATTTTATGTAATCAAATGCTAGCTTTAAAATGTGCAATGCCTTTAATAATTTCTATTTATACTGCAAGCTTGCTTTATGAGAAGGATCTATCTGTTGTGATAGTTCATTCATCATTATTATATTGTCGTCGCCCATTCTGTCAGTTTGTCGTCCACACTTTCTTGTGAACACTCTATAAAAACTACATTTATCATCTGATTGTTTTGAAATTGATATATGTTGTTTACATAAGTGAGATAAAGAAGCTTTTTTAATTTCAATAATTTCTGTTAATTTCTTCTGGAGTTATGGCCCTTGTGTCACTTATTGCACCTTGTGGACGACAAAAATTATCCTGATCTTTATAAAATTTAAATGCATCTTTTTAATTAGTGAAACTAAGAAGCCTATTGAATTTCAGCAATTTCCGGTAATTATGTTTGTTGTTTATTACAAATTTAACGTCCAATACATATGATATTATGGACAGGTTGATTTAATTAAATTATTTACATCTGAAGGAGTAATATACAGATAATGGGTAAAATCACTAAAAATAAAAAAAAGTTCTTGTATATTATAAAGTCACTTTAAAACACAGGGCGGGTCATCTTCTCACTTTGTCGATGCCATTGATACGGATTGAAAAATCTCTGTGGGAAAAAGAATCCGTTGGTTAAATGTGGAAAAGCGAATTTCTCGCAGTAAAAACCACATAGCTGGACCCGTGGAGTATTTACATATAAAAATGTTCGTGCAGTTCTCTACATATAATTCAAAAGTTAGTTAAAAGTCCCTTGACACAGATCTCAACTTCGGTGTTTAAAATCATTTATTGTCCATTAAAAAAATTTATTTGTGTGTGACTCTTCCCAGATAAAAATTACCTGGAAAGGGAAAGAAGATGTCTAGAGTTATGGCCCTTTATTTCACTTTGTCAAACCCTCTGATCCAATCTGTATTAAATTCATATGCATTATTTAAATTAGTAAAACAAAGAAGCCGATTGAATAGCAGCAATTTCCGTTTATTAGTTCTAGAGTTATGGCCCTTGTTTCACTTTGGTGAACTTTCAAACACCAAAACTTATCAGTTGATCTGTCTGAAATTTATATGCATCATTTTAATTAGTGAAACGAAGAAGCCTATTGAATTTCAGCCATTTCCGTTAATTATTTCTAGAGTTATGGCCCTTGTTTCACTTTGTTGAATCTTGTGAACACTCTCACAATAAAAGTTATCATCGCAGATCTGTATGAAGTTTATATGCATTATTTAAATTAGTAAAACGAAAGATCCTGTCAAATTTTAACAATTTCTGTAAATTACTTCAAGAGTTAAGGAGAGAAAAATGGGGTTTAACGTCCACTTGACACAAACTAGGTCATATTGGGACTAACATATATAGTCCAATTTTATTTCAATAATTCACATGCACGTAGGGGTCTTTAGCAGTGGGAGGAAACCCAGAGAAAACCAACGAGGTTGGACAGGCGATACTCAATAACAGACCTTATGATCCAAGGCACATGCGCTAACCATTTGTCACCCCCACCCACAAAGTTTGAGGCCCTTGTTTCAGTTTGTAGAACCATTTTAACTCTCAAACGATGGAAATTATAATCTGATCTGTATGAAATGGTCTTGTAAAGGCCCCCAATTACCTACAAATGAATAAATATGCAACAATCCTTTTCGACTGCTCGGACGATTTAGCTGCTGTGGGTTTATGTTTCTTTGCCTGGCAACCTATCTTTGGCTGATTAATAAAATATTCATACATATATATCATATATATCATGAAAATTCACGTCTTCAAATTGGAATAAAATCTTAAACTATTGCTTTATTTTTGATCAGTGAGGTGAAAGAAAAAGCTGTAAATATGATTTTTGAAACTTATTCCCATTTGTCATATTTTCTATGTAGAGCATTGGATCCAATCTGTTTTACAGACCTAATGCGACAGCGGCCAAGCGAATATTCACTGCGGATCAGTGTGCATTGGATCGCTAACCATGAGGAGGACTTCAACCCAGGACTTGGCATAGAAAATTCTCTGGGATTTTCCAGTATGGTTTAAAACCCTAGTCAGTGGTGCAGGAAGAGGTGGGGGGGGGGAGGAGGGGGCTATCTTGTTGTTTGGGATGAAAAACTGAAGTCCTGTGTACACACTGGCTTGCACGTAAAAGAAGTCTTTACAGTTGGAATTTGATAAGAGTAGGCCGTAGTGTCACTGTCCAAATTGCCCTCATAGCACATAGTATGCCATATGCCTGTCTTCATTAGCCCAGTATAGGAGCAGAACAGTAGGACGTTAAACCCCATTTCATTAGCCCAGTTGGTGCAGAAAAGTAGGATGTTAAACCCCATTTCATATTTTCATGTGGATGTATTATTGTCGTCGCCCCTGTCCGCCCGCGTGTCCATTCACACTTTGTTTGTAGACACTCTACACGTCACAATTTTTATCCGATTTTAACGAAACTTAAAATATAGGTGTATCTCCAAAGGATCTCAATTCCTTTCGAAATTGGCATGTATCAGACCGTAACTTCATGGATTATGGCCCATGATCATATCAAAAATCACGTTTTTAGCTTGTGGACACCCTAGAGGTCGCAATTTTTATCCGATTTTGATGAAACTTAAAATGTATGTTTATAACCCAAAGATCTCGGTTCCTTTCGATATTCACACATATCGGACCATAATTTCCTAGATTATGGCTCCTGATTGTACGAAAAATCGCGTTTTTAGCTTGTGGTCCCACTGCGGTCACAATTTTTATCACATTTAAAAAAACGTTTATATATATCACCATTACACCATATAATGTCAGGTTGAGGATGAACTTTGTGAAAATAGGACAGAAACTGCCCGACAAAACTGGACGCTCTGTGTATGCAAATAGTCTAAAGATATGTAGTACCAAGGTTGTGGATCCTCTAGAAGTTACAATTTTTATTTGATTTTGATGAAATTTGAAATTTATGTTTATATCACAAAGATCTTGGTTCCTGTCGATAATCGTGCAACTCGGAACATAACTTCCCGGGTTATGGCCCCTGAATGCGTCAACCCGAAACAACACCGAACCCCGTTATTAGACAGACTCATGAACCCTGCCAAAATACCAAACCCCGGTAAAACAACCATCGCAACCCTGCCAAACTCGAAACCCCGGTAAAAATCTTACAGGGGACCCGGAATTTAATCAGTCTGAAGAGTTTAATACAAACGAAACTAGTCACACAAAAAATTGGGGTAACTGGAAGAATCAGCCATTTCTACCTACTCTGTTTAAATATATTGTCGTTACACCTCAGTCAAGATTGAGTTTGAATTTCGAAAAAAATCTGACTGAAACTGCTGGACAAAATGGTCGCTCCTAGTTCGCAAATAGTATAAAAGTATGTAATACCAAGGTTGTGGACCAGGTCGGTTTTTATCCAATCTTGATGAAACTTAATATATATGTTTATATCCAAAAGATCTCAGTTCCTTTCGGTATTTGTGTATATCGGACCGTATCTTCCTGGATTATGGCCCTTGACTACATCATGCTGTTGCCCAAGTCTGTGTTTAAGTGGGGGGTTTGATGGCCGAATGGTTAGCACATGCGCACTGTATCATAAGGCCTGTCAATGAGTCAACTGGCATGGTTTCGAATCCCCGGCTGTACGTGACAAGGAGTAGGGTCGCCTGTCCAACCTCGTGGGTTTTCTCCGGGTCCTCCGGTTTCCTCCCACTGCTATAGACCCCTACGCGCAAGCGAATTATACTAATAAAATTGAACCATGTTAGTCCCGAAATGACATAGCTTGTGTCGAGTGGACGTTAAACCCCATTTCTCTCTCTCTCTGTATGTGTGTGTCTGTGGGTTGCCTACAGGGTGCAATTCTTAATGGATTGTCTTGAAACTTGGTATACTTATTCCTTATACCCTAAGGATGATCCCTATTGTTTTTGGTGCATGCCCAACTCTCAGAAGCAGAACCATGCCCATTTTTTGTATTTGTTTTTCGTCTACAGGCTCCATTTCTTAACGGATCCACTTCAGACTTTGCATACTTATTTCTTATACCCTCAGGATCATCACTATTGTTTTTTTGAGCATGCCCAACCCCCAGGAAGTTCCAGGTAAAGAGACACATTCTGGGGCAGCACTCTGTTCAGCATTTTTAGTATTTGTTTGTTTGTCATATACAGGATGCATTTCTTAACGGATCATCTTGAAACTTTGGATACTTATTCCTTATACCCTAAAGATCACCACTATTGTTTTTGGTGCATGCCCAACCCCCAGGGGCAGAGCCACGCCCATTTGTCTTTGTCTGTGTGTCGTCTACAGGCCACAATTCTTAATGGATGTCTTGAAAACTTTTAATACGTATTCCTTAAGGATGACCTCTATTATTTTTGGTGCATGCCCATCCACCTGGGACAGAGCCATGCTCAATTTTTGCGTGTGTCTTTGTGTCGCCTACAGATCCTTTTCAGACTTTGCATACCTATTCCTTATACTCTAAGGATGATCCCTTATTGTTTTTGGTGAATGCCCGACACCCAGGGGCTGAGCCACACATATTTTTTCTTTGTGTGTCTGTGTGTTGCCTACACAATTTTTAATAAATTGTCTTGGAACTTGATATTGGTTATAAGTATTCCTTATAGCCTAAGGACGGCAACTATTGATTTGGTGCATGTCCCGGCTTCTAGGGGTAGAGCCGCGTCCAGTTTTTGTGTTTATCGTATACTGGCCGCAATTCTGAATTGATCATGTATTCTCTATGACACATGTATTCCTTATAGCCTAAGGGCAGATACTATTGATTTTAGTGCATATCTCTACCCCATTTTTTAAAAAAAAAAAATTGTGTTTAGAGTTTGAAGGCCACAATTGTGCTTGGATTATCTTGGAACTTAGTATACTTATTCCTTATACCCCAAGGATGGCAGCTATTGATTTCGGTACATGATCCACCACCATTGGGCGTTGCCACACCCACTTTTTGTTAATAAAATATCTACAGGGGTTGCAAGTATTAACATATTTGGATCCAATTCAGTATGATCCATCATAGGGTTGTACCTATTTATATTGGCCCATGTCAAACTCCCAGGGACAGAGCCACGCCCAATTTTTGCATTTTTTTTCCTTCTTTAATTGGCATTTAGTAATAGAAAATATTAACACAAAGTACAATTTTATGGATACACAATTACTGAGTTTGATACTAAGCGAGGTTTCGACAAGGATACTCTCGTCTTCATCAAATGAAATGAAATGGAGTTTAACGTCCTACTGTTCTGCTCCTTACCTGGGCTAATGAAGACGGGCATATGCCATACAGTGTGCTATGAGGGAAATTTTGCCCGGACAGCGGCACTACGGCCTACTCTCATATCGAATTCCAACTGCCAAGGAATCTTTTACGTGCACGCCAATGTGTACACGGGACCTCGGTTTTTCGTCCCATCCGAACGACTAGACAGCTTTCCTTGTCAGCCCCTCCGTCCTGCATCACTGACAAGGGAGAACCACGCCGGAAGTGGATAGGATAAAAAAACATAGTCTCGATTATCCACGTTTTGATTTAATCAGAAGCAGACTGAGTTCTAATCCGATAAATATCACAGGCTAGCAATGCCATCGAGAGTTAATTATGGTCTGGATAAGTTAATTAATGTCTAATTAATAATTTAGATAACATTTCAGGCCTAAAGAAACACCTGCAATTGGCAGATTTAGCTTTTGCATAATGTATGTTTAATTAATTTTATTTTCGAAGAACAGATCATTTTTTTTTTTATTAAAAGTAACTTCTTTAATTTTTATTAAAAATGAACTATTTTCATTTAATTGATGGAAACACTAGGTCAATATAAAGGACTTTGCAATGAATTGCTGTCAAAAAATGATGTATCACTACGCTGTAATGTAATCAGGTTCAGTAAAAGTGAATTCTATAGTAAAGAATTATATTTATTTATTTGTACATGTAAGAAAGCTACTCGTCTTTTTTGATAGAAAAAAATATCAACACTCGTCGATAAAGTAAAATAAAAAACTCGGCAGAGTAGGTGGTTCTCTATATTGTTGAAAGTTTATCAAAATCGAATACAAATTGGTACCACAGTCCGCAAGCTATATGTCGGCGATTTTTGTACAATCCGGGACAATAATCCATGAAGTACGAGATCGCATCAATCCGAGATGTATGGGCTATAAGCATATTTCAAGTTTCATATGATGTCATAAAAAAAGTGACCTCTAGAGGGTCCACAATCTATGTAGATGATCTTGTACGACCAGGGGCAATAATCCCTGATGATGTTGCCGTCCCATACGCACAAAAATCGAATTCATCCGAAATATTTGGAACACAAACATATCTGTATTAAAATCAGATAACTATTGTGAGCGCAAGAGGGTTCACAGAGTACTGTAAACAAACGCCCGGTCGGATGGGCTGTGACCACTATGAAAATGTGGAAGGAGAATGATGAGAGAGAGAGAGAGAATGGAGTTTAACGTCCACGCGATAGAAACTGGGTCATTTCGGGACTAACATATGGTTCAATTTTATTTCAATATTTCGCTTGCGCGTAGGGGTCTTTAGCAGTGGGACGAAACCGGAGAAAACCCACGATGTTGGACAAGCGATCCTTAGACCCCCCTCCCTCACTAGTCCTAAAGAAAGACCTACAATTTGGTAGATTGAGCTCTTGCATAATGTATGTTTAACTAATTTTATTTTCAAAGGACAGTTCATTTTTTTTATTAAAAGTAACCTCTTTAATTTTTATTAAAAATGTTACGCCCATAGACTGCTTTAGAATTTATATAATACAGGTAATCTAGGTTACAGGTAAATGGGATAAGGGTGGGTAATCTAGGTTACAGGTAAATGGGATAAGGGTGGGTAATCTAGGTTACAGGTAAAGGTAGGTAATCTAGGTTACAGGTGAATGGGGTAAAGGTGGGTAATCTAGGTTACAGGTAAATAGGATAAGTTGGGTAATTAGTAAGACAAGGAGGGTGGAAAGTATGTCGGGCGTATCGAGAAGTGCAATTTTGAGTTATTCATCGGGGATTTAACTCTATCCTGGGGTGTAATCATGTTTATCTTCAATTAGACAAATCTGGGAAATTTTATTATTACCGCCCTCCCTGACAATAGACACGTATACCTACAAAAAAAGTTAAAGTAGTTAAGTCTCTAACTCGATTTAAATTGTCATCCAAAGTCTTCCACACTGAAAACACGAATTATTTGTCATTTAAATCAACATTGATGTTGTGATCTTACCAAGAAACGATGGGCTTCTGATATCCAATATTTAAGACAAAATAAACATTTTACCATTGATACACGAACGAATCATGTACCATAATGCGTTTCAGCGCTATTTGTAACAAGGGACTCGAAAAAAGATGACAAACATATTCCACAAGTCATGTCAAACAATAACGCCATATTTTTTATCACGAGAGCATGCGCATTACATAATATCGGGGTAGACTGGAATAACCAGACGCAAGAGATTGCCATTCGATTGAGACTTCTGGCGTATTTCGCCGAACATAGCTGATTAGAAATTACAGTAAAAACGGAAACGATTGAATGTGAATCAGTTTATATACATTCATATTACATTATTAAATGCGTTGCGACCCATTTAGCTCCTTTAACCACTAGCTGTATGTGTTAGTCTCAGGATATCAGACTATATGCTTTGACAATGCGTTAAACCCCATTCTTTCTTTTCGTTTTCATAACACAATAATTGGGTAAGGGTGTTTTTTGTTGTCGTGAAGAAAGTCGATATAACCCTATAATCTTTATATAGAGCGTCTATAATATATTGAGACACCAGATAGATAGACTTATAGCTTTATGATAGGCGGTGGGGGGTTAAGGCCAGGCCAGGGTTAAGGCCAGACTAGTGCATATTATATTATGCTTAAAAAGCAATTTTCTTATTCTATTAAAGATGATTGAAATGAAATGAAATTAGGTTTAACGTCCTACTGCTCTGCTTCGACTGGGCTAATGAAGACGGGCAGTGTGCTACGAGGGAAATTTTGCCAGGACAGCGGCACTCTGGTCTACTCTTAATCGAATTCCAACTGTCAAGGGATCTTTTACTTGCACGCAAATGTATACACGGGACCTCGGGTTTTCTTCTCGCCCGAATGACTAGATAGCTGTCCTTATCAGGCCCTCCGTCCTGCGCTACTGACAAGGGGAAACCACAACGGAAAACCCAGATAATCTTTCTCGGCCAGTGCAGGGATCAAACACGCGACCTTGCAGGTTAGCGAGCCAACTTCTTACTCAATTAGCCACCGTGGATCCCCTAATGGTAAGTGTAGGGGGCTGCACCACACAAAACTATACAAAACAAATCCACGGACAAGATACAACACGCAGAAATCACAAACAAACATATTTATCAAATTAAGTGAATGGATCTGGGGGCTAGCCGTAAGCGTCCACTGCACAGTCCCGGGTCAAAATTGAAAGAAAAATGAATGAATGAAATGGTGTTTAGCGTCCTAAACTTTTTTTCTCCAACCGGGCTAATGGAGACAGGCATACTCCTTGCTTAATTGCTATGGGGGAAATTCTGTCCCGCCAGCAATTGAATTCGAACTGTGTTAAAGATCCAAAGGTGGGATTATTTTATCTACAATGTATACGACATTGACAACGCTCTGTAATAAAGAGTTTTGCCACAGGGCAAATATTTTGGATTTATAGAGTTTTCTATAATACCGATCGATCTGCCGAAGCATACATTGCTAAATGTTTATGTTCTTGCTATATATGTTTGTTACCAGGGCTGGGGCCATTAGATTGCCAATGTAATTAATTACATTACCATTACTTTTCAAATGTAATCATTACAATTACTTTCTCATCTATAACCCTAGTTCATTACTATTACCCATTACATTGAAAGTAATTAATTACTATTACCCATTACATTAAAAGTAATTAATTAATATTACCCATTACATTGAAAGTAATTAATTACCATTACCCATTAATGGGGTTTAACAGCTAGCCTACTGTTCTGCACCGCTGACATGGGGAAACCACCCTGAAACATCTCGAGGTACTTACCCATTACATTGAAAGTATTTTTCTGCCATGTTGGCCTATACCTAAAAATTCAAACTCAACAAAATCCTTGATTCACTATAACAAACTGTTACTAAACAAATCACATCCCGAGAAAATGAAGCCTAATGGGGTTTAACAGCTAGCCTACTGTTCTGCACCGCTGACATGGGGAAACCACCCTGAAACATCTCGAGGTACTTACCCATTACCCATTGCATCCAAAATATTTAATAACAGAAACGCATTATCTAACATCAATGCAAAAGAATTATATGATAACCCGCTACCCTGTTCTTGCTCTACGTCGTCCTTCATTTACGTGAGATTTTGTCTAAAGGACCCAAATGCCTGTTCAAAGAACTTAATTTCGGGAAATCAATCGACAGTGCTACTTCTAAACGCTCTACTCTTAGTAAGGATGAAATTATATCCAATCACAGATCTGTACTTACTTCATCTGGTACTCCATGTGGAGATACCTATACAGATCTGCCCTTGTTATATTGGATACCTAAACTACATAAAAATCCCTACAAGCAACGTTTTATAGCAGGTTCATCCCGTTGTTCCACAAAACCACTTTCAAAAATATTGACATCTATACTAACGGCAGTGAAAGAGGGTATTCAAAAATACTGTGATAAAATATACTCTCGTAGTGGTTTTAATCAAATGTGGATATTAAAAAATTCCAAAGAATTACTTGATGGTTTACAATCTAGATCACTTGCTTCAATCTCATCTATACAAACTTTTGATTTTTCTACTTTGTACACTAAAATTCCCCATAGTAAATTAAAAGCTCGGTTAAAAGACATTATTCACAGTGTCTTTTCTTCTAAATCGGGAAATGTTAGATATCAATATTTAGTTGTTAATTACAATTCTACATATTTTGTTAAGAACCATAGTGATTCCAAAAATAAATTCACCGCCAACAAGATAATTTAGATGTTGGATTTTTTAATTGATAATATCTTTGTTGAATTTGGAGGGGAAATTTATCAGCAAGTGGTAGGTATCCCCATGGGCACCAACTGTGCACCTTTGCTTGCTGATTTGTGTCTCTATTCCTACGAAGCCGATTACATACAGGCACTCGTTAAATCCAACAAACGATTAGTCAGACATTTTAATTTCACTTATCGATATATCGATGATGTACTATCACTGAATAATCCAAAATTTAGTGATTATGTAGAATTCATATATCCTGATGAGCTCGAAATTAAAAACACTACTGACAGTGACAATTACGCTTCCTACTTGGATCTGCGTCTCGATTTTGACAATTGCCATAAACTTAGTGTTAAATTGTACGATAAACGTGATGACTTTGACTTTCCGAACGCCGATTGTTAACTTTCCATTTATTAGTAGTAACATTCCAATATCACCAGCTTATGGAGTGTTTGTGTCTCAACTAATTCGTTACGCGAGAGCTTGTTCATTTTATTCTGATTTTTTAAGTACATCGAGGCATTTGTCATCTAAGCTTCAACTACAGGGATATTTGCGAACTAAACTTATTAAAACCTTTAAAAAGTTTTATGGGCGTCATATTGACTTGATTGGTAAATATAACATGTCTCTCTCAGCTATTATTCTAGATATATCTAATTGACACGTATACAATCTCCCTGATAATGTCTGTCTACTACATCGTTTACACTGTTCATCACGTGCATTTTGCATACCGATAGTCCATTGGCCAATCACGCTATTTTACCGAGATTTCGCCTAATAGTTTGGATGCAGCTATGGCGGGTGTGGTGCCAGGCAGGGTAAGCTTACTCTTCCGGACACCTGTTACCACTGTTTGTCGTGTATTTTGTACACTGTGAGCAGTCCATTTGCTGATTACACTATTTTGCCTGATTACACTATTTTGCCTCTACCGTTTGTTTTGGGAACACAACCGGTGTAGGCTGTCATTGATAGTCCATTGGCCAATCACGCTATTTTACCGAGATTTCGCCTAATAGTTTGGATGCAGCTATGGCGGGTGTGGCGCCAGGCAGGGTAAGCTTACTCTTCCGGACACCTGGTACCACTGTTTGTCGTGTATTTTGTACACGGTGAAAAGTCCATATGCTGATTACACTATTTTGCCTTATTACACTATTTTGCCTATACCGTTTTTGTTTTTTAGGACTTCAAATTTTGTCTAATGGTTTGGATTGTTCGTACTTGGTTTTATTTTATTGAAAGTAATTAATTACCATTACCCGTTACATTGAAAGTAATTTTAATTACCATTACCCATTACATTATGACTTTAATTAAAATAAAACAAAAACATTTTTTTTATAGAAATTAAAAAGACAACCTTATTTTTCTGCCATGTTGGCCTATACCTAAAAATTCAAACTCAACAAAATCCTTGATTCACTATAACAAACTGTTACTTAACAAATCACATCCCGAGAAAATGAAGCCTATAATGGGGTTTAACAGCTAGCCTACTGTTCTGCACCGCTGACATGGGGAAACCACCCTGAAACATCTCGAGGTACTTTCGAGGCCAATACCGGGATCGAACCCCGACTTTTCGGAGCAATCGCCGGTGGGGGCTTTTTTATGCTGTTTCTATGAAATCTGTAAATTTGAGTTTTTTTGCTGAGCTGATAAAATTGAATGTTATTTTCGGGCCCAGAAACGCAGCCACGCATCACCATCGACACCTTAATTTTTCAACATTTTATCGGAGGAGAGTTTCCACCCAGGACCTCCATGCAGAGAGAGAGAGATAAATGGGGTTTAACGTCCACTCGACACAAACTAGGTCATTTCGGGACTAACATATGGTTTAATTTTATTTACATAATTCGCTTGCGCGTAGGGGGCTTTAGCAGTGGGAGGAAACCGGAGGACCCGGAGAAAACCCACGAGGTTGGACAGGCGACCCTAATCCTTGCCACGTACAACCGGGGATTCGAATCCACGCCAGTCGACTCAATGATATACTTTATGATACAGCGCGCGCACGCTGCAGGTTAGAGAGCCACCGCGTACCCCAGTTAATAAAAATACACTCAACAGTCAAACAGAAAGTCGTTGTGCTTAGGCCTATTTTAATGTGCTTTATTAATAATTAAGTGACCTAGTATGTGTCGAGTGGACGTTAACCCCCCTGCCCCCTCTCTCTCTCTCTCTGTATGTGTCGAGTGGACGTTAACCCCCCTCCCCTCTCTCTCTCTCTCTAGTGGACGTTAACCCCCCCCCTCCTCTCTCTCTCTCTCACACACACACACACACACTCACTAGCTGGAATACGAAACCATTTATTAAGTCTGCAGACTTAACTTGGTACCAAGCATCTATAAAATATACCATCGACGCAAACAATTCGTTATTTTCTAGCTCTTCGCATTATACCAAAAATTCGGAGGTCAATAACCACACGTGTATTTGGTAAATCCACTGGCCAATGTAAATTATATTCACGACATTGCACAATCTGAACGACAGATCCGCCCTAGTTACCATTTAATTTGCGTACGGACATTGCATTGATTTCCATGGTAAGAAATAAAAATAAAATATCGTAGTTTGTGATTTAGCGATAAATCATTTTTCCCCCACTATTGTTCATTTTAAAGAGACCTTACCCCTCTCATCAAGAAAATAATATAATTAATTTTGAATAACATGTTCAAAATAATCTTAGACTCTATATATATATATATATATAATTACCCGAAAATCTGAGCTCTGTACAATTCAGCGATAGCTTCGCTGATTTTTTTCAAAATTTGAACATCCACAATCAATATTGTATTAGCCATATCATGTCAAATCACATATATTTGCTACCAACCTGCCAGGACCCCCGAAAACTATGTGCCCCTTTAAAATATTAATTTCATTAAAGAGGGGGGTGGGTGGATGGCGCCAATGGTTTGCGCGCTGTATCATAAGGCTTTTCGATTCCCCGGTTGTACGTGACAAGGAGTAGGGTCGCCTATATCCAATCTCGTGGGTTTTCTCCGTTTCTCCGGGTCCGCAGGTTTCCTCCCACTGCCAAAGACCCCTACGGTACGCGCAAGGAATTATTGAAATAAAATTGAACCATGTTAGTCCCGAAATGACCTATAGTTTGTGTCGAGCTCTCTCTCCTCTCCTCTCTCTTTTTAAAAGAGCCAAATCAAACTTTGAAAGTTTTCGAGAGATATTATATAGTTACTTAGAGACTGTCACTTTAAAGACGTTAACTTTGACAAACAAAGACTACAAAAAAAAAAAATAATAAAAAAAATAATTGATATCCTATGATAATAGGCAGGTGCAAATAAATGTCGATGGTTGCATTTGATATCACATGGCAAGCACACCTTTGTGTCGGGTTTCCCCGATTGCTTCATCATTAATATATATAGGTCATTTGTCATACGGCCCGTCCTTAAATAAAAGTTAAAACACTTCGTGGGACCCTTCTATTCTCTTTTGTTATAATTAAATTGCAAAGTGATTATACGGAGAGACATATTATTTATATAATAAAATAACAGCGGCCCACACAAAAAAAATCGAGACTTATACACACTGACAAAGACACGGAACGACAGAGAATGTGTCAATATGACCCACGCACTGAACGAGCGTATTTACTAGAACAGGTCAAAGTTCACGTATGACTAACGCGTACAACATTTCTTTGTGTCAGGCCTGTCTGTATATTTTTCTTTCCGGATTATTTCCGCATTGTTTTTCGTCACAAGTAACACCAAGTTAGTTTAAACATACTAACCCAAGCTACAAAATGGCAGAATATTTCAAGGGTGCTGTCTTATTATTGGCGACGCTGTTCGTTCTTTATGGAATCGCAGACGGCTCTGTTGAAAGTGTGGCGAGAGTGAGGCGCGATACTCAAGGTAAGCTGTTGTGTTGTTGTTATTGCAATGAGTTAAATATATCATATAAAACGCTAAGTTTAACTACATTTCAATCTCATGAGTTGCACCACAGGGGCATGCAGTGGTAAATCCCTTCTGATAAGCCTACCGGGCATGGCACAGCCCCATATCTAATATTAATAATAATAATAATAATAACTTTATTTTCAAAGGGTTGAAAATTAGGCCAGGAGGCCTGTCTTACATTTTACCCTTTATAACAGAAGTTAAAGAAGTGAACAATGAAATTTGAAAACAGAAGAGCAATATTTACAAAAGAATATTAACAAAATCACAATTGCCTAGGGGCAGGGGAATCATTTTGAAACTATATGGCCTACAATAACAATATATAGCCGCAATATAGGCCTATTTCGTTTCGTAGGCCTGATTATATGCCTGCTAAATGGTATAAAAGGGCCCCAACATAGGATTTGGATGGTGATGACCGTCTGGTATAAGCCTACAACATTTAGGGATTTGGGTTAATTCGTATCAAGCAGGTGGATGGTCGAGTGGTTAGCGTGTGCGCGTTGTATTATAACTAAGGTCTGTCATTGAGTCAACTGGTGTGGTTTCAATTCCCCGGTTGTACCTCACAGGAGTAGGGTTGCCTGTCCAACCTTCGTGGGTTTTCTGGGTCCTCCGGTTTCCTCCCACTGCTAAAGAATCCTGCTCGCAAGCGAATTAATTGTTGAAATAAAATTGAACCTTATGTTAGTCCCGAAATGACCTAGTGTGTGTTGAGTGGAAGTTAAACCCCATTTCTCTCTTTCTCTCCCTTTTTCAAATTGATAGATTTCCAAACGTCTAACTACAAAAAAATTATATGCAAGGTACAAAAAATGCTACCCCTAAAAAACTTTATTTTTCGTGAAAACAAAGCAAAGGGGGTGGAGTCCACCCACATGTAGTCTATGATTTACATGTATTTTTGTGTTTTATGCAATAATGACGTATTTACAAATACACATAGGGCATTATGACTAGCCCTTATCATTGATGACTTTCAAGTAACTTTTAAGGGTTGGAAAGGAATGTATATACAAGTAGGTAATTTTGGCAGTTTTATTTGATTTATCCTACAGGTGATGTGATCAATCGGTCGTTGACTATCCAATAAATATAAAATGAACATGTACAAAATCGCCACTTCAAAACACGTTTCTCATTTGTCATTATACATGTCATAACTTGGCATTTTATATAGATCTATCTATAGATATCTTTCTCTAGAAACCGGGGTATATTGAAGTGTGGTTGTATGTCTTTCTCTTGATGGGAGCCTTGGTGGCTAAGTAGGTAAATGAGCTTCGTCGTATATCCCATATTAAAGTTATATACATGTAGTTCTAATATGCTAAGTTCTATTATGCATTTGTCTATTAGTATGCAAAATGCAGAATGGAGAAGTGTAATGGACAAAATAACTATTATACTGTATTATTGAAAAGTGTATTCTGTATTTTAACACTGTGACATTGGTATTGTGGAGCAATAGAATTAGAAATTGCAAATTATAAAACTAAAATACGTATTTTGAACTGCTGACATAAACAGTTTGCACCGTGAACATGAATAATAGTGGCAACGTTATCCTTCCATAGAGTTTTGCCCAGCCACCGGTTTTCCTCTATACTCTACCATCAAAGTTTTTTTTACTACTTGTTTGTACACCAATGTGTACACTGATCTATTCCCTATCTAGTAATATTTTACTAATTGTACGCCACGCCAATGTGTACACTGATCTTCGCTCTATCTAGTAATATTTTAGAAGAATAATAAATAAGGATGTTGTCCTTGGTAAATATTTTGATAGTTGAATTGTTTATGATTGAAGTAAGGTTACATGATATCTGGTATAATAATTCTATTTGTTTACTGAGAATCAAGTCTGGTTAAAATCAGTTGGTTGAATAGCGAGTTCTACTGGAAATGCTCAACTGTCATTTTAGTCAAAATATTTAACAAGAATATGATTGAAATTGGTGCTGTTCTAATTAAACCAAAACTCCTCTAATTATCGAGAATACATACATTGACCTACTTGAAAATAAAATATAATTAACTTCTTGAAAACCACTCAACATATTTGTGCTACACGTCATTTAGAGGGTAGATTTGTTTCATATGTTACATACAATTCATAGCAGGTTATACTCAGAACTGTTTGGAAAACAAAACAGCTGTTCTTAGTTCCTAATTCATAGTCCTTAATACTTATTTCATTTGTTGTCGTATTTCGACATTTGTACACTAAAATTAACATTTGTATCTTAAAATCAATATTTGTTTTATAAATCAGACATTTGTCATATCATTTGTAAATTGTATTTTTATACGCTCACGTTGAAATGTGGTCGTATAATGTTGTCGCCCCCCCCCTCGGTCGGTCTGGCATCCACAATTGCTTCTGGACGCTTTAGAGGCTATAGTTAATATCCGATTGACTTTAAATTTATACACAGTGTTTAAGGCCTTGAGAAGAAGAATCCGATAATTAGTGCCATAGTTATGGCCCTTGACCTCTTTAAAAAAAAATCTTGTACTAAGCTCTTTAAAAAAAACTTGTAGAAGCTCTAGAGACTGAAGTTAATATCCGATTGACTTTAGATTTATGCACCATGTTTAAGGTCACGAGACGAATAATCCTATTGATTTCCGATAATTACTGCAAGAGTTATGGCAGTGTTTAACGTCCTGAGACAATTGAAACAAATTCTAATGATTTCTAAATTACTAAACGGGTTGCGTAATCAGATTTTCATGTGTTGTAATTGTTTTCATTATATTGTAGGCCTACTTATTAAAAAAAATAAATAAAATATGCGACAACTCTTAGCTGCTGTGGGTGTTTGTTTCGTTGCTTGGCAACGTATCTTTGTTTAATGTAATTGTATTTTAATATAAAGATAGATTTTTTGCACCAACCCGGCTATTGGAGATGGGGCTGATGTTCGAAATGAAAATTGCGGGATGTGGGGATGTGTCCAATCTGATTAAAACACAGACCCTATTTCGTTTCGTTTTTTATACTCCAAAATTTTGCATTTTGCTTTACTACACTAGGATCTGGAAGAGGTGTTATATAACCCGCGTTCTGGGTGATGTGAGGGATTAGCCAATGAAACGGTCAGTTACGGCGAGTTTTTAGTGTAAGGTACACGGAACTGTGAGTAACCCACTAAAACATCAATGCTGATGGTTAATCAAATGTCTGGCATCATAGGGTCAAAAGCCGCTCGTATGACCTGTGACACTACTACATGAAGCCGGTAGAGGCCTTCAAAAGTATAAAAAAACGAAATGAAATATAGATCTGTATTTTAATCAGATGTGTCAGTAATTAAGCTGTATTTGCCGTATTTGTTCTTTCTGTCTTTGGTGGACAATTCCCCTATTCTATTAGATTGTCGAACCCCTTTAATGACCATTAGTAACTTTTACATTTAATGACCATTAGTAACTTTTACATTTAATGACCATTAGTAACTTTTACATTTAATGACCATTAGTAACTTTTACATTTAATGACCATTGGTAACTTTTACATTTAATGACCATTGGTAACTTTTACATTGGTCACTTTTAGATTTAATGGCCATTGGTAACTTTTACATTTAATGACCATTAGTAACTTTTACATTTAATGACCATTAGTAACTTTTACATTTAATGACCATTGGTAACTTTTACATTTAATGACCATTGGTAACTTTTAGGTTGGTCACTTTTAGATTTAATGACCATTAGTAACTTTTACATTTAATGACCATTGGTAACTTTTATGTTTTTTAACCTCTATTGTATGTTGAAAACCACTGGATACTCCACTGTATGCTCCACTATATGCTCCACTCGATGCTCCACTTGATGATAGAATATTAAATGTCAGGATAAACATGTTTACATCAAAACATAATTACAACACATTACATGACAACCATATACTTGAAAACAAACCGACTAATGACTTCTTGACATGAACACAAATCAAAGTTAATAGCTGGAAGGCTGGAGGTATATAATTACCTGTGTGTGAGAGAGATATAGACATATAGAGATATAGAGAGAGAGACTTCTGGACTATTTCTTGCCACCTACAAACTGGATACGGAAGCCACCCCAGATGGCTAAAATGACCCCCTCCTCCCTCTCTCCTCCCCCTTCTACACCCAGCAGTATAGCAACTAAATTGTTGATTGAAATCTCAAAGTGACTGGTTTACATCTGTACATTTTAATCCATTTTCTAATTTTTGTATTTCAGTTAGTAATACTACAGTTGATACACATGACAACGAGACAGTGACACATGTCCAGAATGAGGGGTTGAGCACGGGTAATATTATTGAATAATTAAACATTTTCGTTCGTCCATGGAACTCTGTCATATAACTCTGTATTATGACATAGTTATTTATTTTTCATGATTTACTATGCACCCAAAGATTCATTCAGTTGATTTTATAGTTATGGCTTACAATATCTGTATTTAGTCTTGTCCGCGTGTTTGTCCTGTAAGTTAATAAACGATTTGTCTACGATAGTCCTGTATGTTGTGGAAATGGATGTTAAACTCGGCAGGAGCCACGGTGGCTCACTAGCCTGGAGGTCGCGTATCAACCACTACATTGGCCGAGAAAGTTTATCAGGGTTTCCGACATGGTTTCCCGCTTGTCAGTGGTGCAGAACGGAGAGCCTGATAAGGACAGCTGTCTAGTCGTACGAATTGGATGAAAAACCAAGGTCCCGTGTATAGTTAAAGATTCCTTTGGCAGTTGGACTTTGATATAAGAGTAGTCCATAGGGCCGCTGCCCGGACAAAATTTCCATCATAATACACTGTATGGCATATACCCGTTGTCCGTCTTCATTAGTCGTTCGTATGGGAAGAAAAACCAAGGTCCCGTGTTTACATTGGCGTGAACGTTAAAGATCCCTTGGCAGTTGGAATTCGATATAAGAGTAGGCCATAGGGCTGCTGCCCGGACAAAATTTCTATCATAGTATGGTGAATGACCGTCATCCGTCTTCATTTGCCCAGTCGGAGCAGAACAGCGTTAAATCCCATTTCATTTGATTTAGTTAACTCGGACCTAGTTAGCAAATTAAATGATTACATGTAACCACATGTAAACGATTCTATTACATCAACTGATTTAGAATAATGATGTTTTATAGCCACAGTTTCACTGTAAAATCAATAAGTTATTTTAAACTATAATGTACACAGAGAAATATTTACTCTACTTCTAGAATAGATCTATGTCTTAAATAGCTGCCATATCCAACATCATACACTCAAAGGGGCCTGACAAGGAAAGCTTTCTAGTCGTTCGGATGGGACAAAAAATCAAGGTCCCGGTTATACATTGGCATGCACGTAAAAGATCCCTTGAAGTTGGAATTCGATATAAGAGTAGGCCGTAGTGCCACTGTCCAGGCAAAATTTCCCTCGTAGCAGACTGTATGACGTATGTCAGTCTTCATTAGCCCATTTCGGAGCAGAACAGTAGGACGTTAAACCCCATTTAAGTTCATTCCATTTCGTATGGTTTTCAAATGTAAGAGGGTTTAATGTTTCAACTTATAATCACAACGCCAGACTTGTTCCCATGGCCAAACATACGTTTTATATCTGTGAATATATCTTTCAGTTCAACAATCGAGGGGAAATTTCCATCTACTATTTGATTGGTATATATAATATTTCATATTCCTGTTTTTTCTGTTTGCAGGTCTAATTATTGGTATAGCTGTAGCCGTTATTGTAGTGGTCGCCCTTGTTGCTCTTGTCATATTTTTTGTCATCAGACTCAGATCGTAAGTATTATAAAATTATGATGTTTATCTTGAGATTTGTGATCATATGAGTAATCGGACAGATATCCGCTACTTTAAAGATACATTATGGGAGATTCGATAACGATTTGAAAGTTCTCACTATAATAGTTAAAAACTAAAAAATGTAAAGGCAATTTGCTGAAAATTTCATTCAAATTGATCTACTATGAACCGAGAACTAAGCAGTTGAAATTTCCGGCTAGCCTTGATCATCATTACTAAAGTCAGTACGATAAACAGCATAGTCTCGATTATCCATTTAATCGTTAAATCATGAAGGAAAGTTATGCAGTAAATCAGCTAATAATCCACTAAAGATTGCAGGCTAGCGTTGCCATCTAGAGTTGATTATGTTCTTTCCGTGTTAATAAATGTCTAATTAATAATTTAGATAACATTTCAGACCTAAAGAAAGGCCTGCAATAGACAGATTTAGCTCTTGCATAATGTATGTTAAAGGTGGACATTTCTAATCATATTGTATCTAGGTCAAAAAGGTATTGGAATAAGGTTGATCAGGCTTTGAGTTCACAAAGCATTTCCAGACTTAGTTCAGAATTTAGCAAACTGTTTATCATTTTCAGACTTAAGTTAAGAATTTACTCAAACTTTCAATCACTGTTTATGAGAAATATCTATGTTCCAGAAACACAAAACTTTGCACATAGATTCTTATTGATGTATTTGATACATTAAAACAACGAAAGTTTTATGAATGGCTATGGTTTAGTTAAAATAAGGCGAACACTTTGGGGTAAATTCTTAACTTAAGTCTGTAAACTTTGTGAACTCTGGGCCGGGTGTGTTGTATGGAATGGTGACTGTGCAGCTCTAGATGATTAAAACTTTGTTTCCAAAGATTCAGTTAAAATCGGATTATTTACTAATTTGAGCTTTTTAGGGCATACAGTGTCAACAATGGAAGAGAAAATCAGGGATATCTATATATATATTTGTGACTGTCGTTTGTCTGTCGGTCTGTCTGTCTGTCTGTCTGTCTGTTCGGGGTTGGCGGCTACACTAGGTCTGCCCCGAGTCTGAAATTTGGAGTAAAGGGGTAGCTCAGACCGGGGAGTACCATAGGCCAGGTGGCGTTAGTCTACCACTTCCGGTTTCGGAGTTATGACCCCCGAGCGAAGCCGGTCTGTTCGGGGTTGGCGGCTACACTAGGTCTGCCCCGAGTCTGAAATTTGGGGTATAGGGGTAGCTCGGACCGGGGAGTAACATAGGCCAGATGGCGTTAGTCTACCACTTCCGGTTTCGGAGTTATGACCCCCGAGCGAAGCCGGGTATCTGTCTGTCTGTTCGGGGTTGGCGGCTACACTAGTTCTGCCCCGGGTCTGAAATTTGGGGTATAGGGGTAGCTCGGACCGGGGAGTAACATAGGCCAGGTGGCGTTAGTCTACCACTTCCGATTTCGGAGTTATGACCCCCGAGCGAAGCCGGTCTGTTCGGGGTTGGCGGCTACACTAGGTCTGCCCCGAGTCTGAAATTTGGGGTATAGGGTAGCTCGGACCGGGGAGTAACATAGGCCAGGTGGCGTTAGTCTACCACTTCCGGTTTCGGAGTTATGACCCCCGAGCGAAGCCGGGTATCCTGCTAGTCTCTAATAAAGATGTACAATTCAACAAAGGCAGATTTTCATCCCGCAGAACAAATAAACCTATAAATAAAAAAAATCGAGGATGATTATTCAGACACCTATTTGGCCAAACACTTAATGTATTGATATTGTAATCTTAGTTTTATCTATAGCATTTGTGGCATACAATATGTAAAACCTATACCTTGAGGGGATTCCTATTTGTAGAAAGCATGTATTATATAATATTAAAATGTGTAGTGAGCACGCTATGGTGTATAGAAAGATAATTGTATATAGGGTTATTTATAGCTCTAAACTACTTAACTCAGATTGCATATATTATTTTCATTATGGCTTAAAATCTTTAAGTTCCAGTATGATGGCCCCGGTTGTATGTGACATGGAGTGGGGTCGCCTGTCCAACCTGGGTTTTCCGGTTTCCTCCAATGCTTTGTTAGTCCTGAAATGACCTAGTATGTGTCGAGTGGACGTTAAACTCTCTCTCTCTCTCTCTCTCTCTCTAAAATTGAACCATGTTAGTCCCAAAATGACTCTCTCTCTCTGTCTGTTTAAAGCTTGAGAACCAGGGGCCTGTTTCACGAAATTTTAACTAAGATAAAATCCAAATTTTAGTAATTTGATTGGATAATATTAGATTGATTTTAGTGCTTAGCCAATCAAAATTGAAGTATCTACTAAAATTTGGATTTTATCTTTAGTTAAAATTTCGAGAAACAGGGCCCAGATATGCGCATTACCCTCTCTCCTTCTCTCTATCTCCCTCTCTCTATCTCCCATTGCCGGTGGTGCAGGACAGAGGACCTGGCAAAGAAGAGCGTGGAGTCCCGACGGAAAAAACCTTGACAGTTGGCATTTCCCTAATAGTACATTGTATGGCGTATGCCCGTCTTCATTAGCCATGTCGATACAGAACAGTAGGACGTTAAACCCTATTTATTTCATTCATATATTGCGTACCAGTCATCAGTCCACGTTCCATACGCTACCCGCTAAAATAAATGTTTAAAATAGTCTGCATTGTAGTTATATAGGGATTATGTTGATTTAACTTACTTTATGTCTGAATTTCTTTTTAGCCGAGGTTCTTCAGAAATGGAACGTGAAGCCAAAATTCAGATGACAACATCCAAAAATGCTGGCGTCTACGTTGATTTGGCGACAAACCCTGATCAAGAAGACAAAGAGATGAAAGAAACGGATAAATTAAAATCAGCAGAAGAAGCTTAGATGGCCACGAACAAAATACATTTTTAAAGAAAGAAATCTAGGGGCGTATTCAATTAAATTCTTTAATGTTGATAGGGATGTGCCAATAACAACCTATTGCCCTGAATTAGAATGTCCAGGGGTTTTCCTAGGCGAATTGAGCTAAAAAAATACACCTTGGACTTAGCACTATTTTTTCGGTCAGAAATCGGCCATTTTCCAAAATGGTGGCCATTTTCCAAAATGGTGGCCATTTTCCAAAATGGTGGCCATTTTCCAAAATGGTGGCCATTTTCCAAAATGGTGGCCATTTTCCAAAATGGTGGCCATTTTCCAAAATGGTGGCCATTTTCCAAAATGGTGGCCATTTTCCAAAATGGTGGCCATTTTTCGTTGAATTTCGATTTTTTTCGATTTTTTTCACTATATTGTATATATTAGAAACACTTCGAATATGCCTTACATTGTGTCCTTCACTGGGTTTTCGGGTCGACAAATACGAATACAATATAATTTTGCTAGGTCAAAAATTTTGCACAAAATGAGTTTTTCAGATCCATTGACCTAGGAAAAACCCTGCAGGCCATTTCCATATATTGAATCCTATCCCTGTCAAAATTATTGTAGATTTAAAGGGAAATTGTAATTTAGGCTGATTACTTAAGGTTAAATAGATTCGTAAATATTCTGAAAATATAAAGGAAACTCATACACAAAACCCTTTTAGAAAATCCCTTGGGTTACTTTGAGTAACAATTTTGAAGAATAACCAAACCATAAGTTGATCAGCTCCATTTTGCTAACCTGTAATGGTGGTGAAATTTCATGTCCTTTGGCGAAAGTGATGGTTAATATTCTTTTTTATATTTCGAAATCTATCTAGCAGATATGTTTTTCGAATGTAATGAAATTCAGTCTACATTTTCCTTGCAAACAGAGAACTTACAACCATAAATTCATCAATCAAAATCAATAATCAAACATCATAATCATTTATCAAAACCACTACCTACAGACTTTCATCATTTGATACATTGTTGGTGTAGGAGGCAGACGTATTTTTTCTTGTTTATTTATAAACATTGTCGTCATAGAAACGTATTTATGGCTTAAGTTGACAAATATCCATTCTTTATTTACATATTATCATGTTCGACATTTAAAATTCTATCGTATAAGCTCATAAATTTGAGAATAAACCTACTAAAGTTAATTAAGTAGCTTGGGGTGTTAATAACAATATCTTAACTAATACCATTAGTAACACAAACCTTATACAAGGCCTGTCATTAATAGCATGGTCCTACTGCACTTACTAATATAGTAATCAAGACCCAGTAATTAATAACGTATAGTAATAAAGACCCAGTAATTAATACCGTATAGTAATAAAGACCCAGTAATTAATAACGTATAGTAATAAAGACCCGGTAATTAATATCCTACAGTTATACCAGCCCTGTAATTAATAGAAAGTAATAACGAACCAGTAATTTATAGCGTATTATAAAACGAGTAATATGGACATGTAATTAATAGCATAGCCTAATACAAAAACAACGTAATTAATATTTTTTCACCGTCATGACTTGTATTATTAGATAACTGAATATATGCCATCACCACAATGTTTTTTGCCGTTTTGGGCTATTTTCGAAAATTCTAGGTGTTAATAAAACAACCGAATTGTCTGACTACTTTAGAATCACTTTTCGTGAAAAAAGAAACTGAAAAAAGGGGGTTGTTAATTCAGACAGAACGAATGGTAATGGATTTAATTAACTTTAGAAAATAAACCTAAAACTATTTACTATATTGACGCCCGCTCATTGTATTACTTTTATTTATAGACTTTACATCGTTTAAAATATTTAGGCTTGTTTTGTTTTGTTTTTCCTTTGGTTGATTTATTTATGTCATCTTTAAATATTCATAAATTTTATAGATTATTTTACCTGACAGATTGAATATTTAAAGTAGCCGTGTTGTGACACTAGTTTAGCATTTAGTTGTATTGTTTATCTGAACAACCCGATAGTTCCGTATTAAACCACATTTAAAACCGGATGTTTCCATCTGGAATTTCCATTTCTCATTTAGTTGTATTGTTTATCTGAACAACCAGATCGTTCCGTATTAAACCACATGCCACCACTTTAAAAACCGGATGTTTCAATCTGGAATTTCCATTTCCCGTTTTTTTATCTGAACATAGCGCTGTGTTGATGTTCTTTAGTAATGTCCAATTCACTGGATTTCTTTAGATGAGTAAAATCATTATTTGTTTTAATTATTCTGTATAATTACCACGATAGTGTACCTTTAAATTGTTAGAGCAAAACAAATGGACCATATTATTTTATTGCTGATAATAACACGTTTTGAAAGCTTGTCTAGACTAGATTTAAACGAAATCAACACGTAAATATCAGCACAAGTAAAGCCAATTAGTAAGAAACTTGTTATACTTGTTTGAACCGGGGCCAAAAAAAAAAACCTCATTAAGACGGAAATTAGAAAATTTTATTATTCTCAAAGACGTGAGTTTGAATTTTTTAAAGTGCATTTTAATGTAGATTTAATGGGAAGATGATTTTAAATTATTTAAATAGGACGAGTTAAAAGCGTACCATGAATACGTTGATGGGTAAATATGGAGAAGATACGTAGACGATGAGGCATCCATAGTTGGTCTTTAGCACATCTGGTATCTGGGCTGTTAATGATGGGTGTAGAACCGGGGCGTCGTGATCCCTTATTTTGCATAAGGAACAAGATCACGCCCCCCCCCCCCCCCCAACAAAAAAAAAATATATATATTTATGTGTGTGCGGGAAAGAGAGGGAGTCCATCTTTGTGCCGCGGAGTAATATTCGCTGTGTGAAACATGCTAGATCGATTTGTATAATGTTTGATACTGGTTAAGCATTATGAAAACCGCATTGAAACCACGTGATTTTTGCCATTTGCGAGGGGGTGCAAAAACTCAAAACCATGACCCTGATTAGAATCTGAATGCCCTTTTGTCCGCTTTTTAATTTCCAAATCGTATACGGTAAAAAAATATTTCCCAGACGTTGTTAATTAAAGATACCATTAAGAGACCCTAAAAAAGGAGATGAAACGGCATCTATTCACTTCATTTAAATTCCCGTGGGGGGGGGGGGGATACTATACCCAAGTGCATTTCATATAGAGTGTACATGCCGGACCTAATTTCAAAATCCTATTTATAAAATGTTAACAGCTCCATTGATTTGAATAATGTCCATTTTTATAAATTAGTTTACAAAAACCCAATTAGATTACACTTTCGTTTTATTTATTTTTCTAATTTTTGTGCTACATTTTCTATGTAATTCAAAACGCAGTAACTTAAATTAAAATTATATTTTTTTACGTTTCGTCTTTAGGATTGAGTATGAAATAAAGAATATAAAACGAAAGTAGAAATTGAAAAGAACATCTTATTGTAATTATATTTAATGTACGTAACGGGAATTTGATTATAATTTGGTTTGGAATAGACAATCACATAACGTGCAGTTTAGGCGCCATCTTGGGTTTGCGGGGCCTTCCCTTTGTGGCTAATGATATTTGCGCAGTGTGTTACTTATTTTTTTCTGCCAATATTGTTTGATAAAATACTGTTATTTTTTTAAATTGAATTTTGTTATGCTATATATGACTTTACTGCTTTGCTTGCCTTACACATGTACTTATATTATAGGGTTATTATTATACCCAATCCATGTATTTCCTTTCTTTTTTATACTCCAGGGCCCTTATTTACGAAAGATACAATCAAAATTTTAAGAAATACTGCAATTCGATTGGCTGATCAGTAAAATCAATTTGCATATATTCAATGAAGTTGCAGTATTTCTTAAAATTTCGGTTGTAACTTAGTTTTAAGTTTTCGTGAATAAGGGCCTTGTGTGTCTATTGTTAAAATAGAGAACGCTAGATCGGAAACGGCCCTGCACATTTTAACAGATATGACGTCATATGTGTGTTAGGGCAAAGGGTTAGGACCTGCAGCTTCCGTCAAAGTCTCGAGAGGTAGTAAACAGGGCTAGAGCTAACCCTTACCCTACCCGTGGACAAAGCCTAAGCCTTGCCCTAACGTCATATGACGTTATATGTGCAGGAGCCTCTCTGATCTTTGAGGAAATCTGCAGGTCCTTACCCTTACCCTAAACAAACAATCCACTTCTGACGTCTCCGATCTAGCTAGGGTTCTCCGGTTAAAATATAAACCACAGAATATATAACAAAAACGATTATATCATTATGAAATGTTGTATATCTAACCAACCACATTCATGTTGTTTACAATGAATATATATCCAATTTATTTATGATAATTCTTACATATCCATCATTGTCATTGTTATTGTTGTTGTTGTATTTATAATGATGTAATTAATGTGCCTTATTTGTATTGTATTTGTTATTCTAATGTTTAATGTGAACCCGTATAAACTTACTATGGAGGTATATCGCTTTAACACCTTGCATAGCGTTTCACTAAATGTATTTTTTACACTATCACTAGCGCCTTATATAGTTTGGTTAATAACGCTAAATTTATATTGTCATTTAGATTTTCGCTACAGTAGCCTATATCGTGCTTTTATTATAGTTAGTTTAGCTAAAAATATATACAAGCTATAATTGGTGTGTTTCGCAAACGATTATTAGATTTTCACATAACGATGCACTCGGCAAACCTCAGCTGACACCAGTACCCTACATTTAGATCAGTGGTTCTCAACCCTTTTTTTGCCACCGGCACACCTTGGAATACATGAAAAAATAGCGGCACACCTGGCTAAATATCTGTGAAAAATATTTGAATTTTGCAAAATAAAAACATGGCAAGTCATAGACGGCATACAATCGTAGACTAGTCACATAGAATAACTCAAACTAAATAAAGAAATACACAGCTATGAACTTATCACTAGACACCAGTGAATACTCATTTGGGATCACATGGTTTTTTGCATTTTCTTAGGGTGCCGTTCAAAATTTCGCGGCACGTTAGGAAGATCTCGTGGCACACTGGTTGAGAATCACTGATCTAGTTGTAGAATAATGGAATCTGGTGAGGTTTACCGAGTGATAACCGTGGTATGTGTTGCTGTGAACTATCTGCTATATACATCAGTGTGTTGTAGGTGGTATATATCATGACCTCCTAAATATTGTTTATCTTGTTTTCAACAACCGCCAAATTTTGATATAATTTTAATATATCTATTTATTTATGCGCCACAAAGAAACAGTCATTTTGATGTAAGTTATCATCTATTTACCGATTCTCCATTTTGTAAATAAACAGTCAAACTTTTTATATATTTCTTAATCATATTTTACTATCTAAATACATTGAAAAATCTTTGTTAAATATGTTATGATTATTTGAAATGTATGTGGTCATCGCCATATAAACCGCGTCTATATTAATATGTCTGGGTCATTATTACACCGTCATATGAATCTAAAAAATATAATTCACATTTGAATAAAAAGACACTTGCTTATCACGTACATGACGGTTTGTTATTAGGTGGCCTGTAAAACATTTAAATATAGTAATAACATGGTTATATGGAAACTAGTTTAAATGTTTCCCTACGACATATATTTTGCTTTCATGTCTATAATAGATGACATTCTGCTGACGACATTGTAATTTTTAATATATCTGTGTAACCCGCTTAGTTATTTAAAGCTGAATTGTTTTTTTTTTGTTTTTTTTTTACCTTAGATATTCAAGTCATCATGTCTATTTAAGTTGTTTTTGTATCACGGTCATGTGCGACTCTGCAGTAATTGTTGTGTAATTGTATATTTTGCTATTGTATTAAACTTTATTTATAAAATATCAAGGAAATGATAATCTTGTGATTAAACATTTTTTTTGATTGTTTATTTTGTTGGGGGGGGGGGGCGTGCGGGGGTTGAAGTAGTTTCACTGTGGATAGAAATGTCTGATGACTTGATATAATACAGGAAATAGCAGATCGGCTTCATGTCGTATTCACACTCCTGTGTGTGAGAGAGAGAGAGAGAGAGGGGGGCTAGGTCATTTCGGGACTAACATGTTAAATTTTATTTCAATAATTTGCTTGCTCGTAGGGGTCTTTAGCAGTAGGAGGAAACCGGAGGACCTGGAGAAAACCCACGAGGTTGGAATACTAATAAAGACCCGGTAATTAACAGCGGATAGTCTTTAGCAGTGGGTGGATACCAGAAGATCCGGAGATAACCCACGAGGATCAGGTGACCCTACTCCTTGTCACTTACAACCAGGGAATCGAAACCACGCCAGTTGACTTAATGACAGACCTTATGATTACAAAGTGCACGCGCTAACCATTCAGCCATTCACCCCTCGTAAGAACGTGGCAAAGAGGGTCGGCCATTCCCGGAAGCAGTCGTCTCCGACCTGGTAAATCCGATAACTCTGTTGTTATCTATAATAAACAAATATGTTAGCTATGTGAATTGCCCAAATGAGAAGTGTTGTTCTAGAAATGGTAAGCATACCCGGATATTTGCTAATTAGATTATCGATGATATTTTGAAAGGATATTATTCGAAATTATATCCTCAACGCGAAATAATCTTCCACCAGGCTTCCATTGTGGAACGGACAAGGAAACGGTGCCTTGCCACCCGGAGAACGAAAGGTGTCTTGCAACCCGGACAACGAAAGGTGTCTTGCAACCCGGACAACGAAACGGTGTCTTGCCACCTGGACAACGAAACAGTGCCTTGACACCCGGACAACGAAAGCTGTCTTGCAACCCGGACAACGAAAGGTGTCTTGCAACCCGGACAACGAAACGGTGTCTTGTCACCCGGACAATGAAACAGTGTCTTGCAACCCGGACGAATGGGATCCCGTTTACAGCAAATTGCTAGTGCACGTGAAAGAAGAAGACTGGGATCATATAAAACAAAGTCACTGTCAGCCCCCCCAACTCTCGACACACCACACGTAACCATAGTAATGAAAGCTAAATCCATCAGGTTAATCTGCCCTTAATTCAATTCATAAGTATGCTTTATCATGACGCGTCTATTTTTTGTTGTTGTATTTGTGCGTCATCTTGAACTAGGAACAAAACAATGAAATTAAATTTTAAAATTTTTCATACAGAGCTCTTGTAACAGCTGCACCCATTATTAGAGTACGGACGCTACTTTATCTTAAATTTCTAAAGGACTTTATCTGAATTGCTAACAATTCGTGCAAATGTTTGATTAAATGACAGAAATCATATCATTGATTTTTTTTTTTATTATTTTCATGTATTTATTAAAATGTATTTGTTCTCGGTAAAGTTGGTGACTTGTTAAACATGGCGCCATTTTAACAAAAGAATATGGCAAAATTCTAAAAGGCCTCTATTCTCATTTTAGTGATCTGAAGGACGTTGAGATAAGAAGATGGCGGTATGAAATATAATTTTTATTACGGCTTTTAGTATGGATGTCATTTTGTCACGCATTTATCCTACATGATGCTAAACATTACTAAAGGGTACAAGACGAGGGTGCGGCTCAAAATATTTTAGCCACTGCCATAATCTGATAGAAATACAGATCTATATTTAGTTTCGGCTTTTTTTCTACTGTCGATGGCCTCTACTACACGAAGATCTGACCAGTTGTAGTGAGAGGTCGCGTCAGGGGTCATACGTCAGACATTTGGTTAACCAATTAGCGCTGATATTTCTTGTGGGTTACCCACCGTTCCGTGCACCCCACGCCAAAAAACTCGCCGTAACAGACCGTTTCATTGGCTAATCCCTCAAATCAACCAGAAAGCGAGTTACATTACAACTCTTCCAGATCCTAGTGTAAAACGAAATTTCGAACTATAAAAAAAAAACGAAACGAAATAGGATATATGTTTTAATCAGACTGTCACTGCCAATAAATAGAATATATAAAATCCAGGGAGCCTTGAAAAATATTTTGATTGGGTTTTAGCAGTAGCGCATCTACGGTATGTCAGTAAGGACACGTGTCATGGGCACCACTTGAAGGGGACGTTACGTGTCAAGGGCACCACTTGAAGGGGACGTCACCGAGAGATACTGACAGTAACACCACCCACCTGCGTAAGCTAGGGCGGTAGTCGAGAATTTATCTAGAACTTATAGAAATGGATATCAGATGTTTAGATAGGAGCACAATTTCAGTGCTTGCCACAGGCGCCATTTTCAGCAGATAATACGTTCCTTGACATAACCATGGGCCATTAATTTAATTAATTTTCTTATATCTATCCCGAGATTATTCCCACTCTTTGTTCCTAAATTGATCCCATACACAACAGATTAACACACGCGTGTACATGATAAACTATGTAACCATAGACAATGGTAACTATAACCAATTAAAACCACAGTGTTACTATGTAAATATGTATAAATACACTATACTGTCCATCTTTATACAATGACATTATTTATGAATACATGTAGTTTCAAGACGGAAGAAAAGTACTTTAAAATCTTAAAATGTTATTAAACCAGTGTAGATATCAATTTATGTCGGCATACCTTTTATCTTTTCATAAAAGTAGTGCAGCTTTACGGTTTTTTATTTCCTAAATCAAATTGCGAAGAAGTGAAAATTCGCCTCAAGTTTCAAGAATCTAAAACAACCCAGGAAATTGAGACGAATTCTCATTTCCTCATAATTTGATTCAAAAAAAAAAAAGCCTATTGTTTCCAAATGTGGGGACGAAAGATGTTTAACTTGTAAAATGATAGTCGAAGGAAGCTCCATTAAATTAAACGAATCCAATTTTTCTCATGAAAAAACAAAGAATGACATGCAAATCAAAAAATGTAAATTTTCTCATTGGATGTTATGGTTGTAAAGGGAAATACATTGGTAAAACAGAAGGTCAACTAAATCTTCGAATGAACCTTCATAGATCGCAAATCAAGATTCCAAGTAATCGAACAATACCTTTAAGTTCACACATCGAAACGTGTGGAGGTGGAAAAGTCAACGTATTTCCCTTGTACAAATTGAATTTTTTAAATAATGATTTATGATTTAATTGATTGTAAAGAAAACTATTTCATCAAAAAGTATAAACCAGAATTAAATAAACGGATATTATAGTAAGAGACGAAATAATTCTCTTATTTACTAAATATGTAAATATTATTATGTTGTATTTAATTACGTTACGTTATCTGTCATAAATAAAAATAACCTGAAGATGTTCAGTATGAGGAAAACGCGCTCGTATTTGGTGCCTTTCTTTAAAGATAGGCCTACGTTCCCGTGTACAAACTTTGTGATTTGATGATGTATTTGGACTAAAAACGAAGCCGGAGGAGAATTCATTGCATACACAAGACGATGTTGTCTTTAATCGCTATCCATGAATCAAAAATATCGAAGCCTAATTAAATTCTCGAATTATTCACTGCTCCTGGTTTTTTCCCGTGGAATTTATCTCAGAAAGTGTTGTATGTTTAGTTCATCAAGTTTATCAACAAGTACATCAAGCGCCCAATCTCCGCGTGCTACCTTTGACGTGACGCGAACAGGCATTCCTAATCGTCGGGCTGCCAATTAGGGAAACCCTTTCATTTCTGTCCTGTATGCGTTCCATGGATGTTTTTAAGGGAATCCAGTATTTTTCTAGTAAGATTGGATATTTCAACTGTCCATATATACCAAAATTGCCATACTCTTAAGGGAAATAACCACCCGATAAATACTTTTCTGGGAACGTATCTTTAATTTAGTTTATTTATAAATTAGCTGAGAGTTGTATTTACTTATTGACACAACTATATGTAATTATCTATAGATTGCTTGTCTATAGAGACATTTAATATCAGATCTACATTATTATTGTCTGTAACTATCGTTATGTAATTCAGTAATTCGGTTCTCATATAATTTAAACATGCATCATGCAAGAGCCAAATCTGTCTGTTGCAGGTCTTTCTTTAGGCCTGAAATGTTTTCTAAAGCATTAATTAGACATTAATTAACTGATCCAGGCCTTAAGAAACTCTCGATGGCATCAGATTTCTCCGATATTAAATAGATTAGAATGGTTAAGCGGTACTTTGATTTAATCAAATATGGAGGACCGAGACTTAGCTTCGATCAACCAGTACGGTGGTTGAAATTATTGCACACGTCTGTCAAACCTTCAAAGGCTAATATCTTCGCATGCAATAGAGTAATTTGAATGGAATTTTCAAATTATTCATTTTACATCATCTACTTTCGAACTATTATACCAAGAATGGCTAGTTCTTTATCTAAATCTTACATAATGTATCTTTAACGAAATTGTCAATCAAAAAAGAGTTTCAACTACTTTTGTTCGAATAATTACATCTTGTACATATTTTCGATTTAGCTAGTATGTATCAGAAATTAATGATTGAGATTACTAGATTTATTTCTTATTATTTCCATTATAAAAGTAACCACGCTATTTATAATTATAATATATAGGATGTATTTGGTGAAAACTGAACATGCCCGGAAAAAATATTCCATAGATTTCTTGCATTCGGATACAATAATGGATGTCGAATTCCTTCCTGCCTTTAGCCATCAAATGAGCTTGGAAATAAGTTACACACTTTGACTAACTTTCGTATGTTAATTTATATACGAAGATTCGCTGTGTTAAGGAGGAAGAACAACAGAAATGGTTCCATTGCTGATGTCTTCCATCTTGCTCCAGCCACAGCAGTGGACCGTCCTAAGGCCTTCCTTCGAGCAAGTTTGTATTTGACTACAAAACAGTTACAGGCCTATAACTCCCTTAGTTTCCAATTACATGCGCTGACCCCAAACTGTACTGTACATAGCTTAACATATAATAAACCAATTCTCATTGAAATAAAGGTGAAACCCTACCGTATAATTATATGATTCGATTAAAAACAATTTCCTATCATTTTAAAATGGCCGTCGAACCAGAATCACATGATTTTATGTCACTCGAAAATACAGAAAAATGGGCCCTCGGATTCACGAAATCTTAACTAAAGATAAAATTCAAATTTTAGTAGATACTTCAATTTTGATTGGCTAAGCACTAAAATCAATCTAATATTATCCAATCAAATTACTAAAATTTGGATTTTATCTTAGTTAAGTTTTCGTTAATAAGGGCCCTGTTCGGTAAGATAAGATTAAGATTTTAGTGTTCCACTCTTCACTATTTGTAACATAATTATTTGTTTCTACGCAAACTGCGATGATATGTGTTAACAATTTTGCAATTTGCTCAAAACCTTGAATAGTGGTGTATCAATTGTAGGCGTGGGTAAGAATTATCACGTTAACAACTATTGCAGCTATAAGAACAAAGTGTCAAGTCAAATAATGGACCAATGTCACACCCCGACTGTTAGTACTAAATGATAAGGCCAGTTCAATATTTTGTCATAAGGCACGAGATGTAAACAGGGCTAGCGCTAATTCCAATCCTAACCCTAACCCTGGGCCTACCCCCAATGCCTACCCTAACCAAATTTTCATCATCCTAGGTCAGTGCTTACGTGGAAACTTGACCGCTCCCCAAATTCTTAAACCTAACCAACAAACTCGCCAACAATCACGTGCCCTAACCTTATTCATATCTCAGCGTCCCTGACAAAAATTGAGCTGACCTTAACAAATAGATTTAACCCATCCCGACAAAGGATGTTCTTACATTGTCTCTATCGAAATCGACCTTCGTTCCATATTCCTACGCCCATGTAATAGGAAAAAATAACCCGCAATTAATCTTTAGATCCGATACACAAATAAAAAAATAGACCCTTACTCCATTCTAGGGTAGGGTACACGATTTAGGGATTCTATATAAATAATCGTCAATGTCACGGAATTCAAGTCCGAACTTGAAAGTTAGGCAATAAAGCGGTCGACATTTTGAACGTCCAATATTAGAATACTATTATGAATATGACTGGCACGTAGATCGCCAATAAAGCGACCCATTTGAGTGGAGTTGTATACTATAAACATTACATTACAACTAATTGATTTCACGTGAAGAATATAGCTAATAAATTTATAAAAGTTGAAAAGGAAATCTATTTATTAGTGTGGTCTTGGTCGCTAGTAAATATTATACACCTATATACATTGAAAGGACGTATTTAACACATTGTCAAATCAATTTACAAAAGATATAGCTATTTTTGGTACCTTTATTCCCACGACCTACATTCAAGATGGAGGAACAAGCTTTGTATGTAATATTTTTCTGTGTTTTATTTATGCCCGTTGGAAGTGAGAATGGGTGGATTTATACAAGATTAAAAAGACAAGGTATAAAATCTTAATTCGTTTTCCAAGTTGAGATTAATTATATGTTCTATTATATTCGACGAGGAATTAAAGTAGCTAAGTCTCTAACTCAATATCATCCAAAGTCTTACACGTTGAAAACACGAATTATTTGTCAATTTAAATCAATATTGATGTTGTGATCTTACCGAGAAAAGATGGGCTTCTGATTTCCAATATACAAGTCAAAATAAACATTTTACCATTTGTACACGAATCGTTTACCATAATGTGTTCCAGCGCCATTTGTAACAAGGGACTCGAAGAAGGGGACTAAACATATTCCACAAGTCAAGTTGAATGGTGGCGCCATATTCTTATCTGTTCGTTTCTTCGTTCCTGGAATAACCAGACGCTAGAGATTGCCATTCGATTGAGAAATTAAGATTAAAAACAGAAACGATTGAATGTAAATTAGTTTATATACATTTATATTACATTATCTTAATGTTGTTTTTGAAATATTTTCGATGTAAGAGACGCCTGTGCATCGTTTTGCTCTTTCCGTTTTATTTCAGTCCGAGATGACGTATCAAATGAAAGATCAACTACAGTACAACCAGTCATTAAAAACTCGGGTAATTATGTATATATATATATCGATAAAACGCTTTTCTCGAGCTGTTATTTAAAGGGGTCTTATGGTAAATTAGATAAAGATCTGACAGTTCTCACTATAATAGTTAAATAACTAGATAATGTAAAGGGGATATGCTAAAAATTGCTCCACTCTGAACCGAGATATTAGCGATTGAATTTTAGGCCTTGTCCCGATCATCATTAGTGGAGTCGGTACGATAAAAACATAGTCTCGATTATCTATTTATGTATTTAATCAGCAATGAGCGTTGAGCAGCAGATCGGATTCAAATCCAGTGAACATCCGACGCATAAGATGGCATCGAGAGTTGATAAGGTCTTTTCATGTTAATAAATGTCTAATTAATAGTTTATATAACATTTCAGGCCTAAAGAAGGACATGCGATGTTTAATCCTCTAATAATCATTCAATCATTCTTATCCATAAGGAGGCCACAGTCACAGTTTCTCAGTGAGTAAAACGCATGCGCATCAACCAGGAGGTCCCAGGTTGGTTCCCGGCGCATGTCGAGACAGTTCTTTAGAATTATCAGCCGGGGCCCTTATTCACGAAAACTTAAACTAAGCTACAACCGAAATTTTAAGAAATACTGCAACTTCATTGGATATATGCAAATTGATTTTACTGGTCAGCCAATCGAATTGCAGTATTTCTTAAAATTTCGATTGTATCTTAGTTTAAGTTTTCGTGCATAAGGGCCCTGGTTTTAAATTTGTTTGTGGTTCAGAACGAAGCGATCTGTCAAGGAACTGCGTCTCGTTGTTGTGATTGTGTGACAAACATGTACACAATAACGTGCACGTAAAAGAACCCTTAGCAGAATTCGAGGATGAGTTGGTGGTTACTCTGTAAGGGATAAATTATTTGAATCGTATGTTTGTATTTTAGGTGAAATATCAACAAATCTATCATCTAATGGCACAATATCAGAAGTGGTAGATAGTGGTTTAAATACAGGTTAGTATCAATTTATATAACATTCCAATCTCCCAGACAGAGTTGTCTTTCCTTGAAGTTTCGACTGCTGGATAGTGAGACTTGTGTGGAGAACGAGTGCATCCCTGTAAAACTGTAGTACAGTAGCATATATGTCTTACATAGGGTTGTACCTAACTGGGACTGGGCAAATGTTCGGTTTCAATTGGTTACATATCTGTTTGGTTTCCAAAAATTATCTAATTCATAACATCCGGGAAATGATTAATCCCATTCTTACATGTAGTACTTTCTCATTTCTTTAAGAAACACTCTGTTGGATAGGCTTTTTAACAACCACAGTTGTTCATTATTAAACCTTTCAGTGTAACATTGGTTTCTACGTACACACTTTTGTTTTCTTGTTATTAGATATAGTATAAGTATAATGTCTATAGTCTGTTATGTCCACGTGACTTAAAGAGGTTCACGTGGATAATTTTAAAAACGTCATCGTAGACTTGTTTGTCTACCTAGCGAAAGTTAGTGAGTATTGCCACTGGTTGACGGAATCTAGAGTAGTGAACTTTGATCCCAATTGTTTTTAATCCAACCTGTTTCTCACCTTGGTATTATTATATCTACTAAAAGAGAAACGGTTTCAGACGAGTTATTTGCCCATGTGCTAGAAATCGGAATCAGATCAGTTATTTGATAATCTTGCTTACGAACATGGACGTAACAGACTTTGGACGTACATGTATACTTAGTCATATATTTTCCACGTGATAGGCGCCTGTTATTCGACCTGCAACGGACAGTATATTATATAGGTGTATCATTCCATTATGTAACGACAAATATAGCTTGCCACATCGGCGTACAGTCTATAACACAAGTTTAAGGACACCTTGTGAAATTGCCCCAATTTTGACAATATTGATTCGATCGAAGAATTCTAAGAGCTTGTTTGCCCTAACCCGCGTTCTGGATGATGTGAGGGATTAGCCAATGAAATGGTCTGTTACGGCGAGTTCTTGGCGTGCGTTACGACGATTTCTTGGTGCGTGGGTATCCCACTAGAAACAACAATGCTGATTAGGTAATCAAAAGTCTGACGTCATAGGGTCAAAACCGCCTCTACCTCCCAGTACAACTGGTCAGATCTTCATGTAGTAGAGGCCATAGAAAGTATAAAAAAAGCGAAACGAAATATAGATGTGTATTTTAATCTGATTGGTCAAATCCCGGACCAATAAAACGAAACGAAATATAGATGTGTATTTTAATCAGAGTAATTGTTTGCTGTAATTAATGTTATTTTATTTTATGGAAGGTGTTATAAATGGATCTGTTATAGCAGCGTTAGTTATGTTATTGGTCATTGTAGCAATTGTTCTAAGATGTAGCAAACATAAAAGGTAATTTAGACTCTACAATCCAACTTATATAGGCCTATATATAAAAGGTAATTTAGACTCTACAGTCTAACTGCTATTGGCCTATATATAAAAGGTAATTTGGACTCTACAGTCTAATTTCTAAAGGCCTATATATAAAAGGTAATTTGGACTCTACAGTCTAACTTATATAGGCCTATATATAAAAGGTAATTTAGACTCTGCAGTCCAACTTCTAATTTCTAAAGGCCTATATATAAAAGGTAATTTGGACTCTACAGTCTAACTTATATAGGCCTATATATAAAAGGTAATTTAGACTCTGCAGTCCAACTTCTATAGGCCTATATATAAAAGGTAATTTGGACTCTACCGTCTAACTTCTATAGGCCTATATATAGAAGGTAATTTGGACCCCCACATTCTAATTTCTATAGGCCTATATATAAAAGAGTAAGATTGTTCGTAAGTATGATCGTTATAAGAAAACAAAGGGTCCTTATAAATTTTAAAATAACTTCTCAGTGGTGCTATTTATTTAGTATCTAGTGCTTAAATTGAAAATAATTTTTAACAATTTGGCCGCTATGACTTAACACGGTTGGGGGTGGGGCGGGGGCGGGTCGTGGATGGCCGAATGGTTAGTGCGTGCGCGTTGTATCACGAGATATGTTATTGAGTCAACTAGCCTGGTTTCGGTTCCCCGGTTAGCAGTAGTAGTGTCGCCTGTTCAACCTCGAAAGTTTTCTCCTGGTCCTCCGGTTTCCTCCCACTGCTAAAGACCCCTACGCGCAAATGAAGTATTGAAATAAAATTAAACCATATGTTAGTCCCGAGATGACCTAGTTTGTGTCGAGTGGACGTTAAACGTCATTTCTCTCTCTCTCTGTCCGAGTTCTGGTCGGGTATCTGTTCACATGTTCTCGTAAACGCGTCAGAAAGGTAAACCCTGTCGAAAAACATTGCGTTTTTCCTATTATTATCAGAGTTATTATCCTTGCCGAAGAGACGTTAAGCAGTGTTTTCTAATTTTTATGTTTGTTTTTTCAGAAAGAAGAGACGCGTGAAAAAAACAAGTGAACCGGCGGAGAAAGAATCATTGAATAGTGTTGAATAAAATAAACAGAAACTATTTGAATACGTTTCGTGTCAATTGAAGAGGGATTTCTTTCAAATGGTTCAAAAGCCCATCAAGATTTGATTTAAAGAGAACTCCCTGAAGCCGAAACTGATTAATTATCTTCGTTGAGATTAACCCAGAGAAAACAAAATCATTGGTAAAACAAAATAATACATCATTTAAAGGATGAACCTTTGAACATTAAGTGAAACAGTTTACACCCAATAAGGTAATACTAAGACCGCCATGGACAACCGACACTGTCATACCTTCACGCATCTTCGTGTGTCTACGCATAGGAAAAGATAAAGGTTTATGTGAACACTGATATAATCTACCACCTATAAAGACCAAGAAGAAAAAAAAAGATCATTTGAATCCTGTATTAAATGACCTTCATTGTTCCGGATGAAAATAAAATGATAAATTTTCAAATACTGGCTATTCATAACATCGCACCTGTTTACCTACTATAGAACTCTTCGCTCAGGTAATAAAAACTTGGGACGAAAACAAATTTAAAAACATTTGGATCAGAAGCCCTCGTTTTTGGGAGGACAAAATGTTACATGCGTCAATTTTCTAAATTTTGTCGGTAAGACGCTGGCTCGCTAGCCTGGAGGTCGGGTGCTCGATCCCTGCATTGGCCGAGAAAGTTCATCCAGATTTTCCGGCGTGATTTCCCCTTGTCAGTGATGCAGGACAGAGGGCCTGACAAGGACAACTGTCTCTAGTCGTTCGGATGGAACGAAAAACCGAGGTCCCGTGTACATATTGGCGTGCACGTAAAAGATCCCTTGGCAGTTGGAATTCGATATAAGAGTAGGCCGTAGCGCCGCTGCCCTGGCAAAATTTCCCTCATAGGACACTGTATGGCGTATGCCCGTCTTCATTAGCCCAGTTTATTTCACTTCATTTCATTTCATTTCATTTGAAATTACCACTTGTATTTTATCCCCGCTTCCACCTAAGGTAATATCTCAGTTATTTTCAAAAAAGAAATTAATATCCCAAAAATCGTTTTGTGTGTTAAATTCTAAACATGTGTCAAATCAGTATCAAAACTGGGGCTGTCATCTCCACTATTTGTTAAGGCCAGCTCACTTTTTGTCAAGGTCGCTCAGATGTAAATAAGGTTAGGGCGGCGCGTGATTGTTGGCGAGATTGTAGGTTAGGTTTAAGAATGAAGACACATAAATACATACAGACATCTTTGATTTTATTTACATAGATTTAACATAAAGTAAATAGAATATACAATTCCTGCGTGAGCCGTATGAAATGAAAATGCATGCAGGGGTCCATAAGGACATCATTAAAATAATTCAACCAAAGAATATGCGTCTGATTGGTTCAGGCTGTGGTACATTTAAATCACCTATTCTGGGTTCACGCCGTCTTAATATTCGGTTTAATCTTCTATTCAGTAATGCGATTTTGGCGTCCACTACCGAAACACCTTGTTGAACCGTCTGCTGTATGGCCATTTCAAGATCGACAAAATCTGAAAAAAACAAATTTTAGCTTAACGAAATGGAGTTTAACGTCCTGTATTTGTGTACCAACTGGTCTAATAAAGACGGCCTACGCCATTAGGTAAATTTTGTCCGGACAGAAACTGAATTAAAACTGTCTAAGGTGTACACGCCAAGGTGTACATAGGACCTTGGTTGTTCGTACCTTCCGAACGACTAGACCGTCCCTCACCATCGACCGTCACTCGGCAAACCTCGGCTGTATGACGATACGTGATATGGGCGACACCGTTGGTAATCCCGCGAACTTAAAAGTAGTTCCAATGGCGGACTTCGTTATACAGCCGAGGCTAGATGTAGGGTACTGAAGTCTGCTGAGGTTTGCTGAGTGCAACGACCGTGATATACGACGCCGGAAAAATCCGAGGGACTTTCTCAGCCAACACTGGTGGAGGTTAGTGAGCCATGGTTTCATTAGATGAGCACGACACTCGGCAAACCTCGGCAGATTCCGGTACCCTACATCTAACCTCGGCTGTATGATAGTAATTGATATGTACCTACGCCCATACATTTGCGATGCGGCAACCGGTTTACTTTAATAGGAAAACGCGCCGCTTTTACAAAAAAGTCCCAAAATGGCGTCTTTTGTCGAGTGTATATAACTAAACGAGCAGAGATATTGTCTCAAGGCTGCTGGTTTGATATAATTCCCTGGTAATTCCCCAAACCCAATGCCAAACTTGATGTTTGTTGATATAATACACTCTCCACAGAAATCTCCATCCGGGACCTGTAAAATAGTTCCAATATGGCGGAATTCGTCATACAGCCGAGATTAGATGCGTAGAATCTGTCGAGGTTTGCCGAGTGATGAGCACGAGAAACATTATCAGCCATCTTTATTACTCTTTCATTTAAACTACAAATCAAAATAAACTTTTATCTAATTTCTAATTCTAATTTTTTTTTTCTAATTCTTTATTCAGTTACTTTGAGGCAATATGCCTACAGTATCAAAAACATACATGATATTTGTACAAACAATATAATTTACAAAATAATTCGATATAAATTAATATGTATATATAATTATCTTTATGCAGAGCATTATCAAAGAGCACTATGGTTGCAGGATTTCTGATCTTAGTTCCATCGCCTTACATATATAAATGGACAGAGAACGAACTATGCTTGAGTCTTGACATTTAAACAATTTGATAGCGTTTTCTTCGGTAGGGTGTTTTGTTAGCCATGTGGGTAGGAAATTGGCTCTAAGATCTTTAAGTATAGGACAGAATAATATAAAATGTAGTTCGTTTCCTAATTGTTTCCTGTTACAAATTGAACATATTCGCTCCTCTCTAGTAACATTATGATGGCGGCCTTGTTCAATCTCTAGATGGTGAGTTGAGCACCTTAAATTAGCAAGACAAAAACGAAGTTTATGAGATAGTGAACTAGATAAATACGATTCAGAATACATACTAGATTTGATCTTGTGGTAGAATTCACAGCGAGGGGATTGGGATATATAAGTTTGCCAGTTTCGGAAATTTATATCTCTAATCCGTTGCCTAAAGCATGTCAGAAACTGTTTAACGTCCCCTACACCCTGGTGCATCCACACATGACCAAAACCAGAACTAAATAGTATAACACGTACAGATGAGCACCAATTTAACCTACCATGCAAATCGTGTTCGTATAGCATCCGATAACATAATTTTGGCAATCTATTGTCGCTCATACTTTGAATAGTAAGAAAATATTTGATAGGTTTAATGACATAATTTACATATAACTCTAGTCTACCACATTCTGCTCTTGCAATGGCGTTTGTAGTTTTCATTCCTGTACACAAGAGCCATTTGCAGAATTTGTTTTGCACATTTTCTATATCAGGTTTAAGTTCAGTTCCCCATATTTCTGCACCATAATATAATATTGGACCAACCATAGAATCGAACAGTTTAAACGCAATTTTAACATTACGTTGACCAAGTTTAGATATACATAATTTTATACAATTTAATGCCTTGGTTGCTTGCAGAGATAGGGTTTTACAACAAAGATTCCACTTGAGTCTATTTGAAAATATAATACCCAAATATTTGTAATGGCTGACAACATCAATAAGGTTACCTTGATAGTACCATTTTTCATGTTTTGACAAAATACCCCCGTTCTTAAAAACTACAACTTGAGATTTAACTAAGTTTACTTTCATGTTCCATTTCGAACAATATGTATCAAGTATATCAAGTCTGTTCTGAAGTCCACCTATGGTATCTGCAACCAGTGAGATATCATCTGCGAAAAGCAGGAGAAATACATCTTCGACACATTGGTTTATAAATATGCCAGATCTACAGTCAGATCTCAACATGAGTGCAAGCTCGTTTATATAAATTCCAAATAACCAGGGACTGAGTATGCATCCCTGTTTCACCCCACTGAAGCATTCAAACTCTTCAGAACAGGTTCCACCAGCTCTTACTTTTGAGATTGTACATTTATACATATTATATAACAAATTATACATTCGTCCGTGCATGCCATTTTTGATAAGTAAGTAAAACAGTTTTGATCTTTGGATTAAATCAAAGGCAGTAGAGAAATCGATGAAGCAGCAATATAGGACTCCATTTTTGGATTTAGATAAATATTTCTGAACAATAGAATTAAGAACAAACATATTATCAACAGTGGAGTAGCCACGACGAAAACCAGCTTGTTCTTCAACAAGTAATTGGTTTTCATCAGACCATTCAACCAGCCTTTTGTTTAGAATAGAACACAATATCTTCGATACTATATCAATTAAGGAGATTCCACGATAATTTTCGGGGATGTCCCGGTTACCTTTTTTATGTATGGGGTGGATAATGCTTGTCGACCAGGACGTTGGAAATGTTCCACTGTTAAATATGCTATTGAAAAGCTTGTATAGTACTGGTAACAGTTGACCAGAGGCATATTTATAGAATTCTGGTGGTATCAGTGCCTCGCCGGCCGCTTTACCACCTTTCAGTTTTGATATTGCGCAAGATATTTCGTGATGTGTAATATCACGGTTAAGTTTGTCACAAGAAGTTATATCGGTTTCATAATCTGCGCTATTGCCATCATCAGATACATGGTCATTAAACAGTTCATCACTTTGTTCTACAATGGGATTTAATAAATTATTAAAGTGATTGTACCATTCGTCGATGTTAATATCGGGTTTATGTTCACAAGACTTATTTAGGAGATATTTTACATTCGACCAAAATTTAACCGAATCTTTTTCGTCGCATAGTTCGTCTAACACTGACTTGTGATAGAGGTCTTTTTTCGTTGCACACTCTTGCTGGAATGATAATTTAGATTCGAGATATTTATCGAGGTCATACTGATTATTTGTGATGCGGAATAAATTCAATCTATCACATTTTGTTTTCTTGAGGCTAATAAGGCTGGTATCAAACCATGGTGGCTGTTTACGATGGTCCGGCTGTTTACCAATCCGCATTCGCGACTTATCACCGACAGACAATAGTGCTTCATTTAGATGTTTGACCGAGGTTTCCAAGTCTGTATCGAGTTTCTGGAGTACGTCATCTAGATTATGTATGAACTCTGCACTATTAATGTTTGATATAAATTGTTCAACAAAACTTGGTTTCCATTTATACTTGACAATATGTGACGATGTATTTGTTGTGGTTGGTTTAACATTCGGACACAATTTTAGCTCACAGAACACTGGGAAATGTTTTGATAGGTCTGTTTCAAGAACGGAAAACGTACTTATATTAGGGAACAGATTAGGACTAACAATAACATAATCGATAGTGCTTGCACAACCTGGGGATACATATGTGAAGTTACCTCGATTATCGGGAGTTATTCGACCGTTTAGAATTATCACATTGTTTTCACAGCACAAATCCAACAGTTGTTTTCCGAAATTATTAATTTGCATATCACAATTGTGCCGTGTTGGTATCTTTTCTGTCGGAATGTGGTTTATGCGCATGATGTCATAACAAGCCTCCAAACTAGGAATGTGAGCACCGTTATCGTTTTCGACGAAGTCAACTCCCGTTCCAGTTCTGGCATTCATGTCCCCCATTATGATAACATCTGTATCTTCATAGATTTGTTTAATAGAAAATAATGCTGATTCTATTGTGGTAATATTGCAATTGATATCTTTATCATCATAAAAGATGGAGTTGACGGGTGGGACATAAACGCAACCTAAAATTAGATTTCTGGACAGTCCGAGTCTTTTTGTGTTGATGTGCAGCCATACCATTTCTTCAAAATCGTCGCGAACCAGAATTCTTTTTGTATAGATGGACAGGGCATCCTTAACGAGCACGAGTACGCCCCCAGAAGATTTACGAGAGCCACATATTCTCATACTGTCATATGCGTGGTATCCGGGGAACGTTTGTGAAAATTCTGTATTGGTTTTTTGAAAAGTTTCCACAAAACCAACTATATCATATTGTTCTATTATGGAGCATAAATCCTCATATTTCGAAAGTTTATATAATAGTCCTTCAATATTCCAAGAAACAATATTAAGAGTACCTTTGTGGTCGGGTGGTGGCTTTTTGTTGCTTGGTTGCTATTGGTTGAGTTGAATTATTTGTTTCGTTTCAAGGTCGAAAGTAAACACATTTCTATTAATAATTAGTTTATCAGATTTCAGTGTCACAGTGTTATCACTATTTCGTTTGGCTTCTTTTAGATGCGGTATTAACCCTTTGCGAATTGATCTCACTCTATTAGTGAAATCTTCAGAAACACTCACACTTGATTCTTTGAGCAGTTGTCTTGCTTTAGTTAGGATTATGTCTCTTGTTTTGAGTCTGTGAAATAAAACTTTAATCGGACGCGGTCGACTGGAGTTTTGATTTCTTTTTCCGACTCGATGCACACGGTCAATGGAAACTGAACTGTCATCTTCTGCACCATCTACACCTAATTTCTCTGACAAAAACTTTCTTATTAAGATTTCACAATCACCCCAAGTTTCTCTTGACCCTTCTTTGATTTCATCGAACCCATAAAATATTAAATTTTTCTGTCTCATTTGATTTTCATTTACATCGACTTTGCTCATGAATGAGTCAGTGTCCGATTTAATTTGACTTACTTCATTTCTCAGTGTCATAACTTCGTCTTTAATATTTAGTTCCCTCACTTCCCCTCTGAGACTAGCGATCTCTTCTTTTAAATCTAGAACAATTTGAGTAAGGTCTTTAATACTATCTCCGCTATTCTTTAAAACTAGCTCACCAGTCGTTGAGATCTGGGCTTGTCTTGTAGATGGACCTGGGTTTGATTCAATGTCGCCGGCCATTAACATCAGTAGATTGACGATAAAAACAAGAGAAAATGTCATGTTCGTTAAACGTATCACTTTAGTTCCGGGTTTTCTTCTGGCAATTCTGTGTATGTATGATCCGATATTTGCTCTCCATGCAGCTATATCATAACTCATTTTGCTTTAAATATATCCACTTGAAAATCGATACGGTTCGTTGAATTCTTTAGCTCGATAATGCGACTGTTCTCGATTTTATCAATAAACATTTATCTAACAGAGGCCCAACTGAATAAAGTTTTATTTCTGGAGCATATTTCCATAACCACTGACGGTATCTTGTCAGTACATATATAAGTCATTGTTTGTTTCCATGGAAGCAAATTGACATTGATTTTGATATGTGTTCAATTATTATTTTGTTACCTGAATTGATGACTTTTCTCTCTCTCTCTTTCTCTCTCGAATAATACAAGTGGAATTAGATGTTCTTGAACTAGTCTGTATAGCCAATACCAAAGCATCGCTTACCTGATCTGATTCCAACCGGCTTCAAACGTATTGGAACACTTCCAGGAAACGTCTGTCTTAATACCAGTATCCAATGCTGCTTTGATTCCTGCAACAGTACCCGTACCCTCGCATTTTATAGCCACAACTTTGGTATTGTCCGGAATACTGATAGGTGATGACACTCTCCAATCATCACTGGTGGCGTATTCAACACCGTCAGCATAAAAGATCATTACATTATCACACGTCGCATTTCCACCAATAAATGACCGAGCTGCAAGAAAAGACATGTATGATCACAAATAAATAAGTCAATAAATAATCAAGCAATTTCATAAATATAAAGTTACCGAAATATACCTAGTATTTTCCATATTAAACATGCATTATGTAAGGTCTAAATCTGCCTATTGAAGGTCTTTTTCTCGTTTCCAATGTTATAGCAATTATTAATTAGATATTTATTAACATGATAAGACCACAATCAACTCTTTTAAGTAGATTGGCACACCTCCGTCGTTTAAATTGTCAAAACTAGCTCTTGAATAATTATTTAAAGATTAAAAAAATAAGGAACCGTATAATGTAAGCTCAATACATTATTAATATGTTACGTCACAGAAACAAGAAATAATATCAAACAAAACTTACCGAGACGTAAAGTGTTTGCCAGTAAACCCAATAGAAAAGTTATTTTCACATTGGAAATACATTGATGTAAACGCATGGTAAAAATTCAAATGAATGGAAAATTGAATAAAAGATTGAAACTATAATTCACATTAATGAAACTTAAAATAACTCCAATTAATAAAATTGAAAGACAATGAAATTCAAATTAATAAAACCAAAAATGAATGAAAATTCAAATGAATGAATAATTTATAATAAAATAATAAAGAATACAAACACAATTTGAAATTAATGAAAGTTAAAAGTACAATGTTTCAAAATGAATAAAATAAACAGTTAAAAACAGTTCCATATAAATATTAATTACTGAGTGTGATACCTTGGTTGTTTAATTCCAATCTTCCAAACAGAGTTACTCCCCCTTGCAGGCCACACTATCAAATGCTGGATAGCGAGACCTGTGTGGAGAATGGTATAGTTCATGCACAATTCTGAACACACCATTTCCATTGCAATATTTATACTACACGGGATATCACATGTACGCCCAATCGCTCATAATGTTCATTCATATAATAAACTTAACAAAAACTAAGATGCATTAATGTGATTTGACTATAAATAGCCATTGGCTAAGATCAGAATGTGCTTAGAACTACCGTATACTCAGCCCATGACAAATTCTTTAAAACCGAGCGTGTCACTGATAATTATAGTGTACATTATAATTACATAAGTTTAAAAGGGAGATAATTTTATTGGTTAAAATCACAAAAAGATCATTAACTACTGGTTTCTATAGGTGAGATCAGAAACATACTTTAAACAATTCATGATCGTATGTGGCGTCAAGACTAGATAATACCATTCTTTAATCTCTGGTGTTTATAACGCATTAAATTAATCAAGTACAATTTATTTTCTTATCAAAAAGACTTAAATCTCCATAAACAACTCTTAAGTCATTCCAAGCCCTGTATAATCATCTAAGTCTCTATATTATCCATGATGTATCATATATTCTCTATATTTAATAATGTATGTATGTAAATATTTATAATGTGTACATGTATCTAAATCAAAGAGAGGGGTTACACATAGGCATATATAGCCTGTTCCCCAATCCAAATTCAGATTTAATGAATAAAAATATTGTTTAAAAAAAAAAAGAAAAAAAAAAGTACAAAATTCTGGAGCTAGATTAATACCTCAAACCAAACTTGTGTCATATATTACCCCCCCCTCCATATTGTATAATCTACATTGGTTATCTATTAAGTTATAAATACTCCTTCTTACCTATAAATGTATTAAATAACCTCTGTCCCTCATATTATTGTCTACTTTTATCACATTTTTTAAAATAGCCATCATCCTTAATTGTACCTTAATAAAAACTGTATCATACTGCCGTTTTGAGGACCCGGGGTGTCCTGAAACTAGGCGCGGATTTAGGTGGGCGCCCCCGCCTCCGTGAGACAAAGTCCCCTCAGACCCAGTCCCAAATTACCTATTATCTGAATTTTTTTGTGCGCTAGATACTCAGTAACATGCATATTATACGTAGCTGTCTGAAATTTGGTCGCGTCTACGGCGCTCGATTCCATTATATTATCATTCTTCCACTCCTGATCTGTCGCTTATACCCTCTCATCACTATCATATTGACGGTTATAGTGAATCACCCAGTTAGTAGTAGCACTAGTGAGTAGGTCAAATGTTCTGTCAACTCTCACAAAACAGACGGAATTAACATGTATACCTCAAGATTCTGTCCCATTTCTTATTCCCTAGTTCACAAGAATTTGTTCCCACCAATGAACTCAAATGCCAGGAAATTTAGACCTACGGTGCTCGATTCCATTATAGCATCACTCCTCTGTGGTCTTATATTATCGTCTCTCCGTCATATTTCACGGGGTTTATAGTGTACCACCCAGTTAGCAGTAGCACTAGTGCGTGGATGGCGCTCTCGATTTCGAACCGCCCCCCACCCCTATTCACAGCTTCTAGATCCGCTACTGCCCTGAAACAGCAATAGGATGATTGAACACATACGCCTTGGATAATTTAGCTGCTATTCTGTCTATTATTGTGTCACTGTCCAGATAAATATAACGCAGTGTGTAAAAATCAGGCTTGTCACATCTCGATTTATATTTCTGTCGCATATTTGACTACGTGGGAGACTTAACTGTAACTCTTATGATTTGGGATAGAAACGATTGTGAATTAGAGTGAACTATGCTCAAAGCCCTAAACACACCCAGGACTATTTGTCAATCACAACAAGATGACACTCATATTTATCTTGATGTTATACATCGTGCAATTAAATTATCGGACTCAGTATAACCAGATACAACACTCTCACTCAGTTCGGATCAAAGTCAGGGATGAACTGGGAACAATCTTGTGAGTATTGTACGCCCAGGAGCCCCTAAAGAGGTTCATGTTCTCACCTAGTTTGGGGTTCCCTTGTTTCGTTAAATATGTGGTTGTCGTCTGTTGCGATGCTATCAAAATTATATTACAGAAAATTATATCACCATTATGATAATATAATTATTTGGATCGTAAATTTTGAACGCAGGCTCTGTGGAGTCATCTTTCTGGTCATATTTTGACTTCTAAAGCTTGAGAACGAGATGCATTACCTGTTTTTCGGTCGGATAGCTGGAAGACGATGATTTTAGAAGAATGAGATAAACGTTTATTAAAATATTCCTGGTTATCTCCCTTTAATCATGATTGAAGTCCGGAACAGGACTGTCTACTTTCAAACCACACGAAAAAAGAAAAGAGTTCCATCTTCATTCCCATATATCTGTGTATATCTGTTTGTAATATATTTATACGGTAAAAACTCATACGTAAAGGAGTTATGAGACCCCAAAGGTATATTTGGCGGCCATTTTGATATATTTAAGAAGTTTGGGTATGTCGTAGAGGAAACCTGTTGCAATTTCAATCTGGTTAAAACACAGATCCTATTTCGTTTCATTTTTATAGTACAAAATTTCGTTTTACTTGTCTCTACTACACTTGGATCTGGAAGAGTTGTTATTTAACTCGTGTTCTGAAGGGTGTCAGGGATAAGCCAATGAAACGGTCTGTTACGGCGAGCTTTAGGCCTGTTTTTCACGGAACTGTGGGTAATCCACTAGTAACATCAATGCTGATTGGTTAATCAAATGTCTGACATCATAGGGTCATAAGTCGGTCTTTTGACCCCTGACATGACCTATCGCTATAACTTGTCAGATCTTCATGTAGTGTAGGCCATCTAAAGTATAAAAAAACGAAACGAAATATAGATCTGTATTATAATCAGATTGGTTGCAATTTGTTCTAGGTCAACTATTCTTTCCACTGATACTGAACAAGCTATAGAAATGGTTACATCCTGGATCGTTTGTCAATAACGACGTGTATATTTGGCGTCTTAAGTTAATCGGAAATTGTCGTGCTTCTATTCTAGACAGTTTATCATGTTTATGGTTATTGTCTCACTCGTTTGTTATTAAAGTCTAAGGTTTAGTTTATTTAACGACGGTATATTTTTTTTTTGGCAGCGATTTTCTTCCATATGCTTCTATTTAACCATTATACACCATTCAAACCCACATTGGTTAAAGATACATTATGTAAGATTTAGATAATAAACTGACCATTCTTGCTATGTCCTTGTCAGCCCCCCCCCCCCCCGTCTTGCATCACTGACAAGGGGGAACCAGCCGGAAAATCTGGATGAACTTTCTCGGCCAATGCAGGGATCGAACACCCGACCTCCAGACTGGCTTAACATCCACTCGTTGCAAACTAAATCATTTCAATTATTCGTTTACACGTAGGGGTCTTTAGCAGTGGATAGAAACTTGGGTATCCGGAGAAAACACACAAGGCTGGACAAGCGACCCTACTCCCTTGTCATGTTTAAGCGGGGAATCGATACCACACCACTTGAATCAATGTCAGACCTTGGGATTTCACGCGCACGTGTTAAACCACTAGACCACCCAATCCCCATATGTATGTTGTTGTATATTGTATATATCGGTACGGGAAATTTGTTTTATAATAGGCCTATATAATAAATTAAATTGTTGTAGCCTAAGGTGTTTTGGGTTTTTTTTTATCAAACATTTTTGTCAGATAAAATATCCCAGTTGGCGGAAAAAAAATATGAACATTTTTTTTATATAAAAATTATCCTTTTTGATGGAAAAGAATGAAATACAGTGTGAACCCTGATTGTACGTATTCACCTGGCAAATTGTGACTACAGCCACTTTCGAGGCGAAACTTGAAAAGTCGACAGTACGACAGCAAGCTAAAGTGATAGGTCGCTAAATAAAAAATTAGGAAAAAACGAGGGGCTATTAACGCTGTGTGTTATTTCCTAATTTCTACTTTTCGAGTTGCATTTTGGCTTGGTATGCGTGTTGACGCCTTCTTACTGACATCAATAAATACAAAAATATGACTAAGTCGAAAGTCGAAAAGACGGTATACAAGCCAAAATGCAAGTCGAAAATAAGAAATTAGGAAAAAACGAGGGACGCTATTATCGCTGTGTGTTATTTCTTAATTTCCTATTTTCGAGTTGATTTTAGCTTGTATAGCGTGTTGTCGCCTCACATTTTGTCGTCACTTCTACTTTTCGACGTTTCGACTTTCGTGTTTTGAAGAGGCGAAAAGTAGAAATTATGAATGGTAGTTATAGGCTTCGATATCTTACAATATCCTTATCAAGTTTATCTTTAGAACATATCGGAGGGGCTGACAAGGAAAGCTGTCTAGTCGTTCGGATGGGACGAAAAACCGAGGTCCCGTGTACACATTGGCGTGCACGTAAAAGATCCCTTGGCAGTTGGAATTCGATATAAGAGTAGGCTCTAGTGCCGCTGTCCGGGCAAAATTTCCCTCATAGCACATTGTATGGCGTATGCCCGTCTTCATTAGCCCTGATTAGGAGCAGAACAGTAGGACGTTAAACTCCATTTTATTTCATTTCATTTAGAACATATATCTCAACTCTGAATTTAATCAATAATTGATATTTTAAAACAACGAAAGTTTTATAAAGGGCAATGGTTTAGTTAAAATAAGGCGAAAAATCTTGAGTCCGGGCGTGATCTCTCAACTTTGAATTTAATCAGTAATTGCGAAATCCCGACTTCAAACAGATCTGATAAGGAAGTTCGATTCATTGGATTTCCATGAGTAGGTCGACAGCAATTAAAACCGGAACGACATGTAGATCTCACTTTGATCACGACCTTGACCTTTATGCTCATGAATAGAAATTACTTATTATTCAGGCATTGATTGACAATGCTAAGACAATAAATGAAATGAAATGGGGTTTAACGTCCTACTGTTCTGCCCCGACTGGGCTAATGAAGACGGGAATACGCCATACAACGTGCTATGAGGGAAATTTTGCCCAGACAGCGGCACTACGGCCTACTCTTATATCGAATTCCAACTGTCAAGGGATCTTCTACTTGCACGCCAATGTGCACACAGGTCCTCGGTTTTCGTCCCATCCGAACGACTAGACGGAGGGCCCTCCAACGTGCATCACTGACAAGGGGGAAACACGCAGGAAAATCTGGATGGACTTTCTCGGCCAATGCAGGGATCGAACACCCAACTTCCAGGTTAGCGAGCCAGTGTCTCACTTACTTAGCCACCGCGATTCCTAAGACAATAAAGATGTCGCCGCGAAATGATTGGATGTTATGTAATGTTATGATTAGATGGCCATACCGTAAGTTATAGTCAATCGTCATTGTTAATTTTTGGGTCAATCTGTTTTTTAGTATGAATACTGGATATTTATCATTAACTTGAAAACGTGACCTGTATGTGTGACCATATACAAAATAACAAGAGTTATTGCAGAAAAAAGACTGCAAGACCATATACACAATAACAAGTCGTGTTGCAGAATAAAGACTTCAAGACCATATACATACAATAACAAGCCTTGTTGCAGAATAAAGACTTCAAGACCATACACAAAAAAGAGTATTCTTTTCATAACAAAACACAACACAGGGTATATATGAATATAACTATTTCTCTGTTATTTAATAACCAAGTTTCGTAACACATACATGTCACTTTTTAATTCTACAACATGGTTTTTATTGTATATGATCTTGAAGTCTTTTTTCTGAAACAAGACTCGTTATTTTGTATATGGTCTTGAAGTCTTTATTCTGAAACAAGACTTGTTATTTTGTGTATGGCCTTGAATTCTTTATTCTGAAACAAGACTTGTTATTTTAAAGACTTTTCTTTAGATAATTTGTTTTCAAAATGAATAAAAATGTCACCCCATTTATGGTCATAATGTGTTTATCAATTTATATATCTTATCGAACGGATATAATAATTTAACCTGAATGACTTCAATCGATTGTACACCAGCTTACTGTGAACCCAGTTTCTAGGGATGCATATTATTTGTTGAAAAATATTTGCAAATACATCAGGAGTTACCAAGGTGAAAACGGTCATACCTGCCATTACAATGGTATATAACAAGTGTATAGTCATGGTTTTCATTAAACCTATAGTCAGCATTATACCTTCGTCTGGCTCTCGGTAAATATTGACTAAAGGTAAAGATTTGCTCTTGTTACAAACATAATTTAAAATATTTTTTTATTAAAAAACATCACGACCTTAAAGGAGCTAAACCCATGATCTAAAATATTTAATTGGGTTGATCAATTTGTGATAGGACGAGCTCTGTACGATAACGTGTACATGTTTGTTGATGGGACAAGCTCTGTACGATTGTACGATAACATGTACATATTTGTTGTGAAAGTTTAAGCGGAAATGAAACGGAAAGAAATTACTGGGCTAATGAAGACGGGCACTATTTGAAAGAGCGGAAGTCTATCAGAGTGGCGAGTCTGTGAAATGAAATGAAATGGGGTTTAATGTCCTACTGTTTTGCTTCGACTGGGCTAATGAAGACGAGCATACACCATACAGTGTGCTATGTGGCACTACGGCCTACTCTTATATCGAATTTCAACTGCAAAGGGATCTTTAACGTGCACGCCAATGTGTACACGGGGCCTCGAGTTTTCGTCCAATCCGAATGACTATACGTTGTCTATTGCCAGGCACGCCGTCCTACATCACTGACAAGGGGGTACCATGCCGGAAAATCTCGATGAACTTTCTCGGCCATACACTGGGATCAAACACGGCGGGTTGGATGGCCGAATGGTTAGCACGTGCGCGCTGTATCATACGGTCTGTCATTGAGTCAACTGGCGTGGTTTCGAATCCCCGGTTGTAGGTGACAAGAAGTAAGGTTGCCGGTCCAACCTCGTGTGTTTTCTCCGGGTCCTCCGGTTTCCTCCCACTGCTAAAGATTCCTACGCGCAAGCGAATTATTAAAATAAAATTAAACCATATGTTAGCCCCGAAATGGCCAATTCGATTGGCTGACCAGTAAAATCAATTTGCATATATCCAATTTGCATATTGGTCAGCTAATCGAATTGCAGTATTTTTTAAAATTTCGATTGTATCTTAGTTTAAGTTTTCGTGAATAAGGGCCCAGATCTGTAAATCTCATGTCCGTCTATATTAGCCCGATTCGTGCAGAAAAGTAGGACGTTAAACCCCCACTTCATCTCATTTCTCATTTTATTCAGTCGTTTGTCTCAAACAGTAAAAGGGTCGATATTTACCGAACAAATAGGTAACGCATCACAAGGGGTTATTTTATGAGCATCACCTGTCGATCTGTAACCACCTTTATCATGGTACGTATCATGTTCCTATAGCAAAGGTCGCGAGTTTTACCTCTAGTCTTTGCTAGACTATTCTGCAATTTCCGAACTTATAGCTACGTTGTCTTCCTTTAACGCAGACACGTGAACGACAGCGTCCAGTCAGAGGTTGTGACACAAACATACTCAAATCAAACTTGCCGACCTCCACGGAAACCTCATACTCCTCGCAATGTTTCGTTTGATTAGAGCTAATCACAGGGATTTCTCGGGTCCTTGCTTCAGGAATATGCGGAAACCTTGACATTGATTATCACAGGTAGACAGTTTAGCTGGAAAGAGCGGGGCTTGATATTCGCGATGATTGAGGGATCTGATAGGCTACTCAACTGGGTCAGTAGCCAATCGAAATTAGTGCCGAAATATGCAGGGTATTACGTGAAGGGCTTGATAAGATGTACGGAGTTCAAGCAAGATCAAGTCTTTATTGAAGATGGGTAGGTATCATATAAAAAGGCAATCTGGGTAAAATACAGATCTATATTTCGTTTCGTTTTTTTTATACTTTCGATGGCCTCTACTAAATAAAGATCTGGCCAGTTGTAGTGGAAGGTCGGTCTATGATGCTAGACATTTGATTAACCAATCAGCGTTGATGTTTCTAGTAGGATACCCACAGTTCCGTGCATCGCACGCCAATAACTCGCTGCAACGGGTCGTCCCATTGGCTAATCCCTCACATCATGTAGAACTCAGGTTATATAACAACTCTTCCAGATCCTAGTGTAGCAAAGATAAGTAAAACGAAATTTTGAACTAAAACAACAAAACAAAAAAAAAACAAGTAGGGGATATTCAGAAACAATACAAAACTGCGGAAATACACTGCTGTTTTTATTAGAGGAGACCAGTGTATGTTAATAACAGGCCAATTGCCTACACATAAACATAAACAGTTTATATGGGCGGCTTATCTATCTGACGGCCCCATTTCACGCACAAAGAAGTACACCGTCAAAAGTGAAAATGGACGTTTTTGATTTTTGTCTTCATAATGAGTAATTGCTCCACCAATCCTCAGACATTCAGCAATTCGTCGTGGCATGCTCTTAATCAACCGTCCAATCAACCGTCGACGAACACGTCTCCCGATCAAATTAAACTAACACACTAAAGCAAAGATATGCTAAACAGTAAATCTTATGCAAGAGCCGATAGGGAAGCAAACATGGATAGATAAACCAGCACGCGGCAGTTTTCATCAACTCTTCCTTGAAGTGTCAAATTTGACAATGAACCCCTCCCACGTGTATGGCGCTATTGTGTGTCGCATGTGCAGCTCAGTGGTTCTGTTGGGGCGATAAGTTCTTCACCTGTGAACATACTTATCATATCACAACCTGCATAGGTATTTGCATTTCAATATCCCTACTTTTTTTGATGAGTATATTTACTATATTTGGATTTGTGGAATTGGTTGGTTGATAGAATTCTCACCCCACCCCACCCTAAGCCGAGCAGTTTAATAAAAACAAGATAAAGTTTAATTAAATGATGCACCAATGTCGTCATTTCAAACATAATTAAAAATTGAATAAAGATATATTCATACACAGCCCATTCGAGTACATCAGGTTCAATAATAATAGATTTTATTCCAGGTATTATGGTTATATTTACCTGGTTGCAGGTAAACAACAACGGTTTAATTAATATATTGCACAACATTTACCTTTAAAGCATTATATGCTTATTGGGTGTCATCGATCATCATCGATATTGTAATAAATCAATTATTGAAACTCTAGAAGTTTCCTTTTATAGGGGGGATACACTTAAGACCTTATCACGAATGGTCGTTTTCATACGAATTCAAACAATTAAACATTGAAAGGAATTTCATATTTTTTGTACAATATCAAGTAAAAACAAAATGTCAATGATGTCATGACTATTTATACAATCATTGGCTATAGAAGTCGAGGTAAATTGGGATTTATTTTTATGTAACATGGTAATAAAATCAATATTATATTTTCGTCTAGATGTTATTGTATTCCATGTTTTTTTTCGCGAAAATAGAAACTGGTCATTATTATAAAGACAGAAAGAATAGAATAATAATATTCATCTCAATATTTGTGTAACAGTTTAATCTATTTTTTTTAAAAATACGGGAAATCCGTTATTGTTATAAGTGGACGAACCTTATTGATGTTCAACTTTCTCGACTTTCTTTTCCAGAATTTCACAATAGGCTACGGTTTTTTTAGGGACTTTTGTCAATCTTGTAAACACGATAAAAATCCGATTTCTTGAAGGCGTGATTTTGTTAACACCCAGGATTTGCTATCGGATGATAAGCCATTGTCGATGGCTATTTCCACGCGTTTGGGGGAGGATGGGGGATATTTATAAACAATAAACGCATAAAACAGTGATTTTCATCTAAATATTTTTGTTTGATCCATTTTAAAAATACGGGAAATCCGTCAGCAAATAATGGATCACTCATTTGTTATTTGGAAGCTATCTAGAAAATGTGCTCGGGGGGGGGGGGGGGACAAAGACACGATTTTTTTCTAATCGCCGAGAGAATCTTCTACATATTTTGACTTTAATAACGGGACAATCTGTGACGGATATTATCTTTATACGTCTACTTGTTATTGAGTTTGTATCCAATCAGGCGGGATTCCCTCATCCCCACCCCACTCGTGCCCCCCCCCCCCCGCCTCCTATCACACACGCTCATTCGTGAACCCTCCCAGCCCCACTCGTGAACAAAATGCAATTTCATTGCATTATTACCAAAACAAATACATTTTGTGACAGATGGGTCCAGAGGTTTGGGATGACATAGTTAACAGAGTTTCGTTCTTCGACCTCTAGCTGGCCGGCCATCTCTCGTTTAGATTCCTGGTGCGAGCGTGTGTGGCTTGGAAATAGGGAACACTTTTTCAATCCATTCAAACTAGGTCATTTCGGGGCTAACATATGGTTTAATTTTATTTTAATAATTCGCTTGCGCGTAGGGGTCTTTAGCAGTGGGAGGAAACCGGAGAACCCGGAGAAAACGCCCGAGGTTGGGCGGGTGACCCGACACCTTGTCAAATACAAACGGGGAATCAAAACCACGCCAGTTGACTCAATGACAAGCCTTATGATACAACGCTAACCTTCGACCATCTAAACCCCCTTTAAAAAGGTAGTAGGAAGGGTAGTAAAACATATCTAACCAATTCCCTAACGAGAATGAGATAATATTGATTGATGATAGAACTGTAATGACAGAGATTTTAGATAAAGCCATACAATACATGATCATTACATAATTTATAGTTCTCGTTAGGAGCGTTAAAATACTATAATAGAACACCAATAGATTGCTTTAATTATTCTTATTCATTTTGTTTCATATTGTCACCACATGCAAGGTTAAAATGACATTATATGTTTTCAGATTTTAACCGGCTTGCACTGACAGCTCTGTGATATCGATGTTGTAAGATAGGTAAATTGTCAGGTTAAACAAAATGAAATGAAATGGGGGTTTAACGTCCTACTGTTCTGCTCCGAACTGGGCTAATGAAGACGGGCATACGCTATACAGTGTGATATGAGGGAAATTTTGCCCGGACAGCGGCACTACGGCGTACTCTTATTACGAATTCCAACTGTCAAGGGATCTTTTACGTGCACGCCAATGTGTACACAGGACCTCGTTTTTCGTCCCATCCGAAAGACTAGACAGCTGTCCTTGTCAGGCCCTTCGTCCTGCATCACTTACAAGGGGAAACCACGCCGGAAAATCTGGATGAACTTTCTCAGCCAATGCAGGGATGGAACACCCGACTTCCAGGCTAGCGAGCCAGCGTCTTACCCACTTAGCCAGCGTGATCCCCGCCAGGTTAAACGAAGGTGTAACATCGGACGGTAAACCCCAATTTCACGCATATTCCTTTAGGGAGACATAAGCGTAATGAATTTCAAATAATAGCAAATAATAGCAAATAATACGAAATTATTCAAAATCCAAGCAAGAATCTACCTGTGAATATGGGGGTGGAGGGAGGGGTGGCCGAATGGTTCGCGCGTGCGCGTTAAATCATATGGATAAGGTCAAGAATATAAATTCGTGCAATTTGCAACCCATTCAGGGCTAAAATGTCGTCAGAAACATAGTTGTGAACGTACCGACGGACATGAATGACGACAATATACACCCATAGAATGCATAACTCTACAATGAAAATAACAAACATCAAAGGAGTATTTAATAGGTTTTTTATTGACATTTTAATAATATACTGATCACAAGGCAAAAACTTATTATAGACATCAAAATCAGCACTTAATCGAATACATGTGTTGATGATAAATAGAATGAAAATTTCATTACTGATATAATACAACTAATACATAATAATAAGACCAGTAAGTACACATTTAATAAAAAATTAAAAATCATATAAATCCATTGAAACATATCACACTCTTCCGGTTATCGCCATTAAACTGATGAGAAAATATCGATTAATGAATAGTATTTTTTGATTTGGTTACGGTTTATGCATCCTCTATATTCTACAATATCTGTTCGTGTATACTTAGCTTATCTGATATCGCTTATTTAAAGGAGCTAAATCACTAATATTTGGTACCTAGAAATTGACCCAAATGGGTCGTGACGCATATAATAATGTAATCTGGTTGTATGTATACTGATTTACATTCAATTGTTTCCGTTATGACTCTAATTTCAAATCAGTTATGTTCAGCGAAATACGGCATGAGTCTCAATCGAATGACAGTTTCTAGCGTCTGGTTATTCTAGTCTATTGCGCGTGCTATGGCATCACCGTTTGACATGACTTGTGGAATATGTCTAGCCTTATTCTTTCTGGTCACTTGTTACAAATGGCACTGAAACGTACTATGCTACATGATTCGTGTACCAATGGTAACATGTTTATTTTGTCTTAAATATTGGATATCAGAAGCCTACCTTTTCCCGGTAAGATCACATTGACAAATAATTCGTATTTTCAACATGTAAGACTTTGGATGATATTGAGTTAGAGACTTAGCTACTTTAATATCGTAAATAAATTCAACTCATCAAATCTTTATTGATAGAAAACATCGTTCGCTGTATTTATTCCAGACAACGACTAGCGATGACAAAGCTAAAACTTACTTTTGAAAAAAGATATTTGTTTACACTATCTATTAGTTGACTTGTTCCATCACATGGTCTACTGAAAACTTTCAACCTGACATATAATGTTATATAGGTGGCTATATTTTAAAGCCAATCATCCCTTTCGTCACGTTGGGGGTTGGATGGCTGAATGATTAGCGTGTGCGCGCTGTATCAGAAGGTCTGTCATTGAGTCAACTGGCGTGGTTCCGATTCCCCGGTTGTACGTGACAAGGGGTAGGGTCGCCTGTCCAACCTCGTGGGTTTTTCTCCGGGTCCTCCGGTTTCCTCCCACTGCTAAAGACACATGAACCATGTGTTAGTCCCGAAATGACCTAGTTTATGTCGAGTTTCCCAAAAGTTGAAAAGAAATCGCTAGAGGATTTTGTCAAGGACTCCTGGTTGTGCTAAACGACATCTCGTTTCAATAAAAGTCCAATCGCCCCAGTTTCCAGTTTTTCTTTATTTCTATATCTATACCAACCAATCTGATTAAAATACAGATCTATATTTCGTTTCGGTTTTTTTATACTTTCGATGGCCTACACTACATGAAGATCTGACCGGTTGTAGTGGAAGATCGCGTCAGGGATCATACGAGCGACTTTTGACATTATGACGTCAGACATTGATTAATTAATCAGCGTGGACGTTTCTAGTGGTTTACCCAAAGTTCCGTGCACCTCACGCCAAAACCTCGCCGTAACAAACTGTTTCATTGGCTAATCCGTCACATCACCCAGAACCCGGGTTATATAACAACTCTTTCAGATCCTACACTGTAAAAAATATCCATTTTTGATGTGGCCGAATTCCGTAGTTTAACACCTTTTTTTCTGTTAATCGAAGGATTTTTTGGTAAAATTGTGTTAAAAGCATGAATTATTTCTTCAAATTGCGTGTTTTATATATTTCTGTGGAATATTCAGTATTTAACAGGAACTTTCCGTGAAATTTAGGGATAAAATGTTTTATTCCCTTCTATAATGGACTTAATCCTGTTATTTTACGGAATAAACGGTGGAATGACAAGGAAGTTCCGTGAAATTTAGGGATAAAATGTTTTATTCCGTTCTGTAATGGACTTAATTCTGTTATTTTATGGGATAAGCGGTATAACGATAAGTAATCATATACATATATAATCATTTATAATAATGATCATGTTATAGTATTCATTTCAATGGATTAACCATAATATGAAGAATCATATTTTGTAACGTTTGGTATATTAATTGAAATGTATATCTAATTTCCATTATTTATAAGATCTATAAAGTGTATTGTTATTCATCATACGGAAATCAGATTGTAAGTATTTTCATAAATATGTAAAATTATGTTGTAATATCTGGTAATCAAGCAGGCTTAAATCCAGATAGTACAACCCGTTGGCCAGTGTAAGTCAGGTTGTCTCTATAGCAGAGTCTACCACTGAAAGCCTCCAACGAGTGGCGGGTTGTGATACCTTACTCTGATTCATAAATTAGCGAAAAGAGGTTATGTTTCAAGATTATCTGCGATATCACTTCGGTGGAAGCGGACGTTAGATAAAGCTATTTGACGCACGGGTATAAAGTCAATGGTTAATTCAATGAAATTTTTATCATCTTCATGCTCAGGAAAGAAAATTTACCAGGATCTTTTTTTCTGAATTTGAAAATGGAATTTTTGTTAATTGAAGGAATTTCTGTAAATTACAGGAAAAACAAATACGGATAAAATTTTCCTGGTAATTTTTGTTTCCGGAATTTTTTACGTTTTTTCACGGAAATTTTTGTTACAGTGTAGTGTAGTTAAGACAAGTGAAACGAAATTTTGAACTATAAAAAAAAAACGAAATAGGATCTGTGTTTTAATCAGATTGAATACCAACGTGTTAGCTTCTTTCGGAACAAAACTAGTTCAGATGAGAGAGAGAGAGAGAGAGCGAGAGAGAGAGAGAGAGAGGGGATTTAACACTCGACACAAACTAGATCTTTTCGGGGGCAAACACATGGTTCAATTTTATTTCAATGATTCGCTTGCGCGTAGGGGTCTTTAGCAGGTGGAGGACCCGAAGAAAACCTACGAAGTTGGACAGCCGACCCTACTCCTTGTCACGTACAACATGAGAATAGAAACCACGTCAGTTGACTTAATGACAGATCTTATGATACAGCAGCACACGTGCTAACTATTTGGCCAGCCAATGCTTCCGCCCCTCCCACACGGTTTAGATTGCCATCGCTGTATATACATGTAACACTATAGGTTTATATAACACTACTATTTTCTAGTTACCTTTGTACTATGTAGATCAAAAACATGTAACATTACACGGACTATATGAATTTAGAACATATTATACATCTAGCACTTTATTAAGTGTTTGTTGCAACTTCAAAGGTACAGATAAAATCGTTTCAATAAAAAAAACCAATCAACGCATGGCTTCTTTCCAATCATTTCATTGAAATAAAATGATTCTACACGATAAAATTAAATGCGATGTGAAAGCATGTAATAATAAAACGTGTTTTATACATTCGTTATGTATGTATGTTTTTTTTTCTTTGTCTATTGGAAATGGACTCTATTGTTAATCTAAGTGTATTTATGTAAAGGTTCGTGAATCAAGGAAAAATGGTTTGGTGTTTAAAGTAGCAAAGTCTTTAACACAATATCATCTGAAGTCTTCGACATTGAAAACACGAATTATTTACCAATTTAAATCAACATTGATGTTGTGATCTTACCGGGAAAAGATGGGCTTCTGATATCCAATATTTAAGACAAAATCAACATTTTAACATTGTTACACGAATCGTGTACCCTAATGCGTTTCGGCGCCATTTGTAACAAGGGACTCGAAGAACGATGCTAAACATATTCCACAAGTCATGTCAAACCGTGACATCATATTCTTATCCGGAGAGTATACTATCGTAGTAGACTGGAATAACCAGACGCTAGAGATTGCCATACGATTGGGACTTCTGACGTATTTCGACGAACATAACTGATTTGAAATTAAAAGTAAAAAAGGAAACGATTGAACCTAAATCAGTTTATATACATTCATATTACATTATTATATACGTTGCGACCCGTTTATGTCAATTTGTAGGTCCCAAATATTAGAGATTTAGCCCCCTCAAAACAATTTAATTAAAATACAGATCTATATTTCGTTTCGTTTCCTTTTTATACTTTCGATGGCCTACCCTACATGAGGAACTGACAAGTTGTACTCAAAAGTTGTGTCAGAGGTCGTACGAGCGGCTTTTTACCCTATGACGTCAGACATAGATTAATCAATCAGCGTTGACGTTGACATTGGCTTATCCCTCACTTCAACCAAAACGCTGGTAATATAACAACTCTTCCAGATCCTGGTAAAACGAAATTTTGAACTATAAAAAACGAAACGAAATAGGATCTGTGTTTTCATCAGATTGCTTTAAAAAGTACATTTTATCTGACTCGATTTGAAGAAGACGAATCTATTGATAAATATCAAACATAATTATTACTAATTTTGTTGTGTTATCATACATAGACATGTCATCTGTATTAATTAATTAAATTTAACCAAATTTGTGATAGAATGATTTACAATCCTTTACTTTTCAAACACCACTATCAGTATTTGATTCATTTCCAACAAAACTTTAAAACATACAAGTTATATGCGCCCGAATTATTTTAATGAAATCTTCATTTAGTGAATTTCCGAACAAAATTAATCCATTTGGAAATACACCATCTGAAATCATTAAAATTCGGGGTTGTCAAGTAATCATTTCTTGAATAATAAAATGATACGTCAGGGAATAAAATTAATTTAACAAAATAACAGGACAGCTTAAGTAATTAAAACAATATAAAAATGAACAACAATAATTTAAATATAGTATATACCGTAGTTACATTCATTTTATTGATTTTTGTCATCCATTCTTTGTGCTGATTCGATAATCGAATTAGTAGCTGATTCGATAATCGAATTACTAGCTGATTCGATAATCGAATTAGTAGCTGATTCGATAATCGAATTAGTAGCCGATTCGATAATCGAATTGGTAGCTGATTCGATAAACGAATTAGTAGCCGATTCGATAATCGAGTTAGTAGCTCATTCAATAATCGAATTAGCTAATCGAAAACAGAAAAACATACCAGTCGTAATCGTAAACATTTCATTGTATAATTTATATTAAATCGATCAGTGTTCTGAAAGGAACCCACACGTTTGAAAATTGTAACTAACGATTAAATTTGATGTGAGTATTATACAGGTTAGTTTTAAATGTTATATCCGTGTGTTACAAATTAGATATCCTTGATGCCAGATTCCCACTTTCGTGCGATGTGTTACGTTAAGATTGTCCCTATTGCGTCCACGATCTGGCACGTTCCAATACGATTCGATACGATCAACATGATTGCTACGACTGACCTCAATATATGATAAGACCTGATAGGATCACTACGATTACTTCACGACTAAAACCACGATTTTAATCGTAGCACGAATCGTGATAGTGTGAACCACCTGGCATAAGATGAGTTAATGTGGAGGTACATGTATTTCCAATTCCTGATTTAACTCTCGACAATTATTAACCGCTATACAACATTTTTTTTGTTTTGAATTTCATAACGACATTTTACATTGACATCTAACTACTGCCAAATGATTTAGGAAAACTTTACACAAAACCCGTAGACGTTTCACTGAAGACATGCTCCAATGATTTTGATTATTTACTCATAAGCAAAAAGGGAAAATGTAAATAAATATCGTATACCCATATTCACAGGTGAATTAATAATTAAGCTAAAAGATAATTAATAGATTATTAAATTAAAGTATTAAATGTCGATATTTCGTGCATAATTTAAAAATAATTTAAAATGTATGTTAAGAAAATGAGTATATACATTTTAATGTAATAGTTCAATCGGATTAAAATATACAGATCTATATTTCGTTTCGTATTTTTATACTTTCGATGGTGTACACTAGATCTGACTAGTTGTACTTGGGAGGTCGCGTCAGGGCTTTTGACCCTATGACGTCAGACATTTGATTAAGCGTTGATGTTTCTAGTAGGATACCCAGAGTTCCGTGCATCGCATGTCAAGAACTCGCCATAACAGACTATTTCATTGGTTAATCCCTCACATCAACTGGAACGCGGGTAATATAACAACTCTTCCCGATCCTAGTGTAGTAAAAACAAGCCAAACGAAATTTTGAACTATAAAAAAACGAAACGAAATAGGATCTGTGTTTTAACCAGAATGTAATAGTTATTACTTGCTGCTTTATATATATATATATATATATATATATATATATATATATATACAAAAGAAAAAAGCTTCAAGTCTACGACTCTTATAATTTGTGTTATCATTTAATAAAGAAAACATAATCCAAATATAAACTGTTGGGACTCCCCCGACTTGGATTCATTTAGATAAAAGGAGGCCCATCAAAATATTTCAGCGAAAACCACAGCTTTTAGGCCATCCAGGGGATATCGTATGCTGACAATATTTAAATTCGTCATACTTTCTTAACTACTGAACGCAATTGAAACTATTTGGGGTCGATATTAATTTTAGATTTCAACTGTGACAAGATATAATTGGTAATTGATTATGAATTAAGATATAATTGGTAATTGATTATGAATTAAGATATAATTGGTAATTGATTATGAATTAAGATATAATTGGTAATTGATTATGAATTAAGATTATAGATTTTAAGATTATTTCAATCAGGATTAGTGTTTCAATGTACACATTTTAAAGAAAACTTCTGAAAATTTATTCAAATTAACATATATTTTTCGTTTACTGATAATCATAGTTATATATTTGACATCAATAATAAATAAATAGTTGACATAAATAGAGCAAATGGATATTTTACATAAATAATAAATGGATATTTTACATAAATAGTGAATGGATATTTTACATTAGTAGTGAATGGATATGTTACATAAGTAGCAAATGGATATTTTACATAAATAATAAATGGATATTTTACATAAATAATAAATGGATATTTTACATAAATAGTAAATGGATATTTTACATAAATAATAAATGGATATCTTACATTAATAGTAAATATATATTTTACATAAATAATAAATGTATATTTTACATTAATAGTAAATGAATATTTTACATAATTAATAAATGGATATTTTACATAATTAATAAATGGATATTTTACACAAAATACAAGAAATGGATATACATTTATAACATAAGCATGCAATGAAATTCTCACAATCCGGAAGACAAAGACGGGCATAAAGAAAAGAGAGTGGAATCATTTTCGTTTAAGGTAAATGCACAGTATCTACACACAAAACGTTTTTGAAAACGAAATAAATAACGCGCAAGCGCACGGGATTCTGCGATAATGCCTAAAAATGATAAATACAACCTACTTAGTGCCCCTTTCACTTCCACTCCGTACAGTAGTATTGTCTCTTCCCACCAACACCACAACTTCATTTGTCTACGGCCATGATTCGCGTTTATCAAATCTCTTGTTTTAACCAGAGAGAGAGAGAGAGAGAGAGGGGTGTTTAGCGTCCACTCGACACAAACTAGGTCATTTCTGGACTAACACATGGTTCAATTATTTTTCAATATTGCGCGTAGGGTTCTTTATCAGTGGGAGGAAACTTTTAATCGGGGCCTTTGGGGCATGCATGTTCATGCAAATATTAGGCTCACGGTTAAGAGTCATCTATGAATTTTCGCCCACCTTTTACGTCATAAAAATCGTGAGCCTAAACCGTGAAAAAATAAAGTTGTGCGGAGACGCATCTTTTACGGTGGCTAGATATTTATTCATATTGAAAAAAAAGAACACACTGATATAAAAAAAAATCACCAGGTTGCCAGACATTTTCGTTTCAGGGCATTTTTCTTTATTATTATTTTTTTTAAAGGGGGTTTATTTTTTTATTTTTTATATTTTTTACTGAAATTGGGATCAGTCCGGATATGTTATTAACATCAATATTGTCACCGATAATATTATAGTCATCATAATTTTACTAATTAAAACACGGTCTAAATTTAGCCCGGCTAAGCAGATTAGTCGAACACCTAAAATTGATAATCAATCGAGGAGTGAGAGATGCGACGCGTTTAGGGCCATGACGTCAATGTAGTACACACACGAATACATAAAACAAAGGATGGTTAAGGTTACAAACGTAACTATATATATATATACATATAGTATACTCATTCTATAAAGCTCGTGGGCTCCGATATGTTTTCTTAAGCGAACAAAATAATATAGAAAATGCTTAAATTGTAAGACAGTGTTTAGCAAGATAACGTCAATTGCCTCTAAAGATTTTACAGTCAAAGAATCGTTGAATGCGCAAATATTTGATGTGTAGAAAATAAACAGCTGCTCTGAAATGATAAAGATATCGACCTAAAACCCTTACACCAAAGACGATACAATACATTTATGGAGACAAAAAAGTTTAAATAGAAAAGAGGTATTACTATATGAACGTAAACCGAATGATAAACATAACACGAGGATAACAAAAGGAATAAAACTACGAGTATACGAAAATAATCATTATTTTCTAGTCGTACCGTCAAGAATAAAGGGACAATAAGCCATCTCACTGATACAAATGATACGTATTATTCTATTGTAAAGTTGTAATAATTAGGTCATCTGTTCGACCTCATGCACGTGTCTACGCTGTCTGTATATAGATTGCCAAAATACATTTTCTCGGCGTATCTTGAAGAAATATTATTTTGTTTTTTTTTGGTAACAGATATGACTTCCAATCGATGGTTAAATAGTGCGGGAAGAGATTGCTGAATACATAGTGTACAATATCACCCTTTGGTGGGAGTGGATTCTGTTAGGTCCTTAATTCCATATAAGACTTTCGTTCTGGCGTGTTGTCCCTTTAATAGGAAGCCACGTGACAAATATTTGGTCGTTTCTATTAAGACATGTGGTCGTCGTCGTCCAGGTATTTATACAAACATACATATATACATTATTCATATCTATTTATTATTTTAATTCCCAACCCGGGCGCGCCGAGTCAACAATGGCACTCTATCTCTATCTCATGAAAGCTTTTTTTTTAAAATACGAAAGTAATTTATGACTCGCCTGAAGCAAATCCGGCTATATCAATAAACTATAACATCTAAATGATAATGGCGCGATGCTGTCGTGTTTACACTAAACGATAATTCGATACTAAGTATAGTCATGATCGTACTACCAAGGCAGTTAATTATTAAGAAAAAAAATAATATAGGTCATAGAATTTTGACACCATAGCTTATTAGACATGGTCGTACTACGAAGATAGTTAATTGTTAAGAAAAAAAATAATATAGGTCAAAGAATTGGACAGCCCAAGTTATTGCACGGCCAATTATCTGCTGTCTATAGATACTTTATTTTTTTGAACAAAACAAATCGACCAGTAGGTGGCAAATGCATATAAAAAAGACCGAGGTACTCGCATGAAAATGTTTATATAAACTAACAATACTAAAAGTATAAATGAAATTGATAAAGTTGAATAATTTAAAAGAATTAAATGTACATTATGCAAGAGCTAAATCTGCCTATTGCAGGTCTTTCTTTAGGCCTGAAATGTTATATAAATTATTAATTAGACATTTATGAACGAAACAAGACCATAATCAACCCTCGATGGCATCGGATACTCGAGATTTTAACTAGATTAGAACGGTTCGCCATTTAAAAATTTAATTTAAAAATGGGAAAGCGAGGCTAAGTCTCGAATATACCAGCGCTCTGGTTACCACAATTCACACATCTTGTCAAAAAAACTACAAACAGTGATAACTTGGCTCAAAATGAAGCAATTTGAATGAAATTTTCAATACATGTATTTTCATTTTACATTATCTATTCTTGAGCTATTATAGTAAGAATGGCCAGCTCTTTATCTAAATCTTACATAATTACATAATGTATCTTTAAGTTGATTTGATTCCATGGGACTGGATAAAAGAACCAATCATATAGTTGATTATATGACGTCATATTATCCAGGACAAGATCTGTGTTATCCTCTCAAGAATTGTGATTTTTACTGTCTAAATATTATCTAGATATGAAACTTTAAGTTAGAGATGAATATTTCCTGGTGCTTGAAACAGGCCATAATAATTAAAAATCAATTTTATAATTCATTTTAGTATTTGATTATAACCAGACGTATTTCTATTTCATGACAAACTGAATTCAGTTTGTAAGAAATATTCGGCCATACTGAAAAACCATTATGAAGAAACTGTTATATTGAATCAAACTAATTGAATAGAGTGTGTATATAATATAATATGAAGAAACTGTTATATTGAATCGAACTAATTGAAAAGGGTGTGTATATAGGGTGTGTATATAATATATTATGAAGAAACTGTTATATTGAATCGAACTAATTGAATAGGGTGTGTATATAGGGTGTGTATATAGGTGTGTATATAGGGTGTGTATATAGGTGTGTATATAGGGTGTGTATATAGGTGTGTATATAGGGTGTGTATATAGGTGTGTATATAGGGTGTGTATATAGGTGTGTATATAGGGTGTGTATATAGGTGTGTATATAGGGTGTGTATATAGGTGTGTATATAGGGTGTGTATATAATAAATTATGCTCGTGAATGTTTCGTCTTTTTAAGACCTTAAATAAATAACAGTGGCTGATCTGAAGTCAACCCGTTTATTACCTTCAAGCACACATCGTCTATTATTATAGTTATAGATTTTATGGTCCATACACGATTGGACACAACACAGTAAGTATTATTGACAAGCCACATATACTATTTGCACAAGACACCTGAGAGAATCTATTGAGTCTCGTCGAAAATCACAAGGCACGTAAAATGTCTACTGAAACGACCATATCTTAACACGCAACCTTCCTCTACCTCGTTATGTTGTTATAATGGCGTTCTACATTAGTCGACAAATGCCATACAAGGTATTGCTTTGTGTTATTAATTCAATTGGTCGTGTATTAACTAAATGGCACCCGATAATCGATTCCACTCGTCCGATCTTGATTGACGTGTCCTATTTTCTCTCTGTTAAGTAGTGGTTTCAATTTCCTTGGCATCGATGCTCGCATTCCATATGTCGCGGATTTACCTGTCATCTGACCAGCGACTGGCCTCACGGCACCTAAATCCGCGCGCAATTCCCCGCGCTTTTCACCAGAACTCATAGACATATTGGAGTATTTTGTGAGAACTTTCTCGACGGCTTTCGCATAAGTTTTTTCTGAATACATATCCGATTGAATTGTTTCGTTTTTCATGTATGATTGTGTTTTTTTGTTTAAACTGTTCGCTTTTCGTACGAACTCAGATTTCTCAATATCCCGTTGTATTACCTCGCTTTCTCTTCGCCGGTCAATGGCGTTATTCCTAGGCGACATCGCAGAAGAGTCACTTTTAATGCGGCGACGTTGTTCTTGTGTCGTAGGTGATAAGGTGTTTTCCAGGGAAGCCTGATTACAGGTAATATTATCTGAACTGATCCCGTCAATGAATTTTTCCGAGTCACTTACATCTAATTGAACAGATTGTTTACTAATGTCTTCCTGGTTTCCATGGTAACGATTCGCATGACCAACGTTTTCCTGATATTTCCCGTTCTTATTATCTATTAAATCCCGTTTTGGCGTCTCCTTGAAATAACCCTCATCCTCGTAACCTAGGAAAAAACTATCGTCATGTTCTATGTCTATGTATTCAATCTCGCCATCCAGGGAGCTGTCGTCATCACTGTCCGCCGCATACAGAGCCTGACCCGCCGATTTAGGCCGAATGGCACGTTCAGGAATAACGGATCGGTTTTCTTCTACGAAACTACGCGGTCGGTCACACTTCATATCAGAAACATAACCCCGATCGAAAAAATCCATGTCCTCATTTTGGACACGCCGTCGAGGCACATTCGAGGGTCGTTCATAATTTTCACTATCACCTGTTGCAGGTGTGGAGAACACGCCAAACGTCTTTTCACGATAAAGTTTTCCTGGATATAGCTTACTTTCCTTCTTGCTTTTCTTTGGTTTTCGGTCAACTTTGGATTTGCGTTTGGTAAGAGGGTCCAACTCTTGAACCGCAAGTATGTCGCTAGTCGCTCGCGATCCCCTGTCTTTATTTTTGACCGGTGCTCTTCGCGGATTTGACAAAATACTTTTATAATCCCATGTTTTTCTTGGTTTAGATTCTGAGATGAAATCTTTATTAACACTGCTTGACTTTAAAGGCGTTAAAGAATTTGTCGGCCTATTCTGGACAGGTTTACCTTTCCCAGTGGACGCTAATAAAGGGTAATTGGAGTTGCCATCATTTGACCACATTTTGCACCCTAACGTGCTGCACATATTCCACTAGAATAACACCATCAGCATATATCATAGAAGCGAGTCGAGTTTAACTCTGTAAATACAATAGCATAAATCAATGGTCAATAAAAAAAAAATAAAAAACAGAAATAGGGTTTAACGTCCACTCGACAAAAACTAGGTGATTTCGGGACTAACACAGATAAAAAAAAGGATACATAAAGAACCCTCGGCACTTGGAATTAGACGAAAAGTAAACAGAAATGACGCTGTCCTGGTTATATTCCCCTAATAGAACATTGCGCATGTCCTTCATTATCCCGGTTGGAGAGAGAGAGAGAGGGAGAGAGAGAGGGTTTAAAGTGCACTCGACACAAACCAGGTCATTTCGGGACGAACACATGATCAAATTTTATTTCAAAAATTCGTTTGTGCCTTGGGGTCTTTAGCGGTGGGAGGAAACCGGATGACCCGGATAAAACCCACGAGGTTGGATAGGCGACTCTACTCCTTGTCAGTTAACTCAATGTCAGACCTTATGGTACAACGCACACGCTCTAACCATTCTGCCACCCACCCCACCTAGGAGTAAAGGTAAAGATTGTAACAAACACACTTTTCTTTTCCTGGCTGCCCCAATAAACTACATGTATCCAATGAAAACGAACCGACTCTAATTAAAACACAGATCCTATTTCGTTTCGTTTTCTATAGTTCAAAATTTCATTTTACTTGTCTTTACTACACCAGGATCTGGAAGAGATGTTATATTACCCACATTTTGGATGATGTGATGGATTAGCCAATGAATCGATCTGTTGCAGTGAGTTCTTGGCGTGTGACGCACGGAATTGTGGGTAAACCACTAGAAACATCAACTTTGATTGTTTAATCAAATGTCTGACGTCATAGGTCAAAAGTCTCTTGTTTGACCCCTGACGCGACCTACCAGTACAACTGGTCAGATCTTCATGCTGTAGACACCATCGAAACGAAAGTATTAAAAAAAAAAAAACGAAATATAGATCTGTATTTTAATAAGGGACATGCCTCGTAAGTTTCGTACGATAGGTACCCATTCCTTAAAATACAGCTTGTGAATGAAGGAACAAAAGGTCGTTGACCGCGTTTACTGATCGTAAGATAACGATACATACCTAATTCCGGATTAATAATTATATTGATCTTGTTTTACCGGGTTGATCTGAAGAGGAAAAAATTTAAAACAAAATAAACAAAAACTTATTTTATCGGACACAACTTGATGTAGACAGAGTACTTGAAATCTCTCTTCTAGTTCGTATATCGATATAAACCTATATCGATATATTGAAATAGGATGGCTAAAGCTGAATGTAAACATTTATAAACAAACTCTTACGAAACTGTGTCTAATGTGATGCTTGCTAATAAAGAAAATAAATGTTTGCATAAGCTGTTCTGCACGTAAGGTATCAACTTTCTGAAAACATCTTAAAACATATAATTGATACCTAATATTTGAACAGCATGTTGAGCACGGTTCTATACCGAGTGACAAAATGACTGCCCTAGGTTGCCGATCTCCAGCAACGACTCTAGAAATAATGATGTAAAAAGATCCAGCATCGTTGCCATACCAACAGAAACAAGCATATCCCATGTTTCCATATGTAAAGTTTTGGGCTACAACATTTTTAATTAGCGGAACGAAGACTGTGGCTATCTAAAGATTCACGAACAAACAACTAATTCCAGAAGTTCTTTTTGTCGTTTATTATAGATCGAACAAAGGGTTGAATTATGTTGTATCAAGTTTCGATCTTGAAAACGTTTTGATTGAAGTTGACACGAAGGGTTAAGGATCTACACTGGTATATTGAAAGCCAGTGTAATATTTCATGTTCGAACGTATTTATAAAAAAAATCTTTTTTAAGTTTAACATTACTCGTTCGTGTTTAATTACCAAAATCAGATTCTTCACCAGATAGGTCGTATATCATTAAGGATACAATCGGGTTAAAACACAAATCCTATTTCGTTTGGTTTTTATAGTTCAAAATTTCGTTTTACTTTTTTTTACTACATTTGGATCTGGAAGAGTTCTGAATATTGTCAGGGATCAGCCAATGAAACGGTCTGCTACGGCGAGCTTTAGGCCTGTTTTTCACGGAACTGTGGGTAATCCACTAGTAACATCAATGCTGATTGGTTAATCAAATGTCTGATGTCATAGGTCATAAGTCGGTCTTTTGACCCCTGACGTGACCTATCGCTATAACTTGTCAGATCTTCATGTAGTGTAAGCCATCGAAAGTATAAAAAAAACGAAGCGAAATATCGATCTGTATTTGAATCAGCTTGTTAAGGATATAACTTCTTTTATTTTGAGGAGGTGAGGGTGGATGGCCGAATGATTAGCACGAGCGCGCTGTATCATACGGTCTGTCATTGAGTCAACTGACGTGGTTTCGATTCCCTGGTTGTACGTGACAAGGAGTAGGGTCGCCTGCCCAACTTCGTGGGTTTTCTCCAGGTCCTCCGGTTTCCTCCCACTGCTAAAGAACCCTACGCGCAAGCGAATTATTGAACTAAAATTGAACCATATGTTAGTCCCGAAATGACCTAGTTTGCGTCGAGAGGACGTTAAACCTCATCTCTCCCTCTCTCTTTTCTTATTCGGTAGAATTTGACCGTAAATTTTGCTCCACAATACTTAAAATAACCCTTTAATGACTTTTAGTAAGCGGATAAACTATAACATATACTTATGACAGAATAAATACTAATTTATTTTACAGATCTCTCAAGCGAGTACAGACAGTAATATATCGATTAACAATAACAATAAATCATGTATAACTATGTATTATAGTTTGATACTTAGAGAATAAAATAACCTGTAATTAGGTCTAGTTAGGATATACAAAATAAATTAATAATTGTTCTTGTATAACTATGTGTTATAGTTTGATATAATAATCTGTAATTAGGTCTAGTTAGGATAATAAATTACTTCACGGATAAGATTGTGATTTCCCTCACCCCACGTCTTTAAATACACACAAAATATATCTCATAGAACTTCGGTTTTAAACTATAGGGGGGGGGGGGCTGAATGGTTAGAGCGTGCGCGCGCTGTATCATAAAGTCTGTCATTGAGTCGACTGGCGTGGTTTCGAATCCCCGGTTGTACGTGACAAGGAGTAGGGTCGCTTGTCCAACCTCGTGGGTTTTCTCCGGGTCCTCCGGTTTCCTCCCACTGCTAAAGACCCCTATGCGCAAGCGAATTATTGAAATAAAATTAAACCATATGTTAGTCCCGAAATGACCTAGTTTTTGTCGAGTGGACGTTAAACCCCATCTCTCTCTCTCTCTCTCTCTCTCTCTCTCTCTCTCCCTCTCTGTGTTAAAACTATAACACGAAAAAAATGGAATGAAGCGTTTGTTCCACCGCGTTCCATTTAAAATACTGTGTTCAGGCCTGGAAATAATGGTTATAGATGTACCTGACAAAATGAAATAGTACCGGACATTTTCAACTTAGTGCCGGACATATCAATAAAAATGACAAATCAGTGCTGGACAAAACGACAGGTGACAGGTGCCTTATTTCCAGACTTGACTGTGTATTTTCTAATTTAGCTGCAGTTATTTTATCATATTTTCAGATAAATATTACCCGTATTAAATTAGAACGTACTCTATATCTTATAATTTCAAAGGGGGCAGTAGGAAGGGGGGCTTACAGTTTTCCAGGGTTCCATTCGTTATAGTAAGAAAAAAGACACAACGTGAAGTTCAGTATAAAAGTCTATGAGTGAAACTAGACCGGGATAGTGTCATATTCGTCTATTTATGTGACAGGGTAATATTACATCCCTACATTTGACCAGAATAGGTGTGACAGCATAGTGGCACACATCCATTTATTTCCTGCCATGACGAAGGATAGTCTTCTGAAGGCCCCGGTTTGCTTATAGATTACTTTAACGATCACTCGACACAATCTAGGTCATTTCTGGACTAACATATGGTTTAATTTTATTTCAATAATTCGCTTGCGCATAGGGGTCTTTGGCAGTGGGAGAAAACCGGACGAACCGGAGAAAACCCACGAGGTTGGACAGGCGACCCTACTCCTTGTCACGTAAAACCCACGAGGTTAGACAGGCGACCCTATTCCTTGTCACGTACAACCGGGGATTCGAAACCAAGTCAGTTGACTCAATGACAGACTTAATGATACCGCGCGCACGCGCTGCTAATCATTAAGCCATCCAACCCCTCTCACTGGTTAGCACTTGTTTTAATATCTCCCCCCCCCTCTCCCTCTCTCTCACTCTCTCTCTCTCCCTATCTCTCTCTATTTCTATCTATCTCTATCTATAACTCTCTCTCTCCCCCTTCTATTAGTAAGTTCAGGAGGACCGCACTACACGTAAAACAAAAATCTACAAGATAAACCTGCGGACAAGACAGAAAATAGACATTGCACCAAATAAACAAATATCAAACATCTAACTATTTCTATATCTATCTCCATATCTCTCTGTCTCTCCCCCTCTCTCTATAATAAATTATAGCAATATGATATAAACACGAACAATGGAGGTAGGTTACCGTGAACAACATCTTCCTGTAAACAATACACGTACGTAAACAAGTTAAAACATCCATTGTTTAGCTATATCTCTTGATATAAGCAGCTAATACAATGTTCACCATTTTTAAATTTAACTAGACCGTATTAACGAGACATTAAATGTACAGCATTGTCTATATGTATGTTTTAATATCCCGGAGGATGATTATATATAATTGAATATAATTGCATCTTTGAATAAGCTTCATTAAAATCATCGATTCCCAATATACTAAACAACACGGGTAAATTCTCGTATCTCTCCCGACCATCTTTATCGATGAGTGATATTAATAAACTTACAGACCAAGTGATCAAATTACCGTTCGAGTGAATTTACCTATCCTATGTTATTGACATTCATACTTTGATGGATAACATTTTCTTAATTTTCCATTGATCTATAATCACAAATTAAGCTTAATAATTAACTCAACTAGGATTAGATAAATAATTTTGGGGACTTGGTAAATAACAAATATATTATGTATTAAGACCGTTGCCAGCATGAGTAGCGATGACAAAAAGATGAAATGAAATAAAATGGCATTTAAATTCCAGCATTTGTACACCAACCGGGGGGTTGGATGGCCGAATGGTTACCGCGTGTGCGCTGCGCTGTATCATACGGTCTGTCATTGGTAAATAACAAATATATTATGTATTAAGACCGTTGCGAGCATGAGTAGCGATGACAAAAAGATGAAATGAAATAAAATGGCCGAATGGTTAGCACGTGTGCGCTGCGCTGTATCATACGGTCTGTCATTGAGTCAACTGTCGGGGTTTCGATTCCCCGGTTGTACGTGACAAGGAGTAGGGTTGCCTGTCCAACCTCGTGGGTTTTCTCCGGGTCCTCTGGTTTCCCCCTACTGCTAAAGACCCCTACGCGCGAGCGAAACGAATTACTGAAATAGAATTGAACCATGTGTTAGTCCCGAAATCACCTAGTTTGTGTCAAGTGGACGTTAAACCCCATGTCCCTCTCTCTCTCTCTCTCTCTCTCTCTCCAACCGGGATAATGAAGACGGACATGTGCAGTGTGCTATTAGGGGAATTTATATGTGTTAGTCCCAAATCATTTATGGTTAACCGTAGGCGATTTAAGAAATGAAATGTTGAGATCAATCCAATCATTCTATAACCTGCACTGTAGATCAATACAATAAATCCTACTTTATATTGAATATTTTTTTTTTCTTCTTAAATTGCAGACTTTGCATATATGAAGACTGTGGGGCCCACAAAGTTCACCAACATAAGCTCGATGGTTTATAATATTGCTAAGTTAATTATTTTATTTATGTTGCCAATAGCAGCTACTCAGGTTCGCCGATTCTAGTCTATATTGAGAAATGTTTATCGCCGAGACGACTATTATCCTGATGGGATTAAACTACTACTGCCGTCTAAATCTCCATCACGCTGTTACAAGTTCTCCCGGTCGATTTTACAATTCGATTTTGAAGCATTGTTTAGCTTCTAAAATCTGCTTTGGCAACATAACATAAACAACGGTTATATAGGGACCATGATGACGAAAGTACGAATTCCAGGTGGGCCAACAAACTCTTTCGTGATGAAATATCATTATTTCTCGATGGAATGTCAATCCCTTTCGGTTTTTTTTATATGTTAGTGCAATGTGGGAAATCCGTTACTTTAAGAACGGTTACTTAAGGTATGCATACATTGGAATTTAAGACTATATTCGCCTGATATTATCCATGTCGAAAGTGAAATGAAGTGAAATGGGGTTTAACGTCCTACTGTTCTGCTCCTATACTGGGCTAATGAAGACGGGCATACGCCATAAAGTGTGCTATGAGGGAAATTTTGCCCGGGCAGCGGCACTATCGCCTACTCTTATATCGAATTCCAACTGCCAAGGGATCTTTTACGTGCATTCCAATGTATACAAGGGACCTCGGTTTTTCGTCTCATCCGAAGGACTAGACAGCTGTCCTTGTCAGGCCCTCCGTTCTGCACCACTGACAAGGGGAAACCACGTCGGAAAATCGGGATGATGCAGGGATCGAACACCCGACCTCCAGGCTAGCGAGCCAGCGTCTTAACCACCTAGCCACCGTGGCTCCCATTATCCATGTCAAAATCGCATATTAAATCCCTTAGTGTAATATCACGCACATACTTCGGTTTTAAACAGAGGATTCAAATCTTATATATCATTGTGATTACAATGTTTCCTTAATTAACATTAAAATACAGATGTGACGTAATCCTATTACGTTGGCGTATCATTATTTTAAATAATCGTACGGACAATGTGGCAAGCGTACATTATTTATACTAGTTAAAATTTTGGACCCGTGTGACATATATTTCATTGCAAAGCACGTGCGAGTGTCTGTATTTTAAGTTGTTTTATGGTTTCGAGCTTAAGACATTGCGTAATAGATTGAAACACGTAGGATTTGTCATATGAATTGATCAATCAAATGCAAGCGTACACTTCCTCAAGATGTCTGACATTGAACTCAGTTGGGCCGAAACAGAAAATTTTATTTTTTATTTCATCTGCCAAAGCATGCTGTGGTCGATTCAATCTCAAGATTACCATAAACGCGTAAAATAGCTTATTTATATTTCTGCTAACTGTGTCACATGTCCAAAACCCATAGGATTTTACTTACTGCGTGACCACATGAGGAACTTCCATAATGGAAATATTTTACAAGATTAGCAAAATGTTTAGTTTCGATCGCATCGTCATTAAAAGGCTGCACTCAGGTAATTTTGCTAATGCAGTCATAAAAGGGACAGAGAGAAATGAGGCTTAACGTCCACTCGAAACAAACTAGGTCATTTCGGGACTAACATATGGTTGAATTCCATTTGAATAATCCGCTTGCGCGTTGGGGTCTTTAGCAGTGGAAGGAAACCGGGGGACCCGGAGAAAACCCACGTACCAGGCCTAACAGGATCACTTGACAGGCGACCCTATTCCTTGTCACGTACGCCAGTTGACTCAATGACAGACCTTCTAATACAGCGCACACACGCTAACCATTCGGCCATCCAACCCCCGCTAATGCAGTCAAGGTATCAGACGTATGTTGTATGACCTTCACATTGTGAACATAGCTATATTCACCAGTCCATTAGTCTGGAGGCCTTAATTTACTGTTAGTCTTTAAACAAAATTGAAGAGGCCTATTTATTCTTTTTTGTATACCCCCCCCCCCCCAAAATAAAAAAAAACAAAACAAATTAAGTAATCAACAGCGGCTCTTTATCTCCACATATAAGAAAGGTGAGCGCTAAAAATAGACAGTTCAGCGCGGTGGGCGCTTAAAAAAGGATATAATACAATTAGCAACTAGTTATAACAACGATGACAACAAATAAACAGCGAATAACAAACCTATTAATATGGCGTCTACCAATAAGTACGAACTAAAGTCATTGATAAGCCTTTAATAACGTGTTATTCAAACTTTGTTCCCATATTACAGTAAGTGTCTGTCATTAGGGTTTAATAATGACTGTCGAACGTGTTATTCAAACTTTGTTCGTCAAGAAATGAGCGAAACCGTTTCTATTCTCATTAAGTGTCAGTCATTGCCTTTCTGGATCTTGATCCTGTTAGGCCTGGTACGTATCCATCTGGCTTAAAATACCCCATACAACTTGGGTAACAGTTAAAATAGAAAATGTCCCCAATATTACTCAAGAGGTTGGCTGAAATTTTCGTCATTACGAGAAATGGGGTTTAACGTCCACTCGGCACAAATAAGGTCATTTCGGGACTAACAGTGGGAGGAAAAAGGAGGACCAGGAGAAATCCTACGAGGTTGGACAGGCGACCCTACTCCTTGTCGCGTACAACCGGGGAATCGCAACCACGCCAGTTGATTCAATGACAGGCTTTGTGAAACAACGCGCACGTGCTAACCATTCGGCCACCCAGGTTCTAGAGATAGAGCGTGTGTCCAAATAACGTATATGTACCATGGCCAACCAATTTTGTTTTCTATAAGCTAAAGCCTAAAAAAAATTTACGATAAAGACTTTTACAATTCCAGAGAACAAAAGCCACAACAATGGCCGCTATGTTACACATCGTGCAGCACGAACATTGGAGATCTCTTGAATGGATCTTTCGTAGGAATATACATCACGTACATAAAGTATTCCTACTCTAAGAGTCATGGAATGGGATGGATGTTTTATTTGAACTGAGGCGTCCTTGGTTACATTTCAAATCAGTAAATTGATTTGTCTTTTGTTTATAAATATTATCCGTGCTGTTGTTAGTCACTGCAGGTTTTAAATGCATAACACTTGTTCTAATCGACAACAAAAAGTTCCACCATTTGCAAGCATATTGATTTTCTTTCTTCTTGTTGTTGCATTTAATGTAACTGTGGGATTTGGTGTCCACGGTTGACTGATTAGAAGTCGACCTATCAATAGAGAAGAATCGGCACATAAAACCAACATGTACACAAAAATTGAAGACAATTGCAACATCTCGCTCGATAATGTTTCTCGTGAATAAGTGGGTTGGGTGGTCCAATGGTTAGCAGGTGCGCGCTACATCATAAGGTCTGTCATTGAGACAACTAGTGTGGTTTTCATTCCCCGGCTGTACGTGCACAAGGAGTAGAGTCGCCTGTCCAACCTCGTGGGTTTTTTTCCGGGTCGTCCGGTTTCCTCCCACTGCTAAAGACCCCTAAACACACACACAAGCGAATTATTGAAATAAAATTGAACCATATGTTAGTCCCCAAATTACCTAGTTTGTGTCGAGTGGACGTTAAACCCCATTTGTCTTTCCCTTTCTCCTGAATATATCTCAAACGTAATGACCCGCGCCGATGACTGTACTACTTCCCAAAACATCTCTTGAAAAAAGAGTTCGGCGCGATGCATATTTTGCTGGTGCGTGTAAAATGGACCTGTTGGGTGGTAACGGTGGTGTGACCACTCTATCTCTCTGTTGACAATGTTTCCCATCCCATAACCACAGAGATCGTGATAAGAATAGAGGACGGATGCTGTAATAAAAATGCTATCGGTTTCGTTTCTACGAATCAGTGGGTTGTTGTGTACAAGGGTTGTGGACGATTTAATGCATTATTTCTCTGAAGTCGAAGGTGGTTTTCAGGTGGTTATGATCTACGCTTTGGTAACATTTTTTCTCAGTGGAACGTTGATGTTCCAGGGTATGAATAGTCACTAAAATCTTAATCCAGGGATGATATGGGGTGGGCTGATGTTTCGAATGGGTGGACTGATGGGTCGAATTGGTGGACTGGTGAATCAGGATGATATGGGGTGGACTGATGAGTCGAATGGGTGGACTGGTGAACCATGATGATATGGAGTGGGCTGATGGGTCGAATGGGTGGACTGGTGGACCAGGATATGGGATGGACTGATGGGTCGAATGGGTGGACTGGTGGACCAGGATGATATGGGGTGGACTGATGAGTCGAATGGGTGGACTAGTGGATCAGGATGATATGGGGTGGACTTATGAGTCGAATGAGTGGATTGGTGGACAAGAATATGTGGTGGACTGATGAGTCGAATGGGTGGACTGGTGGACCAGGATGATATGGGGTGGACTTATGAGTCGAATGAGTGGACTGGTGGACCAGGATGATATGGAGTGGGCTGATGGGTCGAATGGGTGGACTGGTGGACCAGGATGATATGGGGTGGGCTGATGAGTCGAATGGGTGGACTGGTGGATCAGGATGATATGGGGTGGGCTGATGAGTCTAATTGGTGGACTGGTGGACCAGGATATGGGATGGGTGGACTGGTTGATCAGGATGATATGGGGTGGGCTGATGAGTCGAATGAGTGGACTGGTGGACCAGGATATGGGGTGGGCTGATGAGTCGAATGGGTGAACTGGTGAACCATGATGATATGGAGTGGGCTGATGGGTCGAATGGGTGGACTGGTGGACCAGGATATGGGGTGGACTGATGGGTCGAATGAGAGGACTGGTGAACCAGGGTATGGGTGGACTGATGGGTCGAATGGGTGGACTGGTGGACCAGGATATAGGGTGGATTGATGGGTCCAATGGGTGGACTGGTGGACCATGATATGGGTGAGCTGATGGGTCGAATGAGTGGACTGGTGAACCAGGGTATGGGATGGACTGATAGGTCGAATGGGTGGAATGGTGGACCAAATATGTTAAACCCTAAGAATAGGAAGAAGACTTCAATGATCGTGTAGAGAAGTTTCTAGGTTATATAATAATAAATCAGATGACCTTTAAGTTGACGAAGTAAAAACTGATATCATCTAGTCGACATATTAAAGACATTTACGGTAAAGTTAATGGAAAGATCTGTATCTTCAACTGACATTTTTATGTATAGAAGAAATCAATTATCTTAGAGGTACAGAGGCGGGTTTCAGCCGGTTCGCACCGGTTCGTACGAATCCGTTCTTTGAATTTTATGAAATCGGCTAACCAGTTGGTCAGAACAGCGCATGAGCTTACAGTAGATAAAAATAGACTAGCAACTATATGATTTTAGTCAATGAATTAATAAATTCTTACAGTTGTTGGGGGCGGGGCGGGGCGGGGCGGGGCGAGGGGGCGGGGCACGGTGGTTCGGTAGGTAAAACGTTGGATTGCTAACGTGGATGTCCCGTGTTCGATCCAGGCGTTGGCCAAGAAAGTTCATCCGGGTCTTCTGTCAGTGGTGCAGGACGGAGGGACTGACACTGACAGCCGTCTAGTCGTTTGGGTAGGACGAAAAACCGAGGTTAGCGTGCACGTAAAAGATCCCTTTGCAGTTGGAATTCAATTTAAAAGTAGACCAAAATTCCCCTCATGGCACACTGTATGGCGTATGCCCGTCTTCATTAGCCCAGCCGGAGCAGAACAGTAGGACGTTAAACCCCATTTCCTTTCATTTCACTAGGGTAGGTAGAACGATAGAATCAGAGTAAAGTTGTCTAACCAAACTGTCTATAAGATGTGCACATGACAATAGCTGTACTTATTTACAGGCGGGTTAGACAAAAGACGTCTGTAGGACTGCTGCGCAGAAGCATGAATTGGTATCACCGCAACGCCTAATCCCTGTGAGTCTATATCTGGCCAAACTGATATGCTGTTAGATCAGCTGTACTTATAATTTCTGAATCCAACCACCGTATAGCTCTCTTAACTAATAAATTGAAAGACTAAATTAATTATTTAATCGAAAAATTGACTAATAAGTAAAAACTTCTTTGAAAAAGACAAAAGAATTGCAATGAAAGTAAATTTCAGAGTTAAGTGGAGTTTTTCATTGAAATATTTATAAATATTTTGTTTGAATGTGTGAGTAATTTTATTCAGATATAAACCACCGAATCCTGGATAATATTAACAACAAGTACGAACGTGACGTCGTACATGCGAAATTGTGCAAAGAACAAGTATGCCAAGGTCCATGCCGATCGCACTTGAATTTGCGTAACCTTAGGTTCCCTCTAAAGGAGACGGTCCGCCTTTTACTTGTTTCTATGAATCAAATCTGACGATGCTGGGGTCCGTTTCACGAAATTTTAACTAAAATAAAATCCAAATTTTTGTAATTTGATTGGATAATATAATGGGCCCTGTTTCTCGAAATCTTAACTAAAGATAAAATCCAAATTTTAATAGATACTTCAATTTTGATTGGGTAAGCACTAAAATCAATCTAATAGTATCCACTCAAATTACTAAAATTTGGATTTTATCTTACGAGGGGTGATTGATCAGTAGTGAGCCTCGATTGGAAAACCGTGCAACACAATGATACCACGTTTTGCACGTGCACTATTAAGTTCCTCGGGTCTTGGTCACAATCTTTCATCACATTCGGTTAAACTGTTTGGTTGTGACAGGTCATAACAATCAAGTAGGGTCTGTTGTTATCAGAAATAGTCCCGAAATGACCTAGTTTGTGTCGAGTGGACGTTAAACCCCATTTCTCTCTCTCTCTCTGTTATCAGAAAATGGACCATATCGAGGAGAGAGCTGTGATTAAGTAACTGCATAAAAAGGGTCTAACACCGAAAGCCATACATGATGATATGGTTGAGACATTAGGAGATGATGCTCCTTCATATGCCACAATTAAAAGGTGGTCAGCTGAACTCATTCGTGGCCGAGACAGCATTGAAGACGAGCCACGCCCTGGTCGACCAAAAACTGCGTCAACACCTGAAATGGTACAAAAAATCCATGATCTGATAATGAATGACCGGCGAGTTACTGAACGATTCATAGCTGGGGTAGTTGGTATTAGCCAGGAGAGAGTTCATTCTATTATCACTGAAACTTTGGAAATGACAAAGGTTTCAGCACGATGGGTGCCAAAGCTTTTGACGCCTGGTCAAATGCGTTCAAGACACATCATGTCAGAAGAGCATCTAGCCTTATTTAAACAGATCCTAACCGCTTCCTAAAACATATGTTACTATGGATGAAATTTGGGTCCACCACTTTCAGCCAGAAACAAAAGAGCAGTCAAAACAGTGGAAACATGTAATGTGACGTCGCCGACCCCAAAGAAGGCAAAGACTGTTTCATCGGCAAGAAAGGTGATGGCCTCAGTATTCTGGGATTCTGAGAGTGTTCTCGTGGTGGATTACCTTCAAAAGGGTCAAACAATTAACGGTAGATACTATGCAGCACTTATAAGGCAGTTGAGGCAAGAAATTAAGACCAAAATACGAGGAAAGCTGACCAAAGGTGTGATTTTCCACCAGGACAATGCGCCAGTGCACAAATCAGCTTTTGCCATGTCAGCAATCCATGACTGTGGTTTTCAACTTCTTCAGCATCCACCCTACTCTCCTGATTAGCTCCCTCAGACTTCTATCTGTTTCCTGCTCTGAAGAAATGTCTTTCCGGTAGGCATTTCCCGTCTGAAAATGACGTCATTGCCGCTGTGGATGATTTTCTACACACCCAAGACAAAGACTTCTACAGAACTGGAATAAAGGCTCTGCAACACCGATGGCAGAAGTGTATTACATTGAAATGGGATTATGTTGAAAAATAAATGCATTTGATTTGAATTTCTTGTTTCTTTCTGTGTTAGGCTCACTACTTATCCATCACCCCTCGTAGTTAAAATTTTATGAAACGGGCCCCAGAATGTATAACAAACTTCTAGACGCCACGCCACGCTAAATTAAATATTGGGTTCATGATTTCACTGGTTGAACCAAAAACTAAGAAAATAAACGCATTTGATCAATTTAGTTAATTATTTTTAGATTTTTAGAGTACAAAACCATTTATATTCACTCGTTTCATTTACATACATTAATTGTTAATTACGCAGGGGCGGATCTACTCTGCTCAGTTACATCAAAAAAATTTTAAAACAACACTTTATGAGAAAGGTTTCACGGTCGTGTGATTTATCTTCTATCATCAGATGGTGGCGTGGGATGGCATTCAAAGTTCTAGAAAATGATATTTTGCTTTGCATCAATGAAACTGAATCACAATGTCATCCTATTCATTATTAAAATTGACATCAAACGGGGTGTTGGATTTCTCTTTTTAAAAAAAACTCCATGTGTATGTATGCCTACGTAATTTAGAGACGACGATGGCATCACACATTGTCAACTGTCAAATTTCCTTAACAGGAGCCTGGCAAACTCCCTCTTGATCCGCCCCTGTTATCATGTTAAATCGAACAATTAATTGCTTTTGTATTTATTTATGTGTTTCTTCATATTCCAGAGAGATTTCAGATATATATTTCTTGACATAGCCTTTTAATAATCGGGGTCTTTTTGGACAGACCCAATATGTCTTATTTCCTCTTGTTCTATTATGAACTGAACCGAATCAATGAGTCTTGACTAAAGCTAGGTTCCCACTACACGATTCGCTCTACGACTGAAATCGTGGAGTAATCGTGGTGATCCTATCTGGTGTTGTGTTGATTGTATCAAAAAGTATCCGAACGTATCTGCACGTACCAGATCGTGGACTCAAATAGAGACTTTTGGCAAGCGTAAATTCCTGGTCCGCATCGCGTATCGGTATGGATTGTGCATTTGACGTCATCAATGTGTGTGTATTTCTCATACGTGATACGGCACAAGGATACGGCAGTAGTCCGGTGGCTGAAGGGGGGGAATCGCCACCCGAGCTGTGAATTTACGAGACCAAGTTTTTCTAGACCAGTTTTTTGCGTAGATTCCAAATCTGGGTGGTGATCAGGCGTTTGAGGGGGGCGTTTTCGAGATATAGGGGGTCAAATGTCTCCAATGGGGGGTGGGGGGTGGGGTGGGGTGGGGTGATGTCATTATGTTGGCATAATATATTAATAAAACATAAATTTCTAGGACTGCCCATCTATAATTAAGTGGTTATGATGCCCCTGGGCAACTGTTTTGATTTATGGGGAGGTGGGGTGGGGGTAGCAGGTGTGCGCGTGTGGAGGGGTGGGGTGGGGATAAAATTGGCGGGGCAATGAGTTCACGTTGATTTAAATGATGATTTTCCAAGAGCTTGATGAAACATCTCTAAAGATTCCTATTGTATGGTTGTGGACGCCGGGGCGAGTGCCCGTGGGGCGGGGGGTTGGGGTGTTGATGCGGGAGATGGCGGGTGGCAACATCTATTTTTGTAGACAGAAATCATTTCGTTCATAATTGAGCTTAAAGTGGTATCTCGTTAGCGTTTTCGTTCGAAATATTAAATTATAATGGTACTTTCAAGAGATCTGGAAATGTAAATCAAAAACACATTAACTCAGAGATATGCTTAGTTGTTAGTTTATTCTTAGTCATCATCAGAAGATTCAAAATCAAAAGTTCCTAAGTGGAGATAGCAGGTGTGTGTGTGTGGGGTGGGGGTGGGGGGTGGGGGGGTCATTATGTTGACATAATATATTAATAAAACATACATTTCTAGGACTGCCAATCTTTAAATAAGTGTTAATGATGCTCCTGGACAGCTGTTTTGATTTGTGGGGAGGTGGGGTGTGGGTAGCAGGTGTGCATGTATAGAAGGGCGGGGGGGGGGGGTACAATTGGCGGGAAATGAGTTCACGTTGATGATTTTCTTAGAGCTTGGTAAAAACATTACTTTTTAATTCCACTGCACATCTCTAAATATGTGTATACGATTACCATTGTATGGGGGGGGGGGGGGTAAATGTATTTCAAAATTGACCTGAAAAGTGTTTTCTCGAGATTTCGTTCAGTGTCAATATCGTCATTCAAAATATTAAATTATAATGGTACTTTTCGAGAGATCTGGAAATGCACATTAAAAAAACACATGTTTAGATATTAGTTTATTCTTATAATATGTGCGGGAAAGATATCTTCTTGATGGCTGATCAACAGCCTGCGTATATCCTTTGGATATGCTTCAGATACCCATTCTCATTGTAAACTTCATTCCAGCCTTGTATCGCCGAGTCACCTTGTTCGATCATTAATTTTGCAACCTGTCTCCATATTGCTGCAACATAATTATTGCGTTTAATGTGAAGCAAAAGACTACTCAGGCAAGATGGTAATAAAGAAAGAAAGTTTTGTTATTTTTCATCACAATTAAAATTCCTCCAGAAGATCTTTCTTCTAGTGCCATCTACTGATGTAAGTCGGTTTTCGCCGTACAAGGTACATTTAGTACATGTACAAACAATTTTTTCTAAACCAGCAATTACGTCATCAGAAGCATCATTTGTCTTTCCAAGCTCTTTAAAAATTGTTAGAAAGTTGGGATTATCTTGAAAAAGAAAGACAGATAGTCATTACCACTGAAAGCATGTACCGTAGGCCGAGATATTCTCGACACTTCCAATACTAATCTTGATTGGATCAAAAAATATCAAGACTAGTATTGAAAGTGTCGAGAATATCCTAAAACTGACAACCAACCACGAGGACACCAAAATATCTTACCCACTCCTCTTCGCATTGCAAATTAATGGAGGCGCTGAAACAAATTGTATTTTGCGTTCTTGCTCGGGCGAATTAGCCAATCAATCTCTTCGCAAACGATGATCCAAATATACAAATATTGATCGATAATGAGACGGGCAATGGTAGAAAATATCGCGAAAGACGACTTACATCAGTAGATGACGCTAGAAAAAAGATTTTCTGGGTGGAAAAATAACAGACCTTTCTTTATTACCACCTTGTTACATACGTGGTTTTTTGCTGCATGGCTGGAATGAAGATTTACAATGTGAATTGGTTTCTGAAGCATATTCAAAGGATATGCGAGCTGTTGGCCAACAACCAAGAAAATATTTATCTCGCTCATATGAACTTTTGATTTTGAATCTGGCTAGTTGGGTAAGGCGCTGGCTCGCTAGCCTGGAGGTCGGGTGTTCGATCCCTGCATTGGCCGAGAAAGTTCATCCCGATTTTCCGACGTGGTTTCCTCTTGTCAGTGATGTAGGACGGAGGGCCTGACAAGGACAGCTGTCTAGTCCTTCGGATGAGACGAAAAACCGAGGTCCCGTGTAAACATTGGAATGCACGTAAAAGATCCCTTGGCAGTTGAAATTCGATATAAGAGTAGGCGATAGTGCCGCTGCCCGGGCAAAATTTCCCTCATAGCACACTGTATGGCGTATGCCCGTCTTCATTAGCCCAGTATAGGAGCAGAACAGTAGGACGTTAAACCCCATTTCATTTCATTTCATTTCTGATGAAGACTAAGAATAAACTAACAACTAAGCATATCTCTGAGGTAATGTGTTTTTGATTTACATTTCCAGATCTCTTGAAAAGTACCATTATAATTTAATATTTCGAACGAAAACGCTAACGAGATACCACTTTAAGCTCAATTATGAACGAAATGATTTCTGTCCACAAAAATACATGTTCCCACCCGCCATCACCCGCATATCGCCCCCCCCCCCCCGCCCCACGAGCACTCACCCCGGCGTCCACCCCCATACAATAGGAATCTTATAAACATATTTAGAGATGTTTCATCAAGCTCTTAGAAAATCGTCATTTAAATCAACGTGAACTCATTTCCCCGCCAATTTTATCCCCACCACTCCACACGCGCACACCTGCTACCCCCACCCCACCTCCCCATAAATCAAAACAGTTGCCCAGGGGCATCATAAACACTTATTTATAGATGGGCAGTCCTAGAAATTTATGTTTTATTAATGTATTATACCAACAAAATGACACCCCCCCCCCCAATTGTAGACATTTGACCCCCTATATCTCGAAAACGCCCCCTCAAACGCCTGATCACCACCCAGATTCGGAATCTACGCAAAAAATTGGTCTAGAAAAACTTGGTCTCATAAATTCACAGCGACGAGAAAATCTGCCAAAACTCTAAAACTACATTGACGCAACACATCACCTATACGATACGGATACGTGATACGGATGGGAAAAATTCCGCTTGCCAAAAGTCTCCAAAAGAGACAATCCTATCGTAACGCATCGCGCGAGAATAGGAACCTAGCATTAACACGCGGCAACAATCGTTAAGTTTCAACAGTTCACTAGTCATTTGTCACCAACAATCGTTAAAGGGCCAATCCCGATAATATTTTGGAGAATAAAACTGCTTAATTTTGTATTAAAATCCCTTAAAATCCTTTACATTAGGGCCGAGCAACTAACTCAATATATTTGATACGTTTTGCAATAACTTAAACCCGTCAGTCTTTATCTGGAAATGGGGACCGGTGCCCCAAGCTGTATTATACTGTGTTTGGATAAAACCAGACTTATATTTTATAAAAGATAATGTATCGGTAAAATGTACCTTCGTTATCAAGTATAGCACATGGGTCATTCACTGTATAAACCTCAAAAGGAACGGAAATCGATTATCAGGTCACCCATCGAAAAAATTGACCCGAAACCTTAAAAGGGTTACGTGCCCGGATAAGTAGTTTTGATGTTCACGTCCAAACAACTCAATATTTTGAGCTAAATGCACCATTTTGGCGTTTCAATTTTATACGTACTCGGACTTTTATTTTTGAGACTCTGTTAAAATCGGCATAGTCCCTTTAATTTTCAACAGATGACTAGTCATATGGCGCCTGCATATGTTATTCGGTTTTAAATGCATATCTTTGATCAGCTCAGCTACTCGCAAACACAATTCAAACTCTTCCAACCGATAGCTTTCTTTCTGTTATTTTTAATTTGAAAACTACGTACTATTTTATTTCATGTCATTGAGATACATGGTTTGTTTTGGTCGTGGATACATGACTACCTTTATCATTAAAAACCAGGAATTACTTTGATGTATATTATGGAAGGCAGTGGAGAACGGCACCATTAAAACAAATCGTTTTACGATTTTTAACTCTCACGATTTGTTGTAGTAGGGGGAGAGAGAGAGGGGGGGGGGAGGGAGGGGGTAAAACCCACTCGACACAAACTAGGTCATGTCGGGACTAACATATTGTTCAATTTTATTTTGCGCGTAGCGGTCACAAGCTGTGTGTTGGGTTGGGGGGGGGGACCCGAAAAGAAAACACGAGGTTGCACAGGCGCCCATACTCCCTGTCAATCTGGAAATCGAAACCACGACCACGGCACTTGATTCAGTGGCAGACCTTATGATCTAAAGCGCACGCGTTAGACCCTCACCCCGCCCCCCCCCCCCCGTCTCCCACCTCCCATTTTATATACATTTTCTTAATAAAGACCCAGACATGTTTTTGTCATTTTAGTATTTAAAAGATAATAAATATGATTAAATATGATTAAAAGATAATATAACGAAACTGAGAAATTAAAATGACATCCTGTTCACTACAAACTGATTAAAACTCAGATCTTATTTCGTTTCATTTTTTATAGTTCAAAATTTCGTTTTACTTGTCTTTACTACACTGGGATCTAGAAGAGTTGTTATATAACAGGCGTTCTACTTGACGTGAGGAATTAGCCAATGAAACGGTCTGTTACGGCGAGTTCTTTGCGTGCTCTGTACTGCACTTTGGGTAAAGCCCTAGAAACATCAACGCTGATTGATTAATCAATGTCTGGCGTCATAGGGCCAAAAGCCGCTCGTACGACCCCTGACGCGACCTGTCGCTACAACTGGTCAATCTTCATATAGTAGAGGTCATCGAAAGTATAAAAAAACGAAACGAAATATAGATCTGTATTTTAATCCGATTGTGCTTACTATACGCGTTGTATCATAAGGTCTGTCATTGAGTCAACTGGCGTGATTTCGAATCCCCGGTTGTACGTGACAAGGAGAAGGGTCGCAGGTCCAACCTCGTGGGTTTTCTCCAGGTCCTCTGGTTTCCTCCCACTGCTAAAGACCCCAACGCGAAAGCAAATTATTGAAATAAAATTGAACCATATGTTAGTCCCGAAATGACCTAGTTTGTTTCAAGTGTTCGTTAAATCCCATTTCTTTCTCCTTCTCTCCCTTAGTGGTTTTCAATGGCCATAACGGATTGCTGGCGCAGAACACCTGTACTTGTATTTTCGGCAATTAATAAGAGAGTTAGTGGTTATTTTGAAAACGGTATTCTTTAAAATTAAATAAATGTTAATGATTACGCTGATGAGACTGTCCAAAGGCGTCTGGTCCAGAATCCTCTATCGTTGAGCAAAATCTAGCTACCCAGCTAGCGAACATACGAGCCCGCTTACCCAGCTAGCGAACATACGAGCCCACCTACCCAGTTAGTGAGCCCACTTACACAGCTCGCGAACATACGAGCTCACTTAAAATTTCACCTGATAGAAAATGACTACGTGTATTTACCTGACTACATTTGATGTTTACGACATCAATTTTACATGACGTCATAACAGACGCCATATAATTAACGAGGAATAATGGGAGATAAGTCTGAAATATGATAGGCCTATAGATTATCTATGCTGGATGTAAATCGAGACAAAAAGGGCTATTCATTATACTTAGTTAAATGTGAAAAGAATCACGCATGCCCATTTGTCAGTTGGCTTCTGTTTTACGACGAAATCAATGTAATATGATACGCCATGTATTCTTGTACCCGTCAATCAAACGATAATGACCCTATCATCTCGTTTAATCACGCATGTCGGTTAAAACCCGAAGTAAACAAAGTCTTTCATTCTTTGGATCTCCCCTGTCCTAATTTTATGTGTTTTTGGTACGAGAATAATCATTGAAACAACCTTTGGAATTCACATTTTGTTAATGAAATATTATTATATTACATCAAATATTATTATATTACATCAAATTGCATTTCATATGTTTTTCATATTCCTTATATAGATCTACTCCATTAAAAATAATTTTCGATTTGCTTTAATACGACTACACAGTTACATCGGCGGTGTTCAAAGTAAATTGTATGCAAAATTTGTTCTGAGAGAGAGAGAGAGAGAGAGAGAGAGAGAGAGAGACAGAAAAAATTAGGTTTAACGTCCACTCGACAAAACTATGATCATTTGGGGACTAACATATGGTAACCCTACTCCGTCACATACAACTGGGCAATCGAAACCACGCCAGTTGACTGAATGACAGACTTTGGGTTGTGAACATTCGATGTTGTCCGAAAAATGCAAATAGTGAGAAAGGACTTTTATAGATACATTAATTCAGATTGGCCATTCTTGATATAACAGTTCACAAATAGACGACAAAAAGGGAGAAAATATTGAAAATTTCAGTCAAATCACTACATTCTGAACGAAGTTATCACTGTGGGAAGTTTGGACTAGAAATAGTCATCAACTGTCTCCGCACTGTCTCCGAGGACTGTCGATCGTTTGATAACCCCGCCCACATATTCTCAAGTAACATTCTCAATGCCTACGGTACCCTCGATTGTCAGTTTTTCATCTGTAGTCTCCGGTAGTGACGTCACTGATTAACGGTAAATGTTAGTTTGGTCGGCCATTTCTTGATTTAATTATTAAATGGACGTCTGTTTAAATCCATGCTGTATCCAAACCATCCGAGGATGTACAGAGTTGATTTTGGGCTTGTTATGTAAATAAAGGTCTAATTTATAATTTCTATAACATCTGAAGCCTACAAAGAAAGACTTGAAATAGGCAGATTTAGCTTTAAGATATGATGTATTTTTAAGATATAATTATCTCCATAATCAGGTCTAATAGACTTGTTCTTCAAATTTCAAGACGTATATCGACGCAAATTATTAGAAAAAAATTTCTCATTAGAGATTTTCGTGCTTTTTTTTCTTACTACTAATGAATGCCAGCCAATTTTTTTTTTATCATTTTTCGATAGATTTGATTTAAAGGATTTTGTGCTGGTTTACTTTCTATGCCATGGGTGCGTTTTGCTTTAATTTGAGATATTTCAAAATATTTTAACATATGCCTGACTTCACGCATAGGCTTATTTCAAAACTGAAGCGATGTTTTTAACATATGTCTGATTTCACGCATAGGCTTTCTTAAAAACTATAGCGATGAAATTATGTGAATATATGTAACAGGTCTAGATCGCTTCCTGAGTTTGATATAGACAAAAATTCCTCTTGAACGAATATGGAAACGGATCAGATGATAAAATCGGCAGAATCAATAGTACCATTATCTTTTGATAATGTCTGTCGCATAATCTAAATTCTAATCTTTCTTTCAAACATTGCCAAATATTAAACCATTAAACCTATGTATACCTGTTATTCAAAGTAATATATCATAAGGTCTGTCATTGAGTCAACTGACGAGGTTTCGATTCCCCGGTTGTACGTGACAAGGAGTAGGATCACCTGTCCAACCTCGTGGGTTTTCTCCGGGTCCTCCGGTTTCCTCCCACTGCTAAAGACCTCTACGCGCAAGGGAATTATTAAAATAAAATTGAACCATGTGTTAGTCCCGAAATGACCTAGTTTGCGTCTGTGATTTGTTTAATCGCGATAATCAGTTCCCACGGAATGGACTTTGGATTTTTGACAAAACCTGACTTGTAACCGAAACGTTTGTATTTCTTCGAAAACGTATCGCAGAGCTTCGGACCATAGCTCACGGAGCTATATTTACCAATAGGCACATTAGGCCATTGGCATAGGGACCAAGGGGATCTTGGGGCCCAGTGAAACTAATTTGTCGTGCAGGTGTACAAGGCTACACCGGGGATTTCATCATATAATATTCAAGGGACCGCCGCTGAAGCCGTGTAGCCTACAATAAGAGTATTTGTTGACATTTGGCAACTGTAAAGATAAATACTAAAACATACCAATATCGGGGTCTAATGATAAGCTTGGCCTGGGGCCCACAATCCGGACCTACACATGACTAGGGTAAAGTTTTGTTAAGTCGTATTTTCTAAAATGTACCTGGTACTCCCGTTTTAACACGTTATAATTAGGTACAATGAAATAAAGTGAAATTAAATGGGGTTTAACGTCCTACTTTTCTACTTCGACCTAATCTTTATATCGAATTCCAACTGCCAAGGGATCTCTTACGTGTACGCCAATGTGGAAACGGGACCTCAGGTTCTCGTACTATCCGAACGACTAGACAACTGTCCTTGTCAGGCCCTCCCTCCTACACCACTGTCGCAGGAAATCCCAATGAACTTTCTCGTCAACACCGGGAGCGAACCCGCGACCTCCCCGCTTGCGAGCCAGTGTGGCCCCTATAATTACATACCGCAGATGCAAATTTAAAAAAATAAAAAAAATATATCGCTTAATAAAAGGCCACTTACTATGTGTACTGTGGAGACATCAAACAAAACAAAAATTATTATATGAATTCAGGAAAAATCAGTATTGCATGCAGTGTAATACTAATAATGTAAACTTCATATGGCGATTCTTTTAAGTTATTTCTGTTTTATCTAAATTTGCAACCAAATATGATATTTTTATCTGTGATTAAGTCCGGGAAAAGGTAGAAGTAAGACCTTCTCTTGTTTCAATTTATTCCATAAACTTCAACTAAAATGTTAAAAAAAATTAGTCTCAATTAGGAAGACAAATTTAACTGTTTATTCTAATCTGAAATGTTCATATTCTTTTTTTAGGGGGTGGTTACAGTACAGTACTCGAAACAAACTAGGTCATTTCGGGACTAACATATGGTTCAGTTTTATTTCAATAATTCGCTTTTGCGTAGGGGTCTTTAGCAGTGGAAGGAAACCGGAGGACCCGGAGAATGCCCACGAGGTTGGATAGACCACCCTACTCCTTGTCACGTACAACGAGGGAATCGAAACCACGCCAGTTGATGCAATGACAGACCTTAATATACACCGCACACGCGCTAAATATTCGACCATCCACCCCCACCCCCGCAAAAAAATAATATTTTAAGATTTGGCTTAAACTGTCGATAGTTGAACACAACATCAGGTAAATCTCAACATCTGATGACATCAAATTGAAATTTCTCAAACCAAGTCAGCACATAAAACGTTTAGTTTTTAATCAAATTCAATAAATATCCCCGATTCGCCATCCTCCTTCAATCCCTTATTTCTACCTGTAAGTTGTCTTATGTTAAGGAATGACATATGGACTGATTTCAAGGATAATCTAATGTCAATTACATCTAATCTCAAGATTACTGAATATGACGAGCATCGACATGATTACATTTTCTAACTCATTAGTTGAAAGGCTAACATTTTACACATTTAGGCTAAATGTTGATAATATAAAAAACGTCATATTTGGTGACAATAAAGTAATAATAATACAATACAATATTAGTGTAAATAGAGCGAAATATTCCTGTAGAATATTATTCCATTAATTACCTTCCTTATACATTTTGTTCCATGCTGTCACACTTATTAATAAAAATCTATTTTTGTATCTTAATATTATGTATAATTAATCAAAGAATTGGGTCCTGCGAGTCACACTGTCAGTCGTCAACAAGATATGTGTTCGATTTGCAATCACAGAATACGGTACCTTTATCCTTTTGTTCTATCTATATACAGGTAATGTAATGACTCTTTTATAATACATACCTTCAGTTGTGGTAAGTATCGTGCCGTCTCTCCTTATAAAGTGTAAGTGTACGATGTATATCTTAGCACGTTGTTTAGTCTTGTTTTGAATATGGCACGTTTCACAACAATCCGTAAATGATGCCGATTTCCATCACACAACACAAAGACTGTGTCGTCTCAACACGCGCATTCGATGAAGTAAATTTGCAGAAGGCAGACGACATATTATCGACTTTCAGCCAATCAATAAACATCGTTGGCTACCTGTTACGTAGTTTTGACTGTGTTGCTGCGATGACAAGTGTGTCAAGTTCGGAATTGCATTCTAGCGACAACTACAGGTATTTTGTCATGTGTAACTGAATACCTTTCAGTCAGTCGCACAGTTAGTTGTCTCAAATGTTGGGGTTTAAAATAACGATGACATAATTTCTAGAAAAACTAAGATGGACGTCTTATAATATTTTGACTTTGCGATTTTTGAAGCCGTGTTTTACAGTTAGCCCAAATTAAGCTTTGTACACAAGCCAATCTAGCCCCATCCTTACAGTAGCAGATATACGAAGACAAGGATCCCCCCTCCCCCCCCCCCCCCCCACAAAACCCGAAGGTAGCCTAGTGTACAATGTTCCGATAGCATCCCTAGACTTAAAAACGATATGTAACAATTTTATTCGATTTGTTTTAGTTTTGTCTGTATCCAAAGGCACTAACCCTAGTTTTATTTCAATATCGGTGCTGCATTATGAAATAAAGATTATCACAGACGGTCATACGACAACCGGATACTAATAACGTCATTCTCTAAAAACGCCATTCTCCTCAAAGGCCCGAGGTGTCAATCAGACTCAGTTTATATTGCCATAGTAACACGGTAACAAGGGATAAATACTATATTCAGTTAACACCAGACGCATTTCTCACAAAAAATATTTACCTGCTTTTCACATTTCACTTAACACATGGCAGATTTGTGAAAACTGACAGACGATCACTTTAGAAAATGAATTGAGCAAAAAATTGTTTAAATCAGCATATTGTTTCCTGCTGGATAATTGATGGAAATTTACATTTTATCTTTCGCATCAGTGCTGTCAAACGATCGGCTCATAATTTGTATATTATAGAGATATTCTCTAAACAGCGACGAGAATTAAATATTGAACATATTAATACTGCTTTATGCACAAACTAAAAACTACGCGAAAAGCATATATCGAGTTCAGTGAATTTATCGATAACTTTTATGGAATTGAAAAGAGTATAGTTCTCTTGTAAAACTAGTTTATAATGACAATTAAAAGCCTTATTTCAGCCTGATCATGTGTACAATATGTTATAGTAATTGAGTTATTATTAGAAACTTGTAAGTAACAAAGGCTTAATAATTGATACATGTTATATGTTTTAACATGAATTTTTTAAGGAAAGGTTGCCAGCCAGCGAAATAAACACTTACGGTGTATAAAGGTTGTCATTTTTTTTTAAAATGTTATGAAAATTGTAAAAAATGTTATGAAGTTTTTAATACTACAATTTCATATTTTTAAGTTATATTTTTAAAATGTGTTAAAACAAAGCCCTAAAATAGATGGTATCTATAAACAGTCCTACCTTGTTAAAGAATAATCCTATTAATCCTATACTTCACTATTGCCATTTGAGAAATTGGCAAAAATATCATTTTCAGCTTCAAATTCAAACGTTTGAAGATAGCTATTCCATGGTGGGGGAATAGGAAAACAAGGGAGGTAATTGGGAGGTAATTGTGTTATTATATCCGGTGTGAAGATTTTTAAGTGTGAGAAAGATAACCTATGATTGTATAATAGTGAGTTGACAACCTATTAAGCAAAAGACAGAAATAATTATGACTTTCTTAGAAAATATGAAATTGTAACTTTAAAGAGAGTTATGAATGGTTAGCGCGTGTGAGTATTTTATTGAGTCCACTGGCGTGGTGCGTTGTATCATAGGGTACTTGTTTTTATTGTCATTATGTAAGGATAAAATAAAATTGAACCACGTGTTAGTCCTGGAATGACCTAGTTTGTGTTGAGTGGACGTTAAACCACATCTCTCTCTCTCTCTCTCTCTCTCTCTCTCTCTTAGCCAGTGTGTCATGCATACGTTGCACCATATATTTCATCTTTGTTTTCAAACCAACCTTTTAATATCAATTGTATTTTTTTTACAGTCTAGTTTTCATTTTCCACATCCACGAGACTAGTTCTTAACTTGGTTGAACTTCGGTGTAAGAATTGAAAATGGCACTTTATGACCATAGAGCGTATTTACCAAAGATGTGAAGCCAACGATAGATAAAGGAATGGTCTAGTTATGAAAATGTCAGATTCTGGTTATAATGTTGCTTGCATTAAGAATGTATTGATTGCCTCTATTGAAATAGCTGGTACAATGGCGACTGATGACCAAAAGAGTTTTACTGTCTTAATTGTTTGTAAATATCTTGAAACACGTTTTCGACACGAATAAGCTTTCAGTATCATCAAATATTTGACGGTTAAAAGTTTAACAAATATGTCCAAAATAATTCAATCGTCTTGTTTTATTCCATTAGGTTGCAATATCCCCTTTAAATGTTAATCAGTACTAATAGTTTATATCAATATCCCAGAATAAAAAGGGGTTTAACATCCTACTTTCCTGCTCCGTCCGGTTTAGAAAAAAGACCGGCACACGCCATGCAGCGTACTAGGAAGGGAGGGGAGAGAGACTTTTACACGGACAGCATCGCTGTCGCCTACACTTATTTCGAATTCCAACCATCAAGGATTCCTGTACCTAGACGCGACCGTCGCCTACTATCATTTCGAATTCCAACGGTCAAGGGGTCTTGTACGTGGACAAAGTGTAGACGGGCCAACGCGTTTTCGTCCCCTTTTAAAGACCATTCAAAATTCCGAGGAAGGTTCAGTATAACCGTCTAAGTATCTGCGACTCCATCAATATTCCAGATTAATAAAACAGAGGTGAATAAAAAACCGTTCAGTAGATTTTCTAAATGAATTAAATAATAATGACATGGCCGCGTGCCAGAAATACAATTAGGTTATTAATTATGATGAATATTGTTCCGATCCTTCAATCAATGTGAAATGTGTTAAGATTTTCAACTATGTTCAATCCGAATCAATGTCATGGGTTTTAGATGCATCATTTAAGTTATATGTTAAAAGTAACGCATGTTCATTGATTTAAAGAGGGGGGTTGGGGTGCGCGCTGTTTCATAAAGTTTGGCATTGAGTCAACTAGCATGGTTTCGATTCACCGGTTGTACGTGACAAGGAGTAGGGTTTAACGCCCACTCGACACAAACTAGATCATTTCGGGACTAACATTTCAATAATTCGCTTGCGTCTAGGGGATTTTAGCAGTGGGAGGAAATCGGAGGACCCGGAGAAAACCCACGAGGTTGGAGGGGCGACTCTACGCCAGTTGATTCAATGACAGACCTTATGATAAAACACGCACGCGTTAATCATTCGGCCATCCAAGCTCCCCACTCCCCTCTATGATATTGGATACTGGCCTCTACAGACCTCTTCATAAGCACGAGGAGTTTTAATTAAATCCCATAGTTTATTGGCAATGTAGATATGATCTGTGTACATCATTTTATACCACTCGGCTAATTCATACGATCACTTGTGGTATATAAACTCAATATATAACATTGACTCTTGTGTGCTTAGACCACAGCCCCTTATAAGATGTGGGTATCCATTTTCTCACCTGTTTAAAGGTGATCCTGTGTTTTCTGGAAAGGAGAGACAAGGTGAGACGAGGTGAGACGAGTTTATGGTTTCACCCGAGTTCAGCCGCTGCTTTGGCGACGGGGCTAGGGTTAGGGTTAGGGTTAGGGTGGTCTTAAAGTAACAATGTACCGTGTTTATGTTCCTGTTGTATTCATGTAGCTGTTTCATTTTCTGTTCCCGATGTAAATAAATCCTATAGTTACAAAACTAATACTCTCTTATCTGTAGAATGTTGCATAATCGAAGATTATTTAGAAAAATGTCAATTAAAACCTTCCATACATAAAATTGATTAAAACATTCTTATCATATTATGACCCACAGATGGTCGACACTGGCACCGGCCTGACATGGCAAACGGCCACGTGGAAGTGATTAGTTACTACTCCTAGCCTGAGTTATGCTGCATAATCTCTTCGATCATCCTTTGTCTAGATCATTATAAGCAGGAATCCAAAGGGGATTATTTCTTCAAGTCGAGATCATCTGAGAGTTCAGACCAGAGAGGGCCATGTAAGTTAGTTGAAACTAATTCCAGAGCCTTTAACTATAAGAAGTTTTGTACTTGATATGTTTGAAGAACAATAAAAGTATTATATGAAATTAAACCAGTGTTGTCATCATAAAGAACAAACACTGTAATAAGTCTTACACAACGTTATGTTGTAGTTATATTGTTGAATGGAATGTTAAAATAATAAAATATGACAAATATTTAATTGAAATTCTGAAATGACCATCGACTAAAATAAACAGAACCCCATTAATTCTCAAAATTTAATCAATAATGCATTTTGATAGATAGTTGCTTTCTCTTGGTTAACAATCAGATTAAAATACAGATCTATATTTCGTTTAGTTTTTTTACACTTTCAATGACCTACACTACATGAAGATCTGACCAGTTGTAGTGGGAGGTCGCGTCAGGGGTCATATGAGCGGCGTTAATTAATCACAGTTCCGTGCGCAGACCGTTTCATTGGCTAATTACTCACATCAAGCAGACCACCTGTTATATAACACCTCTTCCAGATCCTAGTGTAGTAAAGACAAGTAAAACGAAATTTTGAACTATAAAAAACGGAACGAAATAGGATCTGTGTTTTAATCAGATGGTTTGGTCCATGAACAATGTTACCAAGTATGAAAAAAAAAATCCATTAAGCGCTTTGCCCTTTTAATAATCAAAAACTCTACAAAATTAGCACTAGGTCAAATAAACTATTATAAAATAAATATAACATGGCTTAATGTATATCGATTTCATTATTAACCTGATGGTGTCCTAAATGACAAGGTAGTCATAGTTTGTAAACCTGAATACTTCATTTATATCCCCATTTTATCGTTAAATAAAACCAATTAACATACATCTAGAAATGGTTTCTTGCACAATACCGAACAGAGTTATAACAGGAACTAACGGAATAAGAGATTCTATTAATAGTACTGTCTACTATTCCTATTGCTTAAAAAAACAATAGGAGAAATAGAACGGAACGAAAAGAAAACGCGTGATCATTGAATCAATTCATGCAGCTGGATTAATGTATTGTGTAGCTTTCATTCGGGTTATCTTACACTAAATATTATAAAATAATAATAAGAGCTGATTAGATCACGAAAGCGATATGAACACCTTCAAAGTATACTTTATATTCATCTAACATAGGATGAGTTATTTTAACGATCCGTTAAACGCTAAGGGGTCGTTATCTTGCTAACGTGTTGTTTGTTAACGGTCCGTTACATTTCTGTTGCTGGAAAGTCAATTTCATTATCCGTTAGCTAACGGACTGATTAAAGTTAATCCAAGAGAACACTGTTCATTGGCTGAATTTTAATTTTTTAAATTCAATGTACATGTATAACAACTTCATAGAAGTTAGTATTAGCAAGAAACTGAAGACAGTTTACAAAACTTGATTAAAGACAAAAAGATAACTGTAGAATTTACTATAGAAAACACTATAAAAAAACTATACAATACTTTCCTAAAGCCCCCCCCCCCTAATTTTGTAGAATACTATAGAATTTCATCCTATAAAAAATGGAATAGAACACCATCGCCCGACCCCCTACTATCTAGAATATTCTATAGAAAATGACACTGGTAATGTATGACTTTTTGCTAAGGGTGACAGTCGGCTAATTCCATCGTTAAACAGAAATATAACGGCAAGTTAACATGTTAAAGTTAAAAGTCTTTAGCAGTGGGCGGAAACCGGAGGACCCGGAGAAAACCCACGAGGTTGGACAGGCGACCCTTCTCCTTGTCACGTACAACCGGGGATTCGAAACCACGCCAGTCGACTCAATGACAGACTTTATGACACAGCGCGCGCACGCTAACCATTCAACCCCCCCCCCCCCCCCCGACCGTTAATGATAACGAGTCGTTAAAAGTTAACGGAGCTTTGAACAACCGGCCCCTGACCATTACAAATCTTAAAATTAAGATGGGATACAAAATGGAAAGAAACAATTAAACTTCCGTGAAAATTATTAGATAAGCACAGATAAATTATGACTTGAAAGTTTCATTTTGTTACGCCCATCTTGTTATGCCCACATTGTATGTGGGAATATGTTATCACCACTCCTGTCTGTCCGTCCACAATTCTTATAAACATGCTACAGGTCTGAGGATTCTTTTAGATTTCTGTTCTTACAAACTTCCTATGTCATCTGGTAAAGGTTCCAGATGTTATAGCTTTAGGGATTTTTTATTTATAAGACTTACAATAAATTTAGGAATCCCCGCACAACAGCAACACAACAGACTTGGTGTAAAGTAGAGATTTTTTTTTTTAATGATATAACGCTTCGGGTTGTAAACCAAGTTTGTTATGCTGCTGTTGTGGGGCGATTCTTAAATTCATTTCATTGATCTCTTGTCCCGCTATGATCTTCCTGATCCAATACCCACGTAAATCTACCAGCCTGTCCAACTAAAGTTACTCTGTCAAGGAAGTGTTGCCATTCCTCTTCTCGTATCCAATTTATCAGACTTACCGGGAATGTTATGTTAGTCATAAAGAGAAACTTTGTCGAACTGTTTTCCAAACTTGCTCCAGTTTTGGGTTTAGCGAAGCGAAAGAACTCTATGAGTCAAGATCCGGGTGACTCTTTTAATTAATTCGGGGGGGGGGAGGGGCTAGCGCGTGCGCGTTATATCATAAGGTGTGTCATTGAGTCAACAGTCGTGGTTTCGATTCCCCGGTTGCACATCACAAGGAATGGGGTAGTCTATTCAAACTCGTGGGCTTTCTCCAGTCCTCCGGTTTCTTCCCGCTCCTAAAGACCCCTATGCGCAAGCGAATTATTGAAATAAAATTGAACCATGTGTTAGTCACGAAATGACCTAGTTTGTGTCGAGTGGACATTATATCCAGTCTCTCGATCTCTGTAACGTATTTGGTGCCTCTCTTGACACAGTTAAAGAGTCCTAACAATATTTAGTGTCTGATAACATGTTTGCCTATAACGTTTTTTAGGACTTCGAATTCTGTCTTATGGTTTGGATTGTTCGTACTTGGTTTTATTTTATTATTATGTTACATGTTACGGGATCCGCATTTCATTGGCCCTGTGTTAATATTTACACACTTCCACTTTCAAATGTTGCTCTATCACTAAAGTGATATACGGTATTTTGATATTTATGTGGAGTTTTATTTAAAGTTTAGGGCCCCCTTATAAACATACGCTACTGGCCTCATTATAATTTAATTCGGCCCCAGTCCATCAATGAAGTGCTGTCTAGTAGCGCTAAGAGATTTGAAGACTTAAAAACTAAAACTCTTAACCGAAAAATTATTTCGATATGGTTTATTTGTGGATTTACTTCAGAAAAATATCAAATTTTAATTGGTTCTTCCTTTTAGTCCAGACAAGGACAGCTGTCTAGCCTCGTGTACACATTGGTGTGCACGTAAAAGACCCATTGACAGTTTGAATTCGATATAAGAGTAGGCCGTAGTGCCGCTGTCCGAGCAAAATTTCCCTCATAGCACACTGTATGGCGTATGCACGTCACCATTATCCCAGTCGGAGCAGAACAGTAGGACGTTAAACCCCATTTCATTTCATTTCATTTCCTGTAATAGTCTCCTTTACGTGTAAATCTCCAACATCGTGTACAGAACACTGCCGTCAGACTTATCACTTACACAAATATCCGTGAACATATTATTACTTCCATTCTTAAGAGCTTACATTGTCTTCCAATTCGTGCTCGTATAAATTTCAAGTTATTAACTTTTGTTTTCAAAGCAATCCACAATCTCGTCCGAGTTTACTTTCAAGATCTGTTCCCCTTTTATGAACCATCGCGTACTTTAAGATCAGACGAGCAACAGTTGGCAGTGCCATCAAAATGTTTTATGGAACAGATTTCCATTAGACATCAAAAGATCCGAAACATTGAACACTTTTAAGTCATAGTTAAAGACATTAATTTTCAAACAAATATATGACTAGCGATCTTGAGCAGTTTACTGGAAAGAACTGCGCTCTGTAAATTCATAATTTATTTATATTATTAAATTGGGGTTTAACGTTCTATTTGTCGTCACCAACCGGGATGATAAAAGACGCTAAACGTAACACCATCTGTCCAGAGATCTTTTACGTGCACGAGTACAATGGTGGATCTCAGGCCGGGGTGGCGTCCTTACTGCGCTGCTATGGCGACGGAAAATGGTCTCAGAGCGGGACAAGATCGCGTGGTAAAAGCGTTGCGGAAACGCCAGATATCGTGCTGTGGTCTCCATGATCATCAATGATCGCCAGATTCACCGTGTGTTTTTTTGAGCCTGTTCAAAACAAACGCCAAGGTTCTGTGATCTGAACTGGAAAGCTGTGAGAGTTCGACATTTATTAAGTTTGCAATTTTTTGGAACATTTTCTCGCGTTGTGCAGCAGGACGTTAAACCCCATTTCATTTTTCGCGACCTTGCTGGCGACCTTGTTGGCGACTGGTGCATTCGTCAACGGACAACACTTTGTCCTGTATATATATGTCATCCGGACTTGAATCAATGCTGTCGGCGATATGACTTAGGTGGAAGCGGACGTTAAAGGAGCTAAATCGCTAATATTTGAGACCTAGAAATTGACACAAATGGGTCGCAATGCATATAATAATGTAATATGAATTGATATAAACTTATCTACATTCAATCGTTTCTGTTTAATTCCTAATCAGTTATGTCAGAAGTCTTAATCGAATGGCTTAATCTCTAGCGTCTGGTTATTCCAGTCTACACTGAAAGTATTTATTGCGCATGCTCTCCAGATAATAATATTATGGCTTCACCGTTTAACATGACTTGTGGAATATGTCCCCAGTTACAAATGGCGCTGAAACGTATTATGGTACACGATTCGTGTACCAATTGTAAAATGTTTATTTTGTCTTAAACTATTGGAAATCAGAAGCCCACCTTTTCTTTCTCGGTAAGATGACAACATCAATGTTGATTTAAATTGACAAATAATTCATGGAAGACTTTGGGTGATATTGAGTTAGAGACTTAGCCATTTTAAATAAAATGGATTGGGTGGCCGAAGGGGTAGCGCGTGCACATTGCATCATAAGGTCTGTCATTGAGTCAACTGGCGTGGTCTCGATTCCCCGGTTGTACGTGACAAGGAGTAGGGTCGCATGCCCATCCTCGTGAGTTTTCTCCGGGCCTCCGGTTTCCTCCCACTCCTAAAGACCCCTATTTATTGAAATAAGATTGAACCATATGTTAGTTTCGAAATAACCTAGTTTGTGTCGAATGGACGCTACCCCCCCCCCCTCTCTCTCTTAGATAAAGTTATTTCACACAAAAATCAAATCATCCGTTATGTTTACAAAAGACGACCTATTTTCTATTTAATTAGTAAAAGTTGTTATTGATGGAATGTATACATGGAAATCATAAATATTATTTGATGGTTTGATTGATGAGATCACAGACTATACCTCGTTAAGCAAAATTAATACATCAAAAAATATTCGTTACCATGGTAACATGTATAACAATAGAAATCATGTGTCTGCGGGACATATTAATTTAGTCATGGAACATGCAGGTAAACAAGGTAATTGTTTTACCTGGAACACGGGGCTGATTAATAATTAATTGGCGAGAGACGGTTTCGATTGGTGCCACTAACTATGACAATGACGTAGTCATTACACAGTTTTAAATAAAGTTCAATTTTTATTTATATCCTTCACTTTCCGACCACAAACGAAATGTATATTTTAGGTCTTTCTAAATAACAATATAAACAATAACTGTATATATTTGTATATATATTATTTATTTATTGTATTTTTATTTCATTGTATCTGATAAGTTGCATGACTTAAAGAATTGAATAAAGTAGAGTAAAGACGTAACAATCTGTTTAAACAAATTAAAAATGATATAAATCCAACCAATCTGGATCATTACTGACAGGACTAAAATGGTGGTAAGCACATCAAGACTCGACTACTGTAATTCACTTTTGTACAATCTACCAGAAAATGAAATCAAAAAGAATTCGGAAACTTCAAAATAATGCAGCCTGGTGTGACAGTGTGAGATGGTTCCTGGTGTGTGATTACCGTTTAGCGCATGCGCAGTTGTAGGAGTTAGCTCACACCGTTATCGACACGGTGTGCATTGACTCCCTGTGATAGGATTTCCCCTAAGATTTTCTTACGGTCAAATAGATTTCTACTCTATTATCTACCAATATTTACTACTATCAGGAGAAAGTGTCGAGTTTCTATTGTTTTGATTATTTCGATAAAAAGTAGAAATACAAATTGATTAAGGCGCGGATTTACCAATAAAGTGAGCCGTAGCAATTCGCGTTGATGGAAAGTCTCTGGTAGCGTGACGTCAGAGTGATAATTTCCCGCGAACGTCTCCCGTATATAAACGGTAAATTCGCTTACATTTAGATAATTTTTGAGTCTGAATCTGTGCAGATATTGAGATTGATATTAAACTATTACAACACAATTGCTACCAATACATTTAAATAACATTGTAATTCCGAATCGTAAACTGAAGCGGGCTATATTTCAGCCGCTGGCTGTCTGATTTCACGCTAAAGTCACGTGACCTGTAACCTCAAATACGAGTAATAAAACAGATAGGCTATATTGTGAAGTTGTAAAAATTTTAATAAGAAGTAGAAATTAAAATAACAATGATACAGAGAAATCCAAATCATATAAAGGCCAATATTCAATTTAAAAAATAGTTGATTATTAAAACATCAAAAAGTGTAACTACTAATCACTGAAACAAAAAAACAACGGCGACAAATCACGGACGATCGAACTATCAATTTCAAGCCAATCAACTTAGATCCGTTGATCGTGTAACTACTGATCACTAAAACAACAGCTAATCACGATAACATGTATATTTATTAATGACAAAACTCTAATCAAATAGGTAATACTTTTTCCTGAACTGATCAGTGATCAGGAACCATCTCACACCGGAAGTAGATATAGTTTCGTTGTTAACGTTAACAATACTTTCGGACATGCGCAAGTGCCCAGGAGCAAACACACACTGGGAGTCAATTCAAACTGTAACACCGGATCATAACCAAGACAACACCAAATGAACATATGACACCAATTTTGAAAGATCTCCATTGGCTTCCAGTCCGTCAACGAATCAATTTTAAAATACTGTCTATTACGTATTCTGCTCTAAATGATGATTCTTCACCTCCATACCTTAGAGACCTTTTCAACACCAATAAACCTTGCAGAACCCGTCGATCACAGTCATACCTCTTAATTAAGCCTTTTTCAAAAACCAACTCCGGTGATAGATCCTTCACAGTCGGTGCTCCGAAGTTATGGAATTCAATATCAAACCAAACCAAAAGCGCAAATTAAAGGTTTTAAAAAGTATCTCAAAACCGAACATTTTAATCAAATATACAACCGATTGAATGCGATCAGACTCGTGTACTAAATAATGTTCTCTGATTTTTGTTTATGTCTTTTTTTATGGATTAATGTGTTGTGATTGTTGTAATTTTATATTAGTTGTATTTATGGAAAGTGCCCGAGAGCAGCTCGCTGAGTTGAATTGTCGGCGCTATATAAATTCATTATTATTATTATTAATCCGTTTTCTATTGTAAACGTTTATATGCAACATTTTTTATTTCTTGTAATATAATTTATTTCCCTATAAAAACCAATCTCATAAAAACATAGATCCTATTTCGTTTCGTTTTTTATAGTTCAAAATTTCGTTTTACTTGTCTTTACTACACCAGGATCTGGAAGAGGTTTTATATAACCCACGTTCTAGATGATGTGACGGATTATCCAATCAAATGGTCTGTTACGGCGAGTTTTTGGCGTGCGGTGCACGGAAATGTGGGTATTCCGGTAGAAACATCAACGCTGATTAGTAAATCAAAAGTCTGACGTCATAGGGTCAAAAGCCGCTCTTATGGCCCCTGACCCAAACTGCCACTACAACCGGTCAGATCTTTACGTAGTGTAGGTCATCGAAAGTAAAAAACGAAACGAAAAATAGATCTGTGTTTTAATGAGATTGATTCCATATGCCAATAATAGCCAATTACACCTTTACCTTTACTGATCTACCTATGAATAGACGTTTTATTTTTGCGGGTGAAAAGAAGGTACGGTCTTCGGATTTATCTCCCTTTACTCGTCTATTTAAAGGGGATGCTATGCTCCATTGTCAGTGTGATTGTCTGCGTTATCGCCCTAAGCGGAAGCGGGCGTAAAACCCAAAAGAAGGAAAAGATTGTCCCGAATTTACAGAATTGCAATCGAGTGGCGTGGAATTCAGTCCAGTTACGGCCATGTTTAATTATTTATCTCCGCTTCTGAGTTTAAACCGTCAATCATCTGGTCTTGCACGGTTTCGATTCCCCGGCTGTACGTTACAAGGAGTAGGGTCGCCTGTCCAACCACGTGGGTTTTCTCCGTGATCTCCGGTTTCCCCTCACTGCTAAAATAAAATTGAATCATAAGTTAGTCCTGAAATCACCTAGTTTGTGTCGAGTGGACGTTAAACCCATTTCTCTCTCTCTCTCTCTCTCTCTCTCTTTAAACCGTCAATAACTGTATTAGTTACAAGTAAACTTACACCCCAAGAACGGGAAGATGATGAAGATTTAGATACAGGTATAAATACCTTTTTTAAGCCTGGTCAAGAAAATTACTGGTGACAGAAACGTTCCCGTCGCTCGTGTTACAATTTCCGATGATATTTTTCATTTTTCTTAATACATTTAGCGAAATGAATAAAACAAAGAGAGATTAATTCATTCTGAATATTATAGAAATATTAATTCGACTGTGAAATCTAATCTGGAAGCCATCAGTGGACATCAGGGTCGGATTAAGCTTTTTTTGGGACCTTGGTCATTGTCGGTCAGACACACAAATGCAATGTTGATATGATGGACAGATTTATTTGGCACAATATAATAAATCAAATCATAAATTATTTTTGTAGAACTAATTTTGGGGCCCCTTTATTATTTGGGATCCTGGCTGCAGCCCTGTTAGCACCCCGCTTAATCCGGGCCTCGTGGAAATGGATTGGATGTTGGATCCCGAAATGATTTTTACAAAAATCAGGGCCGGGGGAAGCAATTCTTGATTGAGGTGGGGGGGGGGCTACCATCCTAGTTCCTTAGGCGAGGGTCCTAGGGCCGCCTAGGCCCCGGAAGCTCTTGGGGATCTAGATCGTCGGAGACGCTTTCTAAGCGATTTCTGGCTAAAAGAATTACTCAGCAATGAAGTGAAATTTTATTTCATTTTTAACTCCCTTAAGGAGGCTTTTCGTCCTGGAATGCTCTAGTCATTTTTAGAGGCGAACCCGAACCCGAACAAATATTGGTTCTCGCGAACGACCGCCTTGATTGCCTCCCGAGCGAACTTTTTCCCAATGAACCAATCAGCCTAGTCTTATATCGAATTCCAACTGTCAAGTGATCTTTTACGTGCACGCCAATGTGTACACGGGACCTCGGTTTTTCGTCCCATCCAAACGACTAGACAGCTGTCCTTGTCAGGCCCTCCGTCCGGCATCACTGACAAGGGGGAACCACACCGGACGGAAAATCTGGACGAACTTTCTCGGCCAATGCAGGGATCGAACATCCGGCGTCCAGGCTAGCGAGCCAGCGTCTTACCCACTTAGCCACCGTGATCCCCATGTAACTTCGATATTTACTTTACCTTTTTTTTGAATTTCCTGCTTGGGAAAAACAATGCCAACTCTTTCCTCTAATCCAATTAACCCTTCTTTTTTTGGTTTAGAAAAGACACCGAGTAGGGTCGCCTGTCCAACCTCGTGGGTTTTCTCCGGGTCATCCGGTTTCCTCCCACTGCTAAAGACCCCTACGTGCAAGCGAAATATTGAAATAAAATTGAACCATGTTTTAGAAAATTCGGTAGTTATCCCCCTTTAATAATAAAATGATTTCTGCAAACTTATGGCATACGGCTACAGATCACTAATGATTTTCCCATTGACTTTAATGTTAATTCTTGTCTTTTAGACCGGCTCCAACTTTTTCCCAAATTTTTGTTGGGTAGAACGCTTTCTACCACAGATGAACCAAATGTGGCAACCTCTTGCTCAAAATCATGTATGAGGTTCACCATAGAAAACTTGAGATACACAAACTGGATGTAAAGACGAATAAACATGCAAAATCATGAATATTCCTCAAAAGCAAGGAGAGAATGAGAATGTATTTTCAAACTTTTTTTTTTCGATAATACACTAAAACAAAAAGTCAACAAAAATCGCAATGCAAAGAGGGAAAGGAAAGGGAGAGAAAGACTAAAAAAAAAAACTTTTGCAGTTCATTCGTGGTTGAAGGAGAAATATCTGGTGGGCTGTATCCCACCCTTCAAGAGACAAGGTTAGGAATTAGCCAGAAGGTAGCCTAATTCTTTTCAAGTGTCCCCAAGCTAAAAATGAGAGAAGGCCAAACTATACTAAATGAGTATTTATTTACAACAAATTACAAACCCTTATTGTACAGGCGTATTTAGTTACAGACTTTAGTAATGATGATCGAGGCTAGGCCTAAAATTCAAAAGCTAATATCTCGGTTCAGAGTGGAGCAATTTGACTGAAATTTTCAGAATATCCTCTTTACATTATCTACTCGTCTATTGCCAGCTCTTTATCTAATTTCCCATAATGTCCCTTTAATGTAACGATATGTTAGTCCCGAAATGACCTAGTGTGTGTCGAGTGGACGTTAAACCACTCTCTCTCTCTCTCTCTCTCTCTACGTTGTCAATAACACGTGGAATTGATTAATTATTTAATTACGTGCTTACAGAAAATATAACAAAGTGCTCTTTACCTTTCATCTTTTGATACTATAAGATATTGTTATTCATCTATAAGTTCGTAATTAAATAATGAATCAATTCGATGAAAGTTATAGAATACTTTATCACACAAGATAATTCCGTCAGCCTTATAGCGTGTAGGGGATACAGCCCGAAATTGGACTAAGCTCTGCCCTTGGGGTCGGGTATGCACCAAAAACAATATGGATCATCTTTAGGGTGTATGTAATAAGCTGATTCAAATTTGGCGTGGCTCTGTCCCCGGGCTCCGGCCATGCACCAAAAACAACCGGGATGATGGTTTGGGTGTCAGGAATGAGTTCCAAGATGATTAATTCAAAATTGTGGCTTGTAGACGATACACCGTAAACCTGGGCGGGGCTTGTGGCTTGTAGACGATACACCGTAAACCTGGGCGGGGCTTGTGGCTTGTAGACGATACACCGTAAACCTGGGCGGGGCTTGTGGCTTGTAGACGATACACCGTAAACCTGGGCGGGGCTTGTGGCTTGTAGACGATACAACGTAAACCTGGGCGCGGCTCTGTCACTGTAGATCTGACATGCACCAAAGCAATAGGGGTCATCCTTAAGGTGGAAGGAATACGCATGCAAAGTTTTAAGACGATTGGTTAAGATCGGTCGCAACCCTCTAAAGTTAACGACGGGATGGACAAAACCTTTTATTCGGCTAGTTTGAAAGAAAAACAGACCTATAAAAGAAATTTTCGAAATCTCTTGAAATTTTGAAATTATGTTGTTTTCACATATTTCGTGCTAAGTGTTTTAGCGAATAGTTATAGAAAGAGTCAATGGACATGCGCATAAATTGCACTTCTGAGGCGAGAAGACGAGAAGTGGAGATTGTGACGAAGCGAGGGCACGAGAACGCGAGAAATACTCTAGCCGACTTCTCGTCCTCGACTTAGTTGTGAAAGTTCATCCAGATTTTCCGACGTGGTTTCCCCTTGTCAGTGGTGCAGAACTGAGGGCCTGACAAGACATCTGTCTAGTCCTTCGGATGAGACGAAAAACCGAGGTCCCGTGTATACATTGGAATGCACGTAAAAGATCCCTTGGCGGTTGGAATTCGATAGAGTAGGCCGTAGCCCCGCTGCCCGGGCAAAATTTCCCTCATAGCACACTGTATGGCGTATGCCCGTCTTCATTAGCCCAGTTTAGGAGCAGAACATTAGGACGTTAAACCCCATTCCATTTCATTTTCATTTTCGACTTAGTTGTCATTATGAAATGGCAGCAATAGGCTTCCATATGTTTCATTTCCAACCCATGATCTGTTTCTGACCTATTCCTCTTGGTTTGGAATTCATTCACACCTCCTGCACCACTAGTAGACTGTTCCATTATGAATTTTATACCTGTTGAAACGTGAACGTATTTACCAGCTGTAATCTTGTTTTCGTTAGGTTAAGAACGAATAAGTCCCGTATGATTGGTGAAGCAATATGTTGAATATTCCATGCTTAAAGGGACCAGTCCGATTTTAACAGAAACTCAGACATAAAAGTCCGTGTACGTATGAAATTTAAGCGCCAAAATATAGAGGAATGGTGTATTTACCTTGACTCAAAATTTGGACGTGAACGTCAAAACCGTTGGGTGACCTGATAATCTTTTGTCATTCCATGCAATGCATGACCCACGTGCTGTACCTACACATTAATTTTATAAAATGAAAGTCTGGTTTTATCCAGACACCGTATAATACAGCTTGGCACATCGGTCTCGATTTCCAGATGAAGATTGACGGGTTTAAGTTGTTTGACAACGTATTGAGTTAGTTGCTCGACCCTAAGATAGAAGATTTTAATGGCTTTTAAAGTTACAATTTTATATTTTTAAGTTATATTTTTAAAATTTATTAAAATAAAGCCTTAAAATAGTCCATAAACACTCCTACCTTGTTAAAGAATAATCCTATTAATCCTATAATTCACTATAATTGCCAGCTGAGATATTGGCAAAAATATCATTTTCAGCTTCAAATTCAAACGTTTGAACATAGCTATTCCATGGATGTAATAGGAAAACAAGGGAGGTAATTGTGTTATTATTTCCTGTGTCATGATTTTTAAGGGTGGGAAATAATGCCCATGATCGTATAATAGTGAGTTGATAACCTATTGAGCAAATGACATAGAAATAATTATTTTTGACTTTCTTAGAAAATATGGAACTCTCGCTTTAACACAAAATTAAGCAGTTTTGTTCCACAAAATATAATGGAGAATGACACTTTAATGTATTGATTTATAGGACAATGAAGAAGAACATAACAGGTTGTCTGTTGGGACACTGAGTAACGGTTGTGATCTTTATCACTTATAGTTTTGTCTGGTGGGTTTTTGTTTTTTTTTTATTGGGTTTTTTTTTGCACTCTTATACACTCTTCCTGTTACACACGTTATAAATACTTCTTTTCAAATGTATACGGGGTGGGGGGGGGGACTGAATAGTTGGCGCGTGCGCGTTGTATCATAAGGTCTGTTATTGAGTCAACTGGCCTGGTTTCGATACCCCGGTTGTACGTGAAAAGGAATAGGGTCGCCTGTCCAACCTCGAGGGTTTTCTCCGGGTACTCCGGTTTCCTCCCACTGCTAAAGACCCCTACGCGCAAGCGAATTATTGAAATAAAATTGAACCATGTGTTAGTCCCAGAACCCCCCTCTCTCTCTCTCTCTCAAACGTATACGATAGCAACAATGGAAGATTACATTGAGTGTAATGAATGCACAAGGGCAGAACACGAAAAGCAGTCAAAGTTTTAGAGCAATATAGCCAACAAGAATTACCTATTCTAGTAACAGTAGGAAGATGTTTTCTGTTTAAAGTGAAGATCTTATGTACAATACTATGGGGGGGACACGGTGTATGTACAATACTATGGGGGGGGGGGGGAACACGGTGTATGTACAATACTATGGGGGGGGGGGAAACACGGTGTATGTACAATACTATGGGGGGGGGGGGGACACGGTGTATGTACAATACTATGGGGGGGACACGGTGTATGTACAATACTATGGGGGGGGGGGGGACACGGTGTACGTACACTATGGGGGGGGGGGGACACGGTGTACGTACAATACTATGGGGGGGGGGGAACACGGTGTACGTACAATACTATGGGGGGGGGAACACGGTATATGTACAATACTATGGGGGGGGGGGGGAACACGGTGTATGTACAATACTATGGGGGGGGGAACACGGTGTATGTACAATACTATGGGTAAAATGGGTAAAATTTTAAGGCAATAGTCAAATCAATCTGATTACAACACAGATCCTATTTCGTTTCGTTTTCTATAGTTCAAAATTTCGTTTTACTTGTCTTTACTACACTAGGATCTGGAAGAGGTGTAATATAACAGTTGGTCTGCTTGATGTGAGTAATTAGCCAATGAAACGGACTGTTACGGCGAGTTCTTGGTGTGCGATGCATGGAACTGTGTGTAAACCACTAGAAACATTAACGCTGGTTGATTAATCAATGTCTGACGTCTTTCGGTCAAAAGTCGCTCGTTTGATATTCACTACAACCGTTCAGACCTTCGTGTAGTAGAGGCCATCGAAAGTATAAAAAAACGAAACGAAATATAGATCTGTATTTTAATCAGATTGAAAAAAATAATGGCATGTATTATTTCTATAAATGTTTTAATTTGTTTTAATTGCTTTGTTCTGTGTTGCTGCTGGCTCTTCTTTTTCTTTTCAGGTAACTTTTATCTGGGGAGAGTCATACGCAAGAAAAACCCTATTGGAATGTCTATAACTTTTAAACCCTGAAGTTGTGAACCACTTTAAAGAACTTCTAACTATGTGAAAAATATTAGACGAACAGTTTGAAATTAATCCAAGGGTCCAGCTATGCGGTTTTTACCGCTAGCACTTCGCTTTTTCACATAAAGCATGCATATTCTTGTCCCCCACACTGATGACGCCAAGCATTCGTCAGCTGGACCACCTGTTTATAAGTGTGTTTTAAGGTGATTTTTGGATATATAAGGAATCTTTTTATTTTGTATGTTTTTACGAATCTAGGAAAAAAATTCACAGGTATAAAAGGCACAGTAAAAAAAACACAGTAAAAAAAACACAGGTAAAAAAGTCACAACTTATATATATTGTATTGTAGAGTGAGTATATCTTTGATGTTTTAAGTTATTTGTCTTCGAGTTAATTAGGTTTGGTTAATAGAGTGGTTACTCTACATTACCTTGCTACACGACGCAACCATGAACAGTGCACCCTGTACCAACAACATCTGCGAGGGATGGAACATCCCAGAATTCTTACATGGAGTTGGATGGAACATTAGAATTAACAAAGAGTATTGATGTGCTGGAATGTTGAATGAGCTAGAATGTGCTAAAATGTCGGATGTACTGATATGTCAAATGTGCTATAATGTATTAAAATGTCAGATGTGCTTATATGCCATATGTGCTAATACGTCAAATGTGCTATGATATCAAAATGTGCTGATTTCTAAAGACTAAAACAGTCTGGTTACATCTGTGTAATGAACATATGTGTAATGAAAGGTTAAATATTTATGTTATTGTTTATATTGTTATTGAATTTGAGCTGTAATAAAAAAAACTGTGACTTTTTTTCCTGTGTTTTTTTTACCTAGGCAAATTTGTGACTTTTTTACTGTGACTTTTTTTCCGCGCACCGTTTTTACCAGTTTTCAACCCATTAAGTGTAAATAATTAAATTAAATCAACCTGTCCATAATATCATATTTAATGTATTGGATGTTAAATCAACCTGTCTATAATATCATATTTAATGTATTGGATGTTAAATCAACCTGTCTATAATATCATATTTTATGTATTGGATGTTAAATCAACCTGTCTATAATATCATATTTAATGTATTGGACGTTAAATCTGTAGTAAACAACAACAACAACCAGTATCTCCACTGAATAAATTACTTAGAAACGACAATATTGGATATCTTTTATATTTCAAGATAATAAGCTAACAAGAGCAATTCTACAGAAGCACCATGTAGGTTTCTTTAACTGTTGTATTATTAAAATATTGCTTGAAACACTTAAATTGAAATCATAGCATTTTGTGTATAATATCTATCAAGTATCAAGATTTTAAAACTTTAACATTTAAAACTTAAAATTACACTTCAAAATGTATATATGTTTGTTACTCACTGTCTGTACATATGTCACCACTGTATTGTAAACATAAGATTTAACTATTTTATATGACTGGGGAGAACTTATATAGGCCTTGCCTGTTGTTCAATCCAATTCAGTTTATTGAATAAAATATTGTTTAAACTAAGTATCTAAATCGATTCTTTCAGAAAATTCTTTATGGCACACCTTTGGTATTTTGTCTCTTCATAAAAGATTTGTTTTATTGTAGTTTACGGGTTGTTTAGTTGACATTTCTAATACAAACAATCAGCAAAACGGTTGGGGGGGGGGGGATAATGTATTACTTCGCTAGTATTAAAGGGCCAAAATAACTGAAAAGGATATCACCAATAATTTAAACTTGCGATACCCTGCTATTGTGCAACATATATTTTAATCTATAAATATATATTTAATAAATGTGAATAAATCGTGTACGCCGGTTACCGTTGATTAATGACCAAGTAACCGACGTTAGTTATTGCTGAAATAGAAACAGCCTAAACTCAAAAATGTTAAATTCCACCTCAATAATTAATAATTACCTCATGTAGCATGTATATTTAACAAACACAGGTCAAGAGAAACAGACAATTAATTAACCGCGCCTGAGGTAAGATTACATAAAGAGCCGAGGGTTCTCGCTATAATAGTATAACATAGATAATGAAAACCGAATATGCTGAAAATTTCAGTCAAATTGCTTCACTCTGAACCGAGATATTAGCATTCAATTATAGGCTAGTCTCGTTCGTCATTACTACGATAATAAACAAAGTCTCGGTTATCCATTTTTACATTAAATTATCCATCAAAAAATTTATTAAAATCCAGTAAATATTACAGGCTAACGATGGCATCGAGAGTTGATTATGGTCTGGATAAGTTGATTAATGTCTAATTAATAATTTAGATAACACCTCAGGCCTAAAGAAAGACCTGCAATAGGCAGATTTAGCTCTTGCATGGTGCCTGTTTAATTAGAAGGCAACGTGTATATACGAATCGTGTACTGGCCATTAAATCAAAATACACCCCAAGCGATTTAAGCACGGTTAAAGATACATTATGGGAGATCTAGAGTTGATTATGGTCTGGATAAGTTAATTAATGTCTAATTAATAATTTAGATAACATTTCAGGCCTAAAGAAAGACCTGCAATAGGCAGATTTAGCTCTTGCATAATGTATGTTTAACCCACTCGCTATACATTGTGAGGAGATGTGCGGAATAAACCGAGATATTCTAATAAAGATTTCAGTTTAGCTAAAGGCCTTTTTTTTACTTCTATATTTTTTAAAGCTCAAAACATAAAGTGTTAATTTTTTTTGTTTGAATTTTCATAGTGCTGTCATTGAACCTATACAGGAATCCAAATGAATTTCATGTGAATAGTTTTATGATGTACGTCGTTTTATTATGTGTACCATTTTATGATGTACGTCGTTTTATTATGTGTACCATTTTATGATGTACGTCGTTTTATTATTCCGAATGTGCAAATAGAATTTCAGTTATGCCCGTTGTCGTTATCCGAAATGAGATATTACACCTTCAAAGAAACACTATTCCTTTAGGTCAAAGAGATGGTAATTAAAGGAGCTAAATCGCTAATACTTGAGACCCTGAATTGACACAAATGGTTAGCAGCGAAATACGAATGTATATAAACTGATTTACATTCAATCGATTCTGTTTTACTGTAATTTCTATTCAGTTATGTTCGGCGAAATACGCCACAAGTGTCAATCGAATGGCAATCTCAAGCTTATGGTTATTCCAGTCTACAACCAAAGTATTTATTACGCATGCTCTCCAGATAAGAATATGTCGTCACCGTTTGACATGACTTGTGGAATATGTCTAGCCTCGTTCTTCTAGTCCCTTGTTACAAGTGGCACCGAAACGGTACATGATTCGTGTATCAATGGTAAAATGTTTATTTTGTCTTAAATATTAGATACCAGAAGTCCATCTTTTCCCGGTAAGATCACAACATTAATGTTGATTTAAATTGACAAATAATTAGTGTTTTCAATGTCGAAGACTTTGGATGATACCGAGTTAGATACTTAGCTACTTTAAATGATGTAAGGCCATAATGTTACCAAATATGTTATTTTTTAAACACCAGTATCTTGGTGAAAAAACTATAACCATGGTAATAATTTGATTTAAAATGCTAAACTTGTTAACCAGGAAGATTCCGAACTTGTACAAACATCAAGAACATAAAGAAATGTACATCAGTTCATGGTTGGTTTTGTAAAACAAATACTATCCCTTTGTCTAGCTATATGGTATGTAGAATTAATTCATCGTTAGTTTTGTTAAAGATTGCCATTCCTTTGTGTAGATGTGGAACCTGTGGGGCATTTTCTGATAAAACTGTTTATTTAGGTAAGCAATGTATTCATTTTATAATGCCTTAATGAATAGTATGAGCTTTATTTCCTTGGCTAAAGAATATCAAAGTTTACCTGCATTATAACGTTTGTTATTATTAAAAATAAAGCATTCATAATTGAAATAATGGGAGCGACAAAATGAGGTGATCAATGTTGTTGTGTTTACTTTTGTTCACTACAAAAAATAAATAAAATATAGCCTTTTTTAGTAGAAAATAATTGGAATTCAATGAGATCGCGTGTGTTGACAGTCAGAGAGAGAGAGAGGGTTTAACGTCCACTCGACACAAACTAGGTCATTTCGGGACTAACATATGGTTCAATTTTATTTCCATAATTCGCTTGCGCGTAGGGGTCTTTAGCAGTGGGAGGAAACCGGAGGACCCGGAGAAAACCCACGAGGTTGGACAGGCGACCCTACTCCTTGTCACGTACAACTGTGGATTCGAAACCACGCCAGTTGACTCAATGACAGACTTAATGATACAGCGCGCACTAGCTAACCACTAAGCCATCCAACCCCCCGTTGACAGTCAAACTGATCTTTGCATTACCAGATCTGAACTTTCTCCACGAACTGAATCAAGTCTGCTTACATCAACGCCCTGAACACACTTGGTTAATCCATAATTCCATGTGTTCAAATAGTCTCGGTCACTTAGAAACTCCTAGTCTTCAACGTATTCGTAGAATATTTTTCTGGATGATAGAGACTAGTGTTCAAATAATCAGTAACAGTTCAGAGTTGATTTTATATAACAAAATTAAGTGTTGTTATAATATTTTTAAATCCTGGTCAAGGAACACAATAATTGTAGATGTCTACACAACCTAATCTGATGAATTAACTTTTTTCAACCAAGTCGCTGTGTTTGTTGGTTAGTGCTAAATGATAAGGCCAGCTCAATTTTTCGTTTTAGGACACGAGATGTAAACAGGGCTAGCGCTAATCCCAACCCAAACCCTGGACCTAGCCCCAATGCTTACCCTAACCCTAACTTACAATCTCGCCAGCAATCATGTGTCCTAATTCTTATATATTATACAGTAGAATCTGCATTAAGCAGCCACCCAAGGGAATTTTCACAACTGACCGCTTAACGGGAGTGGCCTCTTAATAAAATCTCGTTGCTTTTTGCGCCGACATAAATTAAATATTACGCTTGGATACATTGGAAGCGGTAAATTTGGCCGTCGCTGAATCTTGCGCCGAACGAAAATTCTTTACTCAAATCTCGGACATAACTTCTGTTATGTCATTTTGTACCAACCTTCGATACTACTGTCTACCATTGTGATGCATTCGATAATATTTATCCATTTTTGTGAAGAAAATCGATGAATTCATTTTATTTTATCAAAAAAGCACATGAACAAAAAACATCGCTAATTTTATCACCTATTTACAGGGGGTGTAACTCTGTATGTAATATTATAGAAGGCGCTAAGAGAGATACTAGATGATCGTGACAAAACTCGGTACTTTTATTTTATTCAATCAGTATCAAATAATGTGTCGTTACGCGTGAAAACAAAGATCAGGTTAGTCGTTTAATAAAACAAAAGATTAATTAACAGATAATCCCGGGTTGATTGTTATTTTTACATTTCGTTTTACCTGATCAGTGGGGGTCCAGTTAATTAACTCACGGGATTAGCGGGAGTGTTACAAAGAACGACAAGATGGTATCATTCAACAATGGCCGTTGAATGGGCGATGTTTTGTTGAATTTATTAGTAAAATAGTGACCGCTGGCCGCGTTAGAGGAGTGACCGTTGAATAAAGAGATGAAACAACAGAATTTCTACGGGGGGAATTTATCGTAACCGCTTACAAGGAGATGTCGCTGAATAGGAGTGGCTGCTCATACAGATTCTACATCTCAGTCACCTTGATTAGAGCTAGCCCTGTTTACATCTCGTTTAAGGTCGTCGTGCACGGAGTCCTACTTCTCTTAGACTACGTCTTATGGTGTTGGCACTTACTGGTCCTTGTCTTCCGACAACTGCTGCACCTGTTCGAGTCGCTGGGCGGAATCTGTCACGCAGATGAGTGACCCGGATGTAGCGGTCTTGAGCCTGGGTTGTAACGCGTTGTGGACCAGGACGTTGACGGTCACGTGTTGATCCAGTAATTCGAACACGTTCCACCAACCTTACAATAGTGGACTGATGACAATTGAAGTGTCTGGCAATAATAGCAGGTTAGGAATTAGCCAGAAGGTAGCCTAATAATTCTTTTCAAGTTTCCCCAAGCTAAAAGTGATGAAAAGGCCAAACTATACTAAATGAGTATTTATTTACAACAAATTACAAACCCTTATTGTACAGACGTATTTAGTTACAGACTTTAATAATGATGATCAACGCTAGGCCTAAAATTCAAAAGCTAATATCTCGTTTCAGAGTGGAGCAATTTGACTGAAATTTTCAACATATCCTCTTTACGTTATCTACTCGTCCATTGCCAGATCTTTATCTAATTTCCCATAATGTCCCTTTAATGTCACGATATATTACGCAATTATAGTTAACACTCGTTCTTGATATGCCCATAGGTTGTACAGCGCAGTGGACGCCTACGGCTAGTCCCCGGATCCATTCACTTAAAGATACATTATGGGAGATAAGATAAAGAGATGGCAGTTCTCGCTATAATAGTTAAAAACTAGATAGTGTAAAGGTAATTTGCTGAAAATTTTAGTCAAATTGATCCACTACGAGCCGAGAAAGAAGCGGGTGAAATTTTTGCATAGTCTCGGTCATCATTACTAAAATCATTAATATAGACAGCATAGTCTCGATTATCCACTTTTTTTGATTTAATTATCAATGGCCGTTAGAGGGCATATAGGAATCTAATCCAGCCAACATCGAAGGCTAGCCTTGACATCGGGAGTTTATTATGGTCTGGATAAGTTAATTAATGTCTAATTGATAATTTCATATTTTTAAGTTATATTTTTAAAATTTATTAAAATAAAGCCTTAAAATAGATTGTATCTATAAACAGTCCTACCTTGTTAAAGAATAATCCTATTAGTCCTATAATTCACTATTGCCAGTTGCCACAAGTCTCAATCGAATGGGAATCTCTAGCGTATGGTTATTCCAGTCTACACCCAAAGTATTTATTACGCATGCTCTCCAGATAAGAATATGCCGTCACCGTTTGACATGACTTGTGGAATATGTCTAGCCTCGTTCTTCTAGTCCCTTGTTACAAATGGCACCGAAACAGTACACCATTCGTGTATCAATGGTAAAATGTTTATTTTGTCTTAAACATTAGATACCAGAAGTCCATCTTTTCCCGGCAAGATCACAACATTAATGTTGATTTAAATTGAAAAATAATTAGTGTTTTCAATGTCAGTGACTTTGGATGATATTGAGTTAGAAACTTAGCTACTTTAAGCATGGTTTGAATCTTTGGATAATATTGAGTTACAGTCTTGGCCACTTTAATTAATGTAAGGTCATAATGTTACCAAATATGTTATTTTTTTAAATAACTGTGTCTTAATGAAAAAACTATAACAATGGTGATAATTTGATTTAAAATGCTAAACTTGTTAACTATAAAGATTCCCAACTTGTACAAACATCAGGAACATAAAGAAATTTGCATCAATTCATAGTAAAAGAATACTACCCCTTTATCTAGCTATATGGCATTTAGAATTAGTTCCAGCTTAGTCTTGTAAAAGATTGTCATTCCTTTGTCTAGCTGTGGAGCCTGTAGGACATTTTCTGATAAAACTGTCTATTTAGTTAAGCAATGTATTAATTTTATAATGCCTTAATGAATAGTATGAGCTTTATTTCCTAGGCTAAAGAATATCAAAGTTTACCTGCACTATAACGTTTGTTATTATTAAAAATAATCACAATTGAAATAATGTGAGCGACAAAAAGTTCTTGTGTTTGCTTTTGTTCACTACAAAAAATAAATAAAATATACCCTTTTTTAGTAGAAAATAATCGGAATTTAATGGAACGCGTGTGTTTGCATACTAGATCTGAATTTTCACCACGAATGAATCAAGTCTGCTTACATTAACGCCCTAAACACACTTGGTTAATTCATAATTCCATGTGTTCAAATAGTCTCGGTCACTTAGAAACTCCCAGTCTTCAACGTATTGTAGAATATTTTTTTTTATGATAGAGATTAGTGTTCAAATAATCAGTAACAGTTCAGAGTTGATTTTATCTAACAAAAGTAAGTGTCGTTATAATATTTTTAAATCCTGGTCAAGGAACACAATAATTATGGATGTCTACACAACCTAATCTGTAACACAGATCATCAGTTAGCTAAAAAAAAAAAATAATAAAAAAAAAAAAAAATAACAAACAAGTTTTTGATGAATTAACTTTTTTCAACCAAGTCGCTGTGTTTGTCGGTTAGTGCTAAATGATAAGGCCAGCTCAATTTTTCGTTTTAGGACACGAGATCAAACAACCAAACCCTGGACCTAGCATCAATGCTTACCCTAACCTACAATCTCGCCATCAATCACGTGTCCTAATTCTTATATACATCTCAGTCACCTTGATTAGCGCTAGCCAAGTTTACATCTCGTGACCTATGACGAAAAATTGAGTTGGCCTTATCATTTAGCACTAACCATATAACAACTGTTCCAGATCCTAGTGCAGGAAAGACAAGTAATACGAATGAATTGTTTAAGTGACATTTAGTAACTGGATGAAAATACCACATGACACAATTATGTGGCCACAGATCACTAATTATTCTGCCATTGACTTTAATGTTAATTCTCGTCTCTTAGACCGGCTCTAACTTTTTCCCAAATAGTCGTTGGGTAGAACGCTTTCTGTCACAGATGGAGCAACATTGTGGCAAACTCTTGCCAAAAGTACGTATGAGGTTCACCATGGAAAACTTGAGATACACAAGCTGGAAGTAGAGATAATAAAACACGCAATTTCGGACCCTACATTTCAACGTAACCAACCTCACAACTCTTGAATCCTTCCGCCTCAAAATCATGAATATTCACCAAAACCTGGCAGAAAATGTATTTTCAAACCTTTTCTTCGATTCTACACCAAAAAGTCAACAAAAATCGCCATGAAAAAGGGGGGAAAAGGGAAAGGGAGAGAGAGACTAAAAATAACTTTGGCCCTTGTTTCGTATTTGGTGATCTGTGTCCATATGGAATTCAAGTTACTTGAAGAGTTTATTTCGTCGAATTTGCTTGATAAAGACGGGAGAACCCTCGTCGAAACGTCGCTGAAAAAACTTGTATTCCATTAATTGTGTCATGTGTTAAGTTATACGAAATTTTGAACTATAAAAAACGAAACGAAATAGGATCTGTGTTTTAATCAAGAAGAGATAATAATTGTTATTATATATTATATATTTTAAAATAACTCCTGGCTCGCATAATTGTTAATAATCCTAATATCGACCTACTTTTGGTGAATGATTTTGATAGTAATTAATATAAAAATTTTGATTGCTGCTCAAGAAAATATCTAAATAGTTTGATGAAGTTTCATTCCTCAATATATCTTAGAAATATATTAGTTGTCATAAACCTGAAATATGCCTATACAGAGACAAGCCAACCGGAAATAACCACCCATCATTCATTCACACGTAAACAATTCACCTTTCAGACAAGGGAAGTGAATTGTACAGTCGTCTCCCTTGGGCATCCTATCCTGCCTGATAAAATTGTCAATAATTATTAATTGACAATTACGACATTCAATACTGCTTCAAATACAAAATAAATAACACCATTAAATACATGTCCTGAAATAGCTGATTATATGAAGCTGTTTTATTTGTTTTTAAAACTCAGAGCTATTTCCATTAGTACGATTTAAAGATACTTTCCCACAAAAGTATTTATCGGGTGGTTATTTCCAATAAAAGTATGACAATTTTGGTATATATGGAAGGTATAGAAATATCCAATCTTACTAGAAAAATACTGGATTCCCTGAAAAACACTCATGGAGCGCATACGGGACAAAAATGTAAGGGTTTCTCTAATCAACAGCCCGATGCTTAGGAGTGTTTGCACGCGTGACGTCAAAGGTTGCACGCGGAGATTGGGCGCGTGATGTACATGTTGATAAACTTTATGAAGAGTTAGACGTACAACACTTTCTGAGATAAAAATCACGGAAAAAGACGCGGGTAGTGGATAATCCGAGAATTTAATTAGGCTTCGATATTTGTAATAAACAGTCAGTGATTGAAGACAACATCGTCTTCTGTATGCAATGAATTCTCCCCCGACTTCGCACCCGTTGCTAGGTACCGAGAAAGGTAAGTCGCGTGACACAAACATGACCTCTTTTGATCGATTTGTTATAGCCAGGGTATTCCCTGACAATTGCAATGTTTTGAGAAGGATTTGAAGCAAAATTATGATAAATTAATTAGTTTGAATATGTTTTTAGTCCAAATCCATCATCAAATCACCCACTTTGTATACGGGAACGTATCTTTAACTCGTAGAGCTGATGAACATGAAACCAGGGCTGATTTCATAATGGAATTTCTAAAACCTGATATTTTTTGTTTGCTTAGAAAACTTGGATGGAGATTGGCAAACCCAAGTCTGTTCCATATCAACCAGAGCTATTTTTAGTTTTTCTCTCAGTTTCCCTGCACCCCCCCCCCCCGCCCTTTGCGTGGCGATCTTTGTTGACGTTTTGGTGTAGGCCTAGAATCGAAGAAAATGGTTTGCATATACATTTTGTACCAGGTTTTGGTAAATATTCATGAGTTAAGAGGTTGGTTAAGTTGAGGATAAACGAGTTAAGAAAGTTGAAATGTAGGCCGACAGTGACATGTTTTTTTGTATGCTACTTCCAGTTTGTGTATCTCAATTTTTCCTTGAAGAAAGAGACTGTCACTTGTTGCTCCATCTGTAGTAGAAAGCGTTCAACCCCACGGAAATTCGAGGAAAAGTCAGAGCTAGTCAAAAAGACAAGAATTAACATTGAGGAAATTAATGGTGATCCATGGCCAAATATTTGACTCGGTAATTATTGAAGAATCTGGTTTTCAGGTGCACACAACTCGCGTGCTAGAAGACAATACATATCGGTGTCTAGGAAATGAAATGGGGTTTAACATCCTATAGTTCTGCTCCGACTGGGCTAATGAAGACGGACATACGCCATACAGTGTGCTATGAACGAAATTTTGAACGGGCAGCGGCACTCTAATATCCATTTCCAACAGTGAAGGGATCTGTGACGTCCAAGCCAATGTGTACACGGGACCTCGGGTTTTCGTACCATCCGAACGACTAGACAGTTGCCTTGCCAGCCCCCCCCCCTCTTTGCACCACTGACAAGGGGACACCACGTCGTATCGGTGTCTAGGACAGAGAAGAACACAATAGCAAATACAATAATATTCGAGGACAATGACACTTTAATTGGGTAGAAGTTGTTTAGTATACCGTTGAGATCTGAGGACGTATATTGAGCATTGGGAAATTAAATATTGAAACGTTAAGATAAAATGATATGTAATGTTTGGATTATAAAAAAAACACAATGCGGCGAAAGGATACAATAGATTATTCAGTCAGTTAGGTTTTCCAGTTGAATGAAAATTGATGTAAACATTTGATCCCCGGGTGTAATAAATGGCGTCTTCATGGTGACTGTTGAAATATTAATATCAGTATTGTTAGGCAAGGACGTTAAAACAACCGTATACAAGGTAAACAAAATATTATCCGCTCAGAAACGGGATCATACTTCAATTTGTGTAAAACTGACTAAATGGCCTTTTCTAGAGAATAACTTCTACTCAATTTTAGCGTGCGGCAATCTTACCAATTCATCAAAAACGATGTAGATTCACAACTACAAAGGTTCCTAAAAATACCTGAAACATAGTGACCATCTTACCTCACCAGGCTCCACTATCATCGTCTATACCTGAAGCTTACCATACTCACAGGCGCCACTACATTTTTTATCATCGTCTGTATGATGAATGCTCACTAGTCCGCGGGGTTATTAGTCCACCGATATCTATTATTAGGGTTAGGTTTAAGAATTTGGGGGAGAGGATAAGACCCGACATAAGCACTGACCTAGGATGATATTGTTATCTTACCGTGAAAATAAGGGCTCTTCATATCTAACATATAAAATCAGTCGACGACGTCGTGTACTCTAAGCTCTCTAGCGCCATTTGTAATCAAGTCTTTTGATGAATGAGGCAATGTCAGTGAATAAGTGAAATGTCAAACCGAAGTCCCGATGTAGACTGGAATAATCAGGCGTGAGTGACTGTCATTTAATTCGTATTTCGACGAACATAACTGATGATAAACTCCATTAAAATTAAATGTCTGCTTTGTTGCCCATTTTTGTTCCAAAGAATAGACATTTAACTTCTTTAACTTAGCCTCATTCTGGCGATGCTATTCTTTGTGCGTGAACTGCTCATACGTAGGTCTCACTGGGAAAAATCATCAGCGATGTGGAAATAAACAAATTTAAAATTCCTCCCGATGTTTTTGCCCCCAAAACGGAGTATTCCCTTGATAAATGACAATCATTAAGCTATAGCTACGAGAACGTAACTAAAAACGCTGAGATACACTGATGTGCTTGTTTTTAGCTACGATTGGATGCCTTTAGTTCCAAGTGGCAAACTCAATTTCTTTATTAATGCATGTATCATCTTAAAAATAAGTTAATTTTATACACGTACGCAGTCCAATCTACTGAAACAACATTCATTTATCAGCAAATATTGACAATAAATTAAATCAAGCGTTGTTTTTACCTAAATTGATTCGGACGTTCATAATTACGGCGTATTACTACTGCGCAACTCTGATGAGATTAGTACTTTGATTGGCTATTACGTGTTAAAAACGTAAATTTAAAATGTCGGAAAAAGCAATCTACTATCGCTTCGATTTAAAAAGAGGGGATTTGTACCCGCGTCAGGTAGAATTTTCTGCTTAATTGTAGTTGGGTGTGGCAGAAATGTTATATTACAATTATCAGTCGTTGTTTTGATAAAAACTATTGTCAATTTTGCTTACTGATTCCCGATGTGATTCGCATTCGGCTTTGCTGTGTGGAACTATATAGATAGGACCATCTCTTTTCTCGAAACACGGAGGGTTGAGAGATGAGGTTTGTTATCTAATTAGGCTATGGTCACAAGGCTGATTGCATGAATCATTGGGGATGGTTCCCAATAATTGGGTACCTTCGCCGATAATCTACATGGTCGGGGGAATATTCTTGTTGGGAAATCTCAGCCTCAGTCTCGTGCGTGGTGGCATATCGGCAGCACTTATTCAAAGCTTCACAATAATTGGGTATTTCGTGAAAGAATTGTGATATCTTAAACATACATTATGCATCAGCAAAATCTGCTTATTACAAGTCTTTCTTTAGGCCTGAAATGTTATCTAAATTATCAATTAGACATTAATTAACTTATCCAGACCATAATAAACTCTCGATGTCAAGGCTAGCCTTCGATGTTGGCTGGATTAGATTCCTATATGCCGCTAACGGCTATTGATAATTAAATCATAAAAAGTGGATAATCGAGACTATGTTGTTTATATTAATGATTTTAGTAATGATGACCGAGACTATGCAAAAATTTCACCCGCATCTTTCTCGGCTCATAGTGGATCAATTTGACTGAAATTTCCAGCAAATTACCTTTACACTATCTAGTTTTTAACTATTATAACGAGAACTGCCATCTCTTTATCTTATCTCCCATAATGTATCTTTAAGTAATTACATTGATGATGCTTGATTAATTAAATTCTGTATTTATAATCTCCTAGTAACGGGAAATATTGTCCAAAACTAGCTTGATTGGTCACACGTTGTAAGCAGGATTAAGCTAAACCTGATCTGAAATAGACTGTATGTTTCATTAAAGAGTCCCCGGGGATTTGGTCAAGAGTTCTTTTATGTGCGCGCCAACGTGTTCCGGGAACCTCAGTTTTTCGTCCAATCAGAATAACTATGTGTGCATATAAAAATGTGTGCACCAGTTAGTAACCAAATGTATTGCATCAAGGCATTATAATCCAATTCACATACAAACTGTAGACATTCTAAACTTTTTAATCCCAGCTGAATTTCAGTGGAGAATTATCATGGCAGTTTTGTAGTCATTGACAACATCTTATGTTGCCAAGCCACGCATACTATTTTTTTTTTTTTTTTAATTTACAGTATAAATATATTGAAATTAAATTGAAATTAAATAGTCGCTCACTCGTTATTGATACAAGAAGCATCGTGTTTTTAAACCTGAAGATATCGAGAAAAAAACATTGTTCTCAAAAGCCTTTGTCCGTGCTCATTGTATAAAGACCGTACTGCGCTTCCTTTCGAACTCTTATATTAACCAAGAATAGCTCCATCCGTAACACCACATGTAAGTATACTGTTATAGTGTCTGTGCTCCATCCGTAACACCACATGTAAGTATACTGTTATAGTGTCTGTGCTCCATCTATAACACCACATGCAAGTATACTGTTATAGTGTTTGTACTCCATATGTAACACCACATGTAAGTATACTGTTATAGTGTTTGTACTCCATCTGTAACACCACATGTTAGTATACTGTTATAGCTCCATCTGTAAGGTAACGATACGTGTAGGGTGAGTATAGTGTTTATAGTGTTTGTGTGCCTTTTTTAATTAATGAGATAAATACGCGAGAATTAAAGATATGTTATGGGAGATTAGATATAGAGCTGGCAGTTCTCACTATAATAGTTACAAACTAGGTAATATCAAGGCAGTTTGCTGAAAATTTCAGTCTCATGTTCCACTCTGGACCAAGATAGCAGCGATTGAATATTATGCCAAGCCTCGATCATCATTACTAAAGTCGGTACGATAAAAAAATATAGTCTCGATTGTCCATTTTTAGACTGTCATCAATGAGCGTTGAGTAGCAGATCGGATTGAAATCCAGTGAAAATCCGACACACAAGATGTCATCGAGAGTTGATTAATACCCCCCCCCCCCCGTCAGACCTGGGTGGCGCCCTTACTGCGCTGCTACGGCGAAGGAAAATGGTCTCAGAGCGTGTCAAGATCGCCATAAGCGTGGCGGAAACGCCAAATATCGTGCTGTGGATCTAACGATCGCCGAGTCACGGCGTGTGTTTTAAGTATGTTCAAAACAAACGCCAAGGTTCTGCTATCTGACCTGGAAAGATTGAGAACGCGGCTTGTTTTCAAGTTTGCAATTTTTTGAGACATTTTCGTACGCTGTGTCCACGTTTACCGGCGACCTTGTGCATTTTCTGGTCGCCACCCCGGTCTGACAGTTTTCATGTTAATAAATATCTAATTAATAGTTTATGTAACATTTCAGACCTAAAGAAAGACCGGCAATAGGCAGATTTAGCTGTTGTATAATTTATATTTAAAGAGAAACATTATGAATAGTGAAGCTACAATTCTCTGGCTCCTCTTCCATATGCTACAATGGGACAATGTGGAACTTTTAAAAAATACCTGCTCCAAAATGGAAACTTACCCGCAAATCAACGAACAAAGTAAGCTAAATGTTGAAAGTTTTTTGGAGATAAGTCCATTACAAGTTTTACAATGTGCACGAGAATGTCAATTAAGGTCGGCTTGTGTTTCGTTTAACTATGATAAACAAACTCGTCAATGTTTTCTTAACACTCAAGGTAGTGCGGATGTACCATCGGGCCTTGAAGCTAAAAGAGGTTTTATTCACAGTGATATACAATCATGGCCAAAGGTAAAAATTATTTACGAATTTATTAAATATTTAAATATTTGCGTATACATTCAGCGGTGAAAAAAACACCCATCACTTTTATTTTTTTCAATACATACGATATTATAATTGTATAATATGGATGGGAGGTGTGCAGGGCGGATCCAGGAATATTTGCAGGAGGGGGTTTGCCAGGTTCCTTGAGACAATGTATCCCCCCCCCTGTCAGCTTGAATATTTTTTGAGAAATACATGGTCTCTATCGTCATTTTGGCGATGCACATTGAGCTTTTTAAACAGAGAAATCCAACATCCTGTTTGACATCAATTTTTATTATGAATTAACATGATCACATTGTGATTCAATTTCATTGATGTAAAGCATTAATTGTGACATCACACAATTGTCCCACCATCTGACGATAAAGGTTAAATTATGACACTTTTCTCATAAAAAGGGTGGCCTCCCCCCCCCCCTCTCTGGATCCGCCCCTGGTGTGCAAATCATTTTTTATATTTAAGATCGATAGGGTTGCGTAAGCTAAAGTGCAAAAAATAAACACACGTGGCTTAAGTTTGACATCGCGATTGGCAGAGGTGTTAGGGCTCTAAGGGGGAGTGGGGTTTTATTGTGGGGGGGGGGGGCATTGCCGGGAAATTTTAGGTTTTGTAGGGGATTATGAATTATGATTACGTCCTGAAGACCTGAACATAACATTGTTAGCGACAATCAAACGATCAAGAACTAAATGTGTAAAGAAAAACAAGCATCAAAAGGAACTGGTATTCCTTACAAAGATACCTACCAAGTTTTATATTGATTCTGTTAGCTAATGAACGAAACTACGTTCTAGAGACATCGGCCGTGGTATAAATATGTTTTTCTCAAAATAACCAAAATTCATCTCATCTTCGTTTTAATTGAAATTTATAATAACCGCCCGGGGAGACAAATGATCCGTGGGTGGGTGAGGTACAGAAATAATGAATCAAACTAGTTTCGTTTCTCGTCATGTCAGTTATTCACCCTAATAAGCCCCCCCCCCCAAAAAAAAAGTGAAAAACTCAGTTGGATCGAGGGCCTCAATGACATCAATATAAATCTTCGTTTTCACTGAAATGTAGCGGGGTTGGGCGATTGGTTAGCGCGTGCGCGCTGTATCATAAGGTCTGTCGTTGAGTCAGCTGGGGTGGTTTCGATTCCCCGGTTGTACATGACAAAGAGTAGGATAGCCTGTTTAACATCGTGGGTTTTCTCCGGGTCCTCCATTTTCGTCCCACTGCTAAAGACACCTACGCGCAAGCGTATTATTGAAATAATATTGAAGCATATATAAGTCTGGGGCCCAGAGCTACCCAGTCCGGGGCCCAGAGCTACCCAGTCCGTCCGGGGCCCAGGGCTACCCAGTCCGGGGCCCAGAGCTACCCAGTCCTGGGCCCAGAGCTACCCAGTCCGTCCGGGGCCCAGAGCTACCCAGTCCTGGGCCCAGAGCTACCCAGTCCTGGGCCCAGAGCTACCCAGTCCGTCCGGGGCCCAGAGCTACCCAGTCCGTCCGGGGCCCAGAGCTACCCAGTCCGGGGCCCAGAGCTACCCAGTCCGTCCGGGGCCCAGAGCTACCCAGTCCGGGGCCCAGAGCTACCCAGTCCGGGGCCCAGAGCTACCCAGTCCGTCCGGGGCCCAGAGCTACCCAGTCCGTCCGGGGCCCAGAGCTACCCAGTCCGGGGCCCAGAGCTACCCAGTCCTGGGCCCAGAGCTACCCAGTCCGTCCGGGGCTCAGAGCTACCCAGTCCGTCCCTGACAAGTTAAATACGGGACTAAAAGCGGGATGGTTTCAAGCTGCAAAGTATTGAATATTTGAGGTAACTCTGTCGAAATTCTAGGGAACGCTTTTAGAAGAGAGGGAGTTAGAGAACATAGCCCCCCCCTCCCCCCCTCCCCCCCCCCATCCCCCTCCCCCCATTCCCCACCCCCCATACCTTGATAGGAAATCTCATGGGATTCAAGCGTTATAAAACATTTCCAGTTTTCTATGTTTTGTTTTTATTTATGAGGGTATGAAACTGTGATATTCTTCAAAACTAGAAGATTTCCTTGTACGACTCACAGTATCTGTTATAATATGTAGAATACTGGATTATTTTTAAACATAAGTATGATGTATTGATTAGTGAATTGCGCCATAATGTCGGTTATTCGCTGTCGTTGAATGTCGAATTAATGGCTAGTAGCAAACTGATAAACAGGACAGCCTCCTCGGTATTTTTAAAGAAAAGTTACAGTTAATGTTTTTCAAGAGATTTAAAGATGCGCTATGTAAGAGCTAAATTTGCCTATTATAGTTTGTTGGGGTTTTTTGGGGGGAGGGGGGTGGGGGGGGCTTCAAAATAATGTTTTATAAATTATTATTTAGATATTTATTCAGATGTCAAGTCTATAATCAACTCTCTCGACCATTGAATGGCGCAGATGTAAACGGATTAAAATACAATCGCCATTTAATGATTTAATTTAAAAATGGAGAATCGATGCTGAGTCTCGATTAACAAGTAACGATAATGTCAAAACAGCGATAACATCGTTCAGAATAAAGTACTTTGAATGAAATTTTCAATACATCAATTTTGAGTTTTTGTAAAGTTTAATGTTATTTTACCACAATTTTTAGGAAAAAGTACAAATTTTACAGAATTATACTCTATACTATCATATTCTACATAATTAAACTCTATACTATCTGAAAGGTATTTAGTTCAAAGGCCTAAAGAATAACTAAAACTAAAAATGATATCCGGATGTGACGTCATAGACAAACTTTGACCAATAATTGTGAATGTTTTATGTAAACAAAGATTATGTGCAACTTTAAGAAATGAATAATGTGAGCGAGTATGGTACAGTACCTTTAATATGGGTGACAGTTTAAATATTAACCAAAGTGTGTGATTGGGTTGTATACAAACTATCCAACTTGTTTCTATGACAACTCTAGGTTGGGACTATAAATCTTACATACTGTATCTGTATTCAGCTTATACTTGAAATCATTTTTAATCCGCTGCCGCCGATACCAAAGTTGACCATAATGTTTATGTATATGTTTATTTTTCATTCACCAAGAATCTAGCTGAAGGTTGCATGAACCATGATTGTCCCGTTAACACATTTTGTGAAAGTGATTTAAATATTGGTGTTACCTGTGTCGATGGTAAGTAATCATATATCAATACAATTAATCATCAACAGAGAGAGAGAGAGAGAGAGAGAGAGAGGAGGGGGATGGGGTTTAACATCTTCTCGACACAAACTAGGGCATTTCGGGACTAACATATGGTTTAATTTTATTTCAATAATTCGCTTGTGCGTAGGGGTCTTTAGCAGTGGGTGGAAACCGGAGGATCCGGAGAAAACCCACGAGGTTGGACAGACGACCCTACTCCTCGTCACGTTCAACCGGGGAATCGAAACCACGGCAGTTGATTGAATGACAGACCTTTGGATGCAACACTCACACGCTAACCATTCGGCCATTCAACCATCCTATTTCGACGAATACCGCGCAAAACAATAATAAACTTTAAAGAAAATTAATGGCGGCCACAACCCTTTCAATTATTCTAGGAATTATTATTACTAATTATTTAATTAACTGAAATTTCTAATACAATACAGATTAAACCAATTATAAAATTTGACAATATTTGTTTTTCAAATTATACAAATACAGATATTATGGTTTGGATTGTTCGTACTTGGTTTTATTTTATAAAACAGAAATATAAACCAATAGCAATCTGTTTACAATATTTACAATGCAGGGGTTTGGGTTTCACCATAGACCTTATGATGTTTTATAAGGTCCATTTTTACACTGACTCAACAAAAATTTCCACTTTTCAACAGAGAACAATCTGATTAAAATACAGATTTATATTTCGTTTCGTTTTTTTTTATACTTTCGATGACTATTTCTGTATCTGTTGAAATATAAACACGGAAGATGTTGACAGTGTTTAGTGTTTCACTAATTGATTTACGAACAGCAGGTTCCCTAGAATTTATATCAAATCCTGTCATATTGAAATTCATTCATTACTTATTTAATAAAAACCTGAAAGGTAATGTTCTGGCACGAACCACTTAGCTATTGATGGGTTTATTTTATATAGTGTCAATTATTTAGGTGTGCGAATTCCTTGAATAAATCATCGACGAATCATTGCATCCATGGTAATGGCACCAACAACTTCAATTCTTGTAATAGCCTATTAACCAGAAATAAACCAGGAAGGTAATTCTTCAGAATCTGTCACAAAATGTTTCTAGTTGCAATTCTAACTCGAACCTCATTTATTGATAGACAAATTCTGACGTGTTACTTATAATGAGTAGAGAAGTAGACCCGGGGAAAACCCACGAGGTTGGACAGGCGACCCTACTCCTTGTCACGTACAACCGGGGAATCGAAACCATGCCAGTTGACTCAATGACAGATCTTATGATATAGCGCGCACGTGCTAACCATTCGGCCATCCAACCTCCGAAATGATAAAGGATTTAGGGCAAACTGCATTTGGGCCCTTAACAGGCCTTGCATTCGTTCTGTCTTAACTGCAGTTGTACCATAATTCTTGGCTTATTTCTTCTAAAATCTCATCTTTTACAGAAAGCTGGATCATGACCAGAGATAAAGCTAATGACACAACAACGAATCAAAGAGACACAACAACGAGTCAAAGAGACACAACAACGAGTCAAGCAGATACAACAACGAGTCAAGCAGATACAACAACGAGCCAAGCGGATACAACGAGTCAAGCAGATACAACAACGAGCCAAGCAGATACAACAACGAGTCAAGCAGATACAACAACGAGCCAAGCAGATACAACAACGAGTCAAAGAGACACAACGGCGAGCCAAGCAGATACAACAACGAGTCAATCAGATACAACAACGAGTCAAGCAGATACAACAACAGAAGGGGGATTCAAACTAGTAACTATGGATGTGAATGGTGTTAGTGTGACAAAACTGGAAGTGACGTCGACTTTAACGTCAGCAGAGATTGAAAATTTAATAGTTACACACGGCGCATGTCTACAGAGCTGTACCGGTATACCTGGAGGTAACTACCAGTACTGTGGAGGATGTACGAAATACATAAACTGTTCAAATGGAGGTTTATCTGAGCTACCTTGTGCTGCTTCTTTATTTTGGGATCAGAAGATACGGGGATGTGTCTTCGTTTCTTCTACATGTTCATATTAATGAACTAAGTTGCTTATGGTTTGAATACATTATTCCACGTGTTAACATTTATCTTTGAAGTAAGGGAGCTTATGTTTGGGGTAGATCTCTTTTTCAAATATACAGGTTCACCCCCTAAAAAAACAGAACCCATAAAAGTTTTATTAAATCCCACAAAGCAGGAAACGTGCTGGATTAAAACTTCAGTCTTTGTACGATCATTTTCCAAAGTTTCAGTTTTTTCGGTCACTATATATTAAAGTCATGTTCTTTATAAAATATACTCCAAATTTCAGGCGGGACTGATCATCAGGGGGCACCGCATTAATCGGACTCCCCCCCCCCAGGGGATTTATATCTGTGAGGTATCTCATGGATAATATGTACCAGAACAACACTCAAACGATTGGTGGACTGAAGGCAGCAATCACAGTAAAGATCAGGGAAATCCCCAAAGAGGAATGTGTTCGAGTAATTGACAGTTTTTGCGTGACGTATGCAAGTTTGCTTCCAACACCGTGGGAGCCATTTTGGGGCATATTTTGGAAAGAACATCATTTATATGCAAAGCGACCGAAATAACTGAAACTTTGGAAAATGATCGTACACAGACTGAAATTTTATGGGTTCTGTTTTTTGGATTTTTTTTATCAATAGGCCTATGCCTGTACCTGTTTACACGCCCACAATTAAAATCCCAGCATGCAAGGTTATATATAGAGTGTAGAGCCATAGGCATCCAAACGATACTTTTATTAAACCTATTGAATGAATGAAATGAAATGGGGTTTAATGTCTCGCTTTTCTACTCCAACCAGGGATAATGAAAACATGCATATGTCATACAGAGAAAGTTTGGCCAGATAGGCAAACGTGATGGCATGATGTTACAGTTACCTCTTGACAAGGAGTAGGGTCGCCTGTCCAACCTCGTGGGTTTTCGCCTGACCATCCGGTTTCCTCCCACTGCTAAAGACCCCTACGCGCAAGCAAATTATTGAAATAATATTGGACCATATGTTAGTGCATAAATGACCTGGTTTGTGTCGATTGGACGCTAAACCCCCTCTCTCTCTCTCTCTCTCTCTCTCTCTCTCAATCGAAGTCAGTTTTAGATAATAATATAATAATGTAGTATGTGGTTTGGTTAGAATCGGGTGATATCTGGTCATATTTGGCTAGATTTACCCGGTACTGATACTATAAATAGACCTCTCCAGTTTATCGTAAAATATTTGCAAATTCTGCGAATTAATTCAAATTATTTTTTTAACATAATTGAAGTATTATGTTATTTTTCTTCACAATAAATGTATTGCATCCTGTGGTATTCTTGTTTCCATTGACTTCGTTGTATTCAAACAGTAAGAATGTTACAGAAACTAGGTGTGCAGCCCCCCCCCCCCCCGGTCAGCCCCCATCACCTCCTATGTCATCAATACACCGTTTGTCCAACTTTTTTAACGCACCAGAAAGCCGCTACTTGTCACATGACCCTAAGAACTCCTCCTCGGGGCAGTGATGACCTCATCATCCGTTCCAAATCAGCTGTGGCCCCTGAGGAAGAAGTCATCCAACAGGTATAGACACCTTATTCACTGTTTTCCATTACCTGGGCTTTTAAATAATACAAATAATCCATTACCGGTCTAAGAGCTTTAGACTCACCGCCTTCTTTAATTAGAGACATTATAAGGAAATAATAAGCTGATAGCAATATTACATTAAAGATAATTATACTTTATATTCCAGAATAAAGGGCCATTAAATGTTTTGAGCCCGTGCATAATAGGTATTGGTTCTATTGTTAAGATTACTCTCTGTTGATGCCACGCCCCCATCCTTTATATCTTAATGATAACCAATCCATTAATTTAAATAATTCTCGTAGCAAAATAGTATATTGTCAATAGCAGTTCCCACAACTGACGAAGCTGGAGTCGTGTATTCGGGTCCAAAGTGTTGCGGGTGTGAATTATTATTGGTGGGAACCCACTAATGATTGTATCAGAGCAAATACGGATGTATAGTCCGGGCGAAAAAGGCTGAAGTCACTGATAATATTATAAAATGGGTTCCTGAACCGGGTTTTTCATACAGGAAAGAAGGAAGCTTCAATAGCTCAATCTGAATAATGCTAGATTTCCACTGTCGTACGATACGTTACTATATGATTATTGAGTCTTTCGAATCCCCGGTTGTACGTGACAAAAAGTAGGGTTGCCTGTCCAACCTCGTGGCTTTTCTCCATGTCCTCCGGTTGCATCCAAAGGTCTGTCATTGAATCAACTGCCGTGGTTTCGATTCCCCGGTTGAACGTGACGAGGAGTAGGGTCGTCTGTCCAACCTCGTGGGTTTTCTCCAGGTCCTCCGGTTTCCTCCCACTGCGCGCAAGCGAATTATTGAAATAAAATTAAACCATATGTTAGTTCCGAAATGACCTAGTTAGTGTCGAGTGGACGTTAAACTCCATTTCTCTCTCTCTCTCCCTATTGAGTCCACGATCTGGTACGTACAGATACGTTCGGATACGTTTCGATACGATCAACAGGATTTCTACGACTGACCCCAATATATTATATGACCTGATAGGATCACCACGATTACTTCACGATTAAAACCACGATTTCAATATAGATTGGGGCAGGATGTCAACACACTCGGCAAATCTCGACAGATTCCGTTAACCTACATCTAATCTCGGCTGTATGACAGTAAGTGATATGTACCTACGCCCATACATTTGCGATGCGGCTGCCGGTTTACTTTACAAAAAAAGTCCCAAATTGCGTCTTTTGTAGAGTGTATATACCTAAATGAGCAGAGATATTGTCTCAAGGCTGCTGGTTTGATAAAATTCCCTGGTATTTCCCCAAACCCAATGCCAAACGTGACGTTTGTTGATATAATACACTCTCCACAGAAATCTCCATGGGGGCAGCCATTTTTCATTCGGAACCTTTAAAATAGTTCAAATATGGCGGAAATTGTCAAACAGCCGAGATTAGATGCGTAGAATCTGTCGAGGTTTGCCGAATGGATGTCAACAGTCGACGTCACGGAAGTATCGATGTCAACCGAATGACTCAGATTTGGTTTGACTCTTCCGTTATTGAAGACTTTGGTTTGAATCCCAATTTAACTTTGGAATAAAATCAAACCGAACTATATTTTGAGTCCTTTGTCATCAAGGTTATCTGATCTATAAGTCGGTTTAGCAAACTTCTTACCTCACCATTCCTTCAAAAGCCAACTGAAATTTTCAAAACGAATATATGTCTTAACATATCCATAAAGGTTCCAGCATGTCATAATTGAACGCGGTGCACCATTACCGTCATTATACTTGCCAGGTCTATTTCGCGGGTATGAGACAATTCGTTCAAAGGACAATTTTTTCCCCTGACAACTCGTTAACGGACTATGGGGTGGGGGAGGGGGGGGGTAACTTGAGCATGGTTTTAGCTTGGGTTCCCTCTTCAGTGTAATAATTCAAAATCGGCCTATCAGTATCCGGAGGCGGTTTAAGATAAAATTTCAATAGAATTAGAAATAAAGATAAGATTGTTGGGCCCTTTAATATCCCCCAATAGCTGATCTTCGTATTTCTCCGATTGGCGTTGATCCAAAATCATCAGGCGGGTTTCGTCTTATAAATTAATTTATCTCACCCAGTTTCAAGAAGTGTTCAACTTTATTGACAGCAATCGATGTCCAGTGAATGACCTCCCTTTGACACAGTGTTAAACTTTATTGTTAATTTAGGGAAGGGTGCTAAGTTAGCTAAGGTTTACATCTTAAAAGAATGCTTTTAGGTTACTGGCATAAATCCACAAGACTTCAAACCTACTGGGTATCCTTTTTTTGGAAACAAATAGTATGTAGACAAATGTTTATCCATTGACGTCATATATAGATATGACGTCAACGTGTTTATCGATGGAGTGTTTTAAAGTTGCAATTTCATATTTTAAGTTATATTTTTAAAATGTATTAAAATAAAGCCCTAAAATAGATGGTATCTATAAACAGTCCTACCTTGTTATTAATCCTATAATTCACTATTGCCAGTTGAGAAATTGGCAAAAATATCATTTTAACTTCAAATTCAAACGTTTGGAGATAGCTATTCCATAGTCGGGAATAGGAAAACAAGGGAGGTAATTGTGAGGTAATTGTGTTATTATTTCCGTTGTGAAGATTTTTAAGTGTGAGCAAGACAGAGCAAGATAACCTATGATCGTATAATAGTGAGTTGACAACCTATGGAGCAAAAGACATAGAAATAATTATGTTTTGACTTTCTTAGAAAATATGAAATTGTAACTTTAAAACAATTCTCAACCTTCTTCGAGTGGGTAGTGGTTTACAAATGCGACATCAGAGGAGTCAATCATTATTTGGATGATTTTGTTTTTGCTGGTTGTGTGTCTAATCAAGACTGTCTAATTGTTAAGATCTGTTTTGAGGAGCTGTGTAGGGAGGTGGGCATTAGTCTAGCAGAAGAAAAGACTGGAGATCCAACGATTATTATAACATAAACACTGGTACCAGAGGCGGGTCGTTTGCCACAGTTTATTCCGGACGATTTTCTCCAAATGATATGCAAGCTGCAGTTGACAAACTAATGGATTCTGCATTGGCTAAAAATACCTCTAGCTTATAGAACGGAGCTGAATGTATTTAATAAGTTTAGGTTGGAATACATATACATGTACACATAATCTAAAGTTTGTAATACTTACTATAATTTGTGAAAAAAAAAGATAATTATAATTAAAGATACATTATGGGAGATAAGATAAAGAGATGGCAGTTCTCGCTATAATAGTAAAAAACTAGATAGTGTAAAGGTAATTTGCTGAAAATTTCAGTCAAATTGATCCACTATGAGCCGAGAACGAAGCGGGTGAAATTTTCGCATAGTCTCGGTCATCATTACTAAAATCATTAATATAAACAACATAGTCTCGATTATCCACTGTTTTGATTTAATTATCAATGGCCGTTAAGCGGCATATAGGAATCTAATCCAGCCAACATCGAAGGCTAGCCTTGACATCGAGAGTTTATTATGGTCTGGATAAGTTAATTAATGTCTAATTGATAATTTAGATAACATTTCAGGCCTAAAGAAGGACTTGTAATAAGCAGATTTTGCTCTTGCATAATGCATGTTTAAGGTGTATCTCTGGTTGATCAGCATTAAGTGTTTTAATTTGTTTTAAGTACCTTGTTCTATGTTGCTGCTGGGTTTTTTTTTCTTTCCAAGTAACTTTTATCTGGGGAGTCATACGCCGTAACAACAATAATGGGATGTCTTTAATTTTTAATCGCTGACGCTAACCATATGAAACTTATTGGACGAACAGTTTTTAATATGTCGATAATCCACGGGTTCAGATATGCGGTTTCTACTGCGAGCACTCAACTTTTCCACATAACGCAAGCGGATACCTTTTCCCCACGGCTTTTTTTCTATCCGCACTTTTGACGCCAAACATCAATCAGCTGGGCCTCCTGTTTTAACTTGTTTTTATTATGACAAATGGAGAAAATGACCCGCTCTCTCTTCTCATGACAGCGATTTTATAAGTGTGTTTTAAAGTGAATTTTTTAATATGCAATAACTGTATTTTGTGTGTTAACCAATTTTAAGGAGACGTTTTATATAAACGGACGTTTGTATTGTATGTTTTTACCAATTTTCAACCAATTAAGTGTAAATAATTTAATTAAATCAAGCTGTCCATAATATCATACCTCATGTATTGGACGTTAAATCTGTAATGAACAACAACATTTCATATTTTATCATTTCTTGAGAAGCCTAGTTGAAACGTCGCTCAGTAATAAGCAGTAATTGTATTCCATAGTATTGTGACCTGTATATTCCAGTTCAATTACTAAATTAATGCCGTTGAAACAATTTAGTGTAAAATGTAGTCTCGGTCAGCCAGAACCTCCTAGTCTTCAACGTACGGGGGTGTCTGGGACCGTTGTCAATATTTGACGAAAAGTTCCATTGCCCATGCGTAACCTGGAGTTTTTTTTTTATGTGGTTGATTATCCAGTATTTTTCGCCAAGTCAAGTAAGAGTTGCGACCTATTATTCTCAAATGTTGACAACGCATCCAGACTAATATTCGTAGAGACTATATAAAATGTTGATTGTAGAAAAAACCCTCAAATAATTTTACAGTCTGATTAAAACAACGATCCTATTTCATTTCGTTTTTTATATTTCAAAGTTTCGTTTTCCTTGTCTTTACTACGCTAGGATCTGAAAGAGTTGTTATATAACACGCGTTCTAGTTGATGTGAGGGATTAGCCAATGAAACAGTCTTTTGCAGCGAGTTCTTGGCGTACGATGTACGACACTGTGGAAATCCTACAAAAACACCAACGCTGATTGGTTAATCAGATGTCTGACGTCATAGGAACAAAAGCCGCTCGTATGGCCCCTGACGCGACGTCCCACTAAAACTGGTAAGATCTTCATGTAGTAGAGGCCATCGAAAGTATAAAAAAAAGACACGAAACGAAGCGAAATATAGAACTGTATTTGAATCAGATTGAAATATTCATTAAAATAAAAAACCCTTCCTTTGACTTTACACCTAAAATAAAACTAAAACCCCATGTAAAAGAAACAGAAGATTGATTCCTCTGCAATCAAAGCGTTTATTTTTTCTCACAAGATATTCCCATTACAATCAACACGTGATTTTGTACTTAAACTGCATTCATGCAATGATTATTTATCTTCTTGCATTCTGTCTGTTTCAAACTCAATTAATTGCTTGGATAGACAATTCATAATTTGGAAATAAATATCAGAGTTCCTTGGAGAAGTTCAGGAAGTGCTGATAAGAGTAATCGATTCCTCCATAGCATAAAGTGACGTAGATTGAAATAAACGTTTAAAGTAGCTACATTAAAGTAGCTAAGTCTCTAACTCAATATCATCCAAATTCCTCCACATTAATAACACGAATTATTTATCAATTTAGATCGACATTGATGTTGTAATCTTACCAGGAAAAGGTGGGCTTCTGATATCTAATATTTAAGACAAAATAAACATTTTACCATTGGTACACGAATCGTGTACCATAATGCGTTTCAGCGTCATTTTTAACTAATTTACAAGGGACTCGAAGAACGAGGCCAGGGATATTCCACGAGTCATGTCAAACGGTGACGCCATATTCTTATCTGAAGAGCGTGTGCAATAAATACTATCGGCGTAGACTGCAATAACCAGACGCTATTTCGCCGAACCTACCGAACCTAACTGATTTGAAATTAGAGTAAAAACAGAAACGACTGAATATAAATCAGTTTATATACATTTATATTACGTTGTGTCAGTTTCTAGGAGCCAAATATTAGCGATTTACCTCCTTTAAATAGTGTTAAATCTTCTTACATACAACACATTGATATCATAGTCTTCGCACCAAAACAAAATAAATCGAGGCTTGTGTGATCCCCCTGCCCCCACCCCCTTCAATTAGACTTGTTGATTAGCAGTACAGCATACATCCTTCTAGGGGACAAATTACATTTCATAGCAGATGTCAAGACATTCATTATAAATCTGTCAACCTACCAATAGTAAAGCACGTTCATAAGTATATTGTACTCTGTATACAGCGTGTTTCATAGACTGAATATACCGTGCCACTATTAACCGTTAGCTGTAGGTATATCGTCCTGCTAGCAATAGGGGGCGGGGGTGGATGGCCGAATGGTTAGCATGTGTGCGCTGTATAATAAGGTTTGTCATTGAGTCAGCTAACGTGGTTTCCATTCCGCGCTTGTACGAGACAAGGAGTTGAGTCGTCTGTCCAACCTCGTGGGTTTTCTCTGGGTCCTCCGGTTTCCTCCCACTGCTAAAGACCCCTACGCGCAAGCGAATTATTGAAATAAAAATGAACCATGTGTTAGTCCCGAAGTTACCGTGTTTGTGTCGAGTGGACGTTACCCCCCCCCCCCCCTCTCTCTCTCTTTCTCTCTCTCTCTCTTTCATGTGAGCAATAAATACGTGTTGTGTTTAACAGCTAGACAGTGACTGTCTTGGTTATTGCCACAGAGTCTAAGGAAGACGCATTATGCTATGGAACTTTTAAATGATTTTTGATTGCTAAGTATCTGAAAAGAAGCTTTATGGGAATGGTGATTCACATTTCGGGGAACTAAATTATTTTAATACAGCCCCAGATGTCGGTGCCTTGGCATACGGGTAATAATTGGGTTTTGACTCCGTTAATTTCTCAAGCTTCGTAAGCACTTTTCACCTATTCGATCAAACTTTTCCTGCAGAAACGTTCTCATTGGCATACTGTTTGACGATCACCACGGCGCTTGAAAACATCGTTCATTCAGAAACTTGATCACGACATTTGCCCTTTATTTCTTAGATACCCTTCAAACAGGGCACATGAGGGCGGGGCGGGGGGGGGGCAGCTATGACACATGTCCAGGGGCCCTGACCCTAGAGGGTCCCAGAGGTATGCTGCGTAAAGTTTTTCTTTTTAAATTTGTTGGTATAAATTAATAAAAATAAAAATGCTGTTATGTGGTCGTAAAGTAGAATAGAATCGGTGACTTTTCTGAATGCAGGTACCTAGTGGTGTGAGTAGGATAAAAATCGGATTTTGGTTAATTAAAAACTGTTTGATGAAGCTCTCGTCACCATCAAGGTACAAGGTACGCTACAATGATGGTGAGCGCGCCAATGATCATGTACTTGGTCTCGGTTATCGATCGCTCTATATAGACTGATTGGTATCCAATCATTTAAAAACAAAACTTAATTTTGATGAGGCTATTGATTCGTTCGCTTTCAAGTATGCACGAAGAGTTACGTTTGAATCCCTTTCTACATAATTTTTGGTTTTGACAAAAATTAACATCAACATTAAAAAGTTGAGCGAATCTTTTGAAGGATAAAATACATAAATATTTTATGAAATGGGGCCGCATTAATGTTGTTAATCCATCGATTTTTGTGTTAAAATGGCCTTCGATTGTTTTGCCGTCGAATCGACCAGTATATAGAAGAGATTAGTGATATGGGCGTGTATATATTTGCTGTATCAGTACTGATCGGGTATATTCGTCAAGATAGATACATAGAAACATCGGTCCATATATAGCTGTTTCCATTGTATATAAACCTCGAACGGAACCAATGATTGATAATGCTGTAGTTGACTGGTTCTCTAGAAAAAGAAAGTATGATTTCCAGAACATGAAAGGGTATATGAATATAAGGAATATTTAAAGGGTGTGTTATTATCGAGAACGTGGATTAATAATTCAGCAGCATAATGAACAGTGAGGCAGTAATTACAGGTATACTGGTGTATGTAATACAATGGGAAATCGTGTATCTGTTATCTAATACATGCGCCAGGATGGACACGTACCCGCAAATCAAGGAACAAAGTAGGCTAAATGTTGAAAGCTTCTTGGAGATAAGTCCATTACAAGTTTTACAATGTGCACGAGAATGTCAATTAAGGTCGGCTTGTGTTTCGTTCAATTATAATACACAAACTCGGCAATGTTTTCTTAATACTAAAGATAGTGCGGATGTACCATCGGGCCTTGAAGCTAACGGAGAATTTATTCATAGTGATATACAATCATGGCCAAAGGTAAGTACATATATAATACTTTCTTCATCTTATATTGTGAGTTCCACACACAACTCTTCTTGGATTTAAATACCTGATCGAAACTTACACAATCTGATCTACATGTATATTTCGTTTCGTTTTTTTTAAATACTTTCGATGGCCTATACTACATGAAGATTTGACCAATTGTAGCGGAAGGTCGCGTCAGAGGTAATACGAGCGGCTTTTGACCCTATAAACGTTAGACTTTGATTAACCAATCACCGTTGATGTTTCTAGTGGGTTACCCACAGTTACATGCAACTCACGCCAAAAACTCGCCGTAACAGACCGTTTCATTGGCTAATTCGTCGCATCAACTAGAACGCCTGTTATATAACAACTCTTCCAGACTCTAGTGTTGTGAAGACAAGTAAAAAGAAATTTTGAACTTTAAAAAACGAAACGGAATAGGATCTGTGTTATAATCAGATTGTATTAAATCGTAATAATAATTCTCTATCACCCAGAAAAATATTTTACGAATATTATTTTGTATGCGTTGTTAACATTTGAGAATAATAGGTCATTGCCTAGATTATCCTGTCGTTTACATTATCATAAACAAAGTCTAGGTGAGGTAACTAGTCCTAAAACTCAGGGGCGGATCCAGGAATTTTTGCAGGAGGGGGTTTGCCAGGTTTCTGAGACAATGTATCCCCCCCCCTCCTCCCGCATGGTCTCTATGGTCATTTTGGCGTATATACATACACATTGAGCTTTTTAAACAGAGAAATTCAACACCTCGTTTGATGTCAATTTTTTATTATGAATTAATACAATGACACTGTGATTCAATTTCATGGATACAAAGCATTAATTGTGATATCACATGATGTCTATATCATTATCTCGTGCTTTGAGTGCCCATGCTGTCGCACATCTGACGATAAAGGATAAAGCACACGGACGAGAAACTCTTCTCATAAAAAGTACGGATTTACAAAACAATTTATGTAGCTGAGCAGGGGGGGTGTCGAGTGTCGACCCCCCAATCACCCCCCCCCCCCTGGATCCGCCCCTGAATAGGGTGACCACCCGTCCCGCATTTCGCCAAATGTTTCCAAGTCCCGCGTCCCGAAAACCAACCAAACTGTCCCGCAATTGCTCACATGGAAGATTTCTATACAGTAATATGCGTGAATCTAGTCTCGCTATAGTCTATTTGAGTATTAGCCTAGTCAAAATACTGAAAGACGAAAGACCCACCACAAATTCCTTTAGAAGGTCTTTTGTACCAACATGTAGATCACCTTTCCCTGTACATCATTCTGAAAATCCACCGAAATCCACCGGCGTGCCCCCCCCCCCTCACTGGTGCAGGACAGAGAGCCTTGGTCAACGCATATTCATTCGGATGAGACGCAAAAGAATCCTTGGCAGTTGGAATTCGATATAAGACTATAGGCCGTGGCACCGGTCCCGGGCACAATTTCAATCATAGGACACAACATGTAGATCACCTTTCCCTGTACATCATTCTGAAAATCTACCGAAATCCACCGGTGTGCCCCCCCCCCGTCACTGGTGCAGGACAGAGGGCCTTGGTCAACGTATATTCATTCGGATGAGACGCAAAAGCATCCTTGGCAGTTGGAATTCGATATAAGAGTATAGGCCGTAGCACCGGTCCCGGGCACAATTTCGATCATAGGACACAATATGGCGTATGTCCGTCTTCATTAGCTCAGTCGGGCGTTAAATCCCATTTCAATTACGATATTTTAATGTAATAAACATAAGAAATGGCAAATATTGACAAAAATCAACGAATATAATTTATATAACATTGACACCTCACACTAAAACTACAACCACTATCAGCAGCGCAAACGACAACACCACGACCGTCACCATACTCAAAGAAAATTAAATTAAATTAAATTAAATGAATATAATTAATTCACATATTATATTTTAAAAAATATTGTATAGACTTGCACTACCAGTAGAAATCTCAGTTCTCAGACAGTACATCTTCAAAGATCTCCAAATATTAATTTACAACTCGGAAAACGTGCTTTGTCCTATGCTAGACCTTTTCTATGCAATAAACTACCAAAGTCAATTATTGTCAAAACAGTCCAGGGAGAGAGAGAAGAGAGAGAAAAAGACAAATGGAATTTTACGCCCACTCGAAACAAACTATAATTCGCTTGCACATAAGGTCTTTAGCTTTGGGAGGAAACCAGTGGACGAGGTTAGATGGCGACCCCATTCCTTGTAACGTACAAGCAGGGAATCGAAGCTACGCCATTTGACTCAATGACAGAACTTATGATCTAAAATGCATGCGTTAACCAATGGGCCACCCCCCCCCCCTCTTACCCAAAGAATAATAAAATTAAATAAATACTAGTATTTCTTACATGGTGAATCACAAACAAAAAAACATTAGCTGACTGGGGCATTTGCCGTGACCGAAGGCTATGTAGTTGTATATATATATATATATATAAAACTACTGGAAGACAACGGGTGTGTCGAATTGCTTGTTCTTTTATTTTGATTGTGTAAAGGTATCTTGTACGTGGTGATCAACCAGGGACAGTAAAAGATGAATTACGTAAGATTTAGATAAAGAGCTGACAGTTCTTGCAGTAATATATAGTTTAAACATACATTATACAAGAGCTAAATCTGCCTTTTGCAGGCCTTTCTTTAGGCTTGAAATGTTATATAAACCATTAGAAATTTATTAACAAAACAAGACCATAATCATTAACTCTCGGTGGTATTGGATACTCGAGATTTAACTAGATTAGAACGGTTCGCCATTTAAAAATTTAATTTAAAAATGGGAAAGCAAGGCTTAGTCTCGAATATACCAGAGAGAAGGAGGGATGGGTTTTAAGTCCACTCGACACAAACTAGGTCATTTTGGGACTAACACATGATTTAATTTTATTTCAATCATTCGCATGCGCGTACGGGTCTTTAGCAGTGGGAGGAAACCAGAAGACCCAGAGAAAACCCACGAGGTTGGACAGGCGACCGCGACACTCCTTGTCACGTACAACCGGGGAATCGAAACCACGCCAGTTGACTCAATGACAGACCTTATGATACAGCTCGCACGTGCTAACCATTCGGCCATCCAGCCCCCAGATCTTAAATAATGCATCTTTAACCAGCATAACACCCTTTATACTAAGTTATTATAAAATCTAAATCAGTTTCACAACATTAAGCATGATTGAACTTTACCGATAAAATCATTTGATTGTAACTTAAAAATTCAATTCAACGACAACGCACCCTTTCAAACGGTTGTGTCGCACAAATTAATAATTTATATATTTTGTTTGAAATGAAAGATATGAATATTATATGACTTGAATTTATATTGTTGCTATCTATTATTATCCTACAAGATTCGTGGTAAATATCATATGACACACGAATACAAAACAGGCTTGTGTGAATATTTCATAGTTTGATTTTCTATTGTTGCTATGACGAAACGTGAAGTGACTATATCAACATTGTTATGCATACTGCCTCGGTTTTTTTTTTTAAAAAAAAAGATGATGTCCGGCAATATGATCAAGCAAAGGTGGTCACCCTACCCTGAAAACAAGATGTCGATGCCCATGAAATTAATTTAAGAATGCCATTTCAGAAATTCCATCTGGTTGCATTGCCAGTTCAATATCCTCAACTCTTAATTTTTTTTATTGTAAAATTTCTCTCTTCATGGGCCATATCACGATTCATGTTTGTTTATATTAATGCAATAATTATGGGATTTATTGCGGGAAGGAGCGCAACTCTTACTTGACTTGGCAAAGATACTGGATAATCAACCACATAAAAAAACTCGTGGTTACGCATGGGCAATGGAACTTTTCGTCAAATATTGATGACGTTCCCAGACCCTCCGTACACATTAGCACTTGTCAGGTACATATTCTATTAATGTTTTGATAATCTCCAAGTAACAAACAAATACAAACCGATAATGTCACGTGACAAACATGGCTACTAATAAAATTAGATCCTCACGGCAGGGGTAGTTTTCAACCGATTAAAATATTTTGAGAGGGGATTATTTGAAGAAAACTTTCCACAGATAAATTAATTTGAAAATGTTTTCAGTATAAATATATCATCAAGCTACAAGGTCTCTACGCGAGTAGAAACGTTTAAACCGATGTTTATATGTCCACATATCAGTATAGGCGTATCATTTCGTCAACATGTCCGTCAGTCTGTCCGTTAACAATTAGCATGTGAACACGATAGAAATGAAATGAAATGAAATGGAGTTTAACGTCCTACTGTTCTGCTCCAATGCTTGGCTAATGAAGACGGGCATACGCCATACAGTGTGTAATGAGGGAAATTTTGCCCGGGCAGCGGCGCTACGGCCTACTATTATATCGAATTCCAACTGCCAAGGGATCTTTTACTTGCATTCTAATGTATACACGGGACCTCGATTTTTCGTCTCATCCGAAGGACTAGACAGCTGTCCTTGTCGGGCCCTCCGTCCTGCATCACTGACAAGGGGGAACCACGCCGGAAAATCTCGATGACCAGGCTAGAGAGCCAGCGTCTTACCCACTTAGCCACGTGATCCCCGAACGCGATAGAGGCTGTAGTCTTTGGCAGCTGTTTTCAAACTTGGTGGGATGGAATGAAATGGGGGTTTAACGCCCTACTGTTCTGTCCCGACTGGGCTATTAGACGGGCATACGCCATACAGTGTGCAACGAGGGGAATTTTGCCCGGGCAGTGGCACTATGACCTACTCTTATATCGAAATCCAACTGCCAAGGGGTCTTTTACGTGCATGCCAATGTTTCAGACAGGTCCTTGATTTTTTGTCCAATCCGAACGACTAGACAGCTGTCCTTGTCAGGCCCTCCGTAATGCGCCACTGACAAGTGGAAACCACGTCGGAAAATCCCAATGAACTTTCTCGGCCAATGCAGGGATCGAACACGTGACTTCCAGGCTAGCGAGCCAGCGTCTTACCCGACCTCCAGGCTAGCGAACCAGCGTCTTACCCACTTAGCTACCGTGACTGCAACTTGGTGGGAAGCATTTCAGTTCAGGAATAATGTTCTGATGGAGGTATTGTTGATTCTAATCGTTAAAAAAGTAATTTGCTTCAAATCCTTCTCAAAACAGTGTAATTGTCACGGAATACCCTTGCTATAAAAAATCGATCAAAAGAGGTCATGTTTGTGTCACGTGACTTACGGGTACGAAATCGGAGGAGAATTCATTGCATACACAAGACGAAGTTGTCTTTAATCGCAAACTATTTATTATAAATATCGAAGCCTAATTATAAATTATCCACTGCCCGTGTCATTTTCCGTAATTTTTATCTCAGAAAGTGTTGTACGTCTAACTCTTCATAAAGTTTATCAACATGAACATCAAACGCTCAATTTCCGCGTACAACCTTTGACGTGACGCGTGCAGATATTCCGAATCGTCGGGCTGTCAATTAGGGGAAGCCTGACATTTTTGTCCTGTATACGCTCCATGGGTGTTTTTCAGGGAATCGAGTATTTTTCTAGTAAGATTGGATATCTCTACTTTCCATATATACATGTACAAAAATTGCCATACTTTTATTGGAAATAACCACCTGATAAATACTTTTCTGGGAACGTATCTTTAAAGCTTCTTGGTAACTACAATGAACTACAGACACGTCTTAAATGTAACGTTTGCTTCTATGTAAATTGAACTTGGGGCTTAATATAAGCCTAATGCCTCTGTGCGTTATTAGCGTTGTCCACGGCTTAATTCACTACTTATTCATTAGTTAAAGTAGCTAAGTCTCTAACTCAATATCATCCAAAATCTTCAACATTTAAACACGAATTATTTGTCAATTTAAAACAACATTGATGCTGTGATCTTACCGGAAAAGGGTGGGCTTCTGATATCCAATATTTAAGACAAAATAAATATTTTACCATTGGTACACGAATCGTGTACCATAATGCGTTTCAGCCCCAGTTCTAGCAAGAGACTAGAGGAACGAGGCTAGACATTGCACCAAACCAAACGGCTTATGTAGACTGGAATAACCAGACGCTAGGAATTTGCACTCGATTGAGACTGCTGGCTTATTTCACGGAACATAACTGATTTGAAATTAGAGTAAAAACGGAAACGATTGAATGTAAATCAGTTTATATACATTCATAATACGGTATTATATGAGTTGCGACCCACTTGTGTCAATTTCTAGGTCCCAAATATTAGCGATTTAGCTCCTTTAAAGAAAATATATCAACTTCGCAAAGGAAGCCATGATCCAGGACCCCATGGGCACAATGGAACTTTTTATTGATGCGTATTTCTAAGTAGATTTTTTTCTGGTCAATTATTTAATTATTTATAAACAATTTGCGGTTGGCTTTTAATTTCACTGACGCGATGATTTCACGGCAATTAAACATCCCTCGTCACGGTAACCAAAAACCAGATGAGACACTGGGGACATCTCACTGTGCCCCCTGCTATTGTTCTCTTGGGGGAATTAATCAAGCAAGGGGATTATCGAATACAATGGTGTTAAAAGTATAGTCTGTTTTTTTAAACTACTAGGTTTAAACTAATTAACAACTTTATTCACAATAAATTTCATAAAAGTAACAACAAATACATGTATCAAACTTAAATCATAACCCTACTAAATGTGATATGGCGTCAGTATATTCCATTTAACAGTTTGATTTTTAGATCATTAATAGATTCTTCTACTCTTTTATATTTTCGTCTTTTAGGGGGCAATCGTCCCCCGTTATCCAATTGAACTATTGTATTTTCAGTAAAAGTCTGCTGGTGCTATTGGGTTTCGTATATTTTACTCTGTACTTATACCCCAAATTAACTAAATTTTGACCTCCTTGAGAATTTGGAATAAACCCTGTGCGAACTTGAGCCATTTTAAAAGATATAATGTAATTGGGGGTGACAACTATCCTTATATAATGATAGTGAGTTTCTAATCATATATTTGATTGATTTATGAGTACTGTCTGAATGAAAGGTAGGTCAATAATATTTAAGACACTCGTTAACCGATGACACGTGAACTTAACTTATATATTTTAATCATTAAAATAATTAAATTTTAACTAGGTGAACAGTACTAATAAGGATACAGTCTATAATCCTTTGTTTACTTAAATTTTCAAACCACTACCCTATAACACCAGTTGATTGGGGGGCACAGTGAGATTAAACCGAGACACTACTCCAGGTAGCAGCCATCTTTAAATAGATTAGTACAAGACTATCTTACGATCTTGGGACCTGTTTCACGAAATTTTAACTAAGATAAAATCCAAGGTTTAGTAATTTGATTGGATAATATTAGATTGATTTTAGTCCTTAGCCAATCAAAATTGAAGTATCTACTAAAATTTGGATTTTATCTTTAGTTAAGATTTCGAGAAACAGGGCCCAGGTTAATTATGTTATGGAATTCGGTATGGGCTTCCCTGGACTCCACCTTGTGTACTTTAATATAATGAAACTCTTGAAACCCGCAGTGTGTTCTAAATGCTTGTATATTACCGTAATACTACAATATTCTATCTAATTGTCGACCATGTTATAGGTTATAACTCCCGTACACTAAGCAGGGGCTAAGAGAGGGACGCCCCCTTCAGTTTTTGCGCCCTCTCGCAAAGGACAAAAATCACAGGGTTTCAGTGCGTTTTTTAACATTACAATCATAAGCATAATGCTTGTCGTGGGTCAGATAATGCTACAAATCGACTCTATATTCCACACAGTCCAATATTACCCAGTTCCACTGGCTGGGAGGGACTGCCCCCCCCCCCCGCACACACACCCACACACACACCCACACACACACACACACACATATATATATATATATATATATATATATTGCTTTTGGGGGAGCCCGGGCGGGATCTTGTTCCTAACACTACGCAGAACAGTATAGTTTCAGCATCGTATCCAAGACCAAGATAAATGATCCTATTATATACAGCGCACTACTCAGCGTCGTGTTTATTCTTTCTTTAGAAATGGGGGGTTGGATGGCTGAATGGTTAGCGTGTGCGCGCTGTATCATAAAGTCTGTCATTGAGTCAATTGGCGTGGTTTCGATTCCCCAGTTGTACGTGACAAGGAGTAGGGCCGTTTGTCCAACCTCCGGTTTCCTCCTACTGCTAAAGACCCCTACGCGCAGGCGAATTTTTGAAATAAAATTGAACCATGTGTTAGTCCCGAAATGACCTAGTTTGTGTAGAGTGGACGTTAAACCCCATTTCTCTCTCTCTTTCTTTAGACATTATCAATATTTTATTTGGTATTTTTTGTAGAATCTGGCTGAAGGCTGTATTAACCATGGATGTCCTATGAATACGTTTTGTGAAAGTGATTTACATATTGGTATTACCTGTATTCAAGGTATGTATTTATTTAAATAATACCTGATAAATATCTTAATAACACTGTAAACGTTGTTGACGAGAATAAAGTTAAAGTACCTGTAGTTCAAAATCTCAATCCATCTAAATCGTCGTATGGCAAAAATTTCAAGCTCCGATTCACGCTATTAAATATCTAGTGTTAAATTAGATAAACTACCATAAATATTCTACCCAAAAAATCCCAAGCTTTATAGATATAAACAATCGGATTAAAATAAACATCTATATTTCGTTTCGTTTTTGTTTTTTTATACTTTCCATGGTCTACACTACACGAAGATCTCGCCAGTTGTTTTGGGAGGTCGCGTCAGAAGTCCTACGAGCGGCTGTTGACCCTATGACGTCAGATATTTGATTAATGTTTGATGTTTCTGGTGGATTACCCACAGTTCCGTACGTGCGCCCCACGCCAAAAGCTCGCCGTAACCAACCGTTTGATTGGCTAATCCCTCACATCATCAAGAACACGCCAATGATAACTCCCCCAGGTCCTAGTGTAGTAAAGACAAGTAAAACCAAATTTTGAAGTATAAAAAAAGAAACGAAATAGGAAATTTTGAACTATATAAAACAAAACGAAATAGGATCTGTGTTTTGATCAGATTGAGATATGAATAGATATTTTAAAATTCTTCAGTATACTGATATTGGAATTAATGAGGGAATTCCAATCCAAAGGACTAAGCGACACCCACCAGTAATTCAGTGAAATACAATGTCGGCACGGGGGTTTTTGCTATAGAAGTGGTTGTAATTACTTCAGAGGCAATGGGTATGTGGTGGGAAGCGACGGGGACTAATAGTCTACCTGTGTCCAACGTCCATTTTCTTTTTCCATGGTCAAAAATTAAACATACATTATGCAAGAGCTAAATCTGCCTATTGCAAGTCTTTATTTAGGCTTCAGATGTTATACAAAATATTAATTAGATCTTTATTTACACGACAAGCTCAAAATCAACTCTATAGACCCTCGGATGGCTTGAATACAGCTTGGATTTAAACAGTCGTCCATTTAAAATTAAATCAAGAAATGGCCGACCAAGCTAACGTTTACTGTTAGTCCCTGACGTCACCACTGGAAACTGGTTTTGAAAGGTCTACCAAGCGAGGGTACCATAGCCATTGAGAATGTTACTTGATAATCGAGAATATATAGGTGGAGTTATCGTCTGTCAATCAAACGATCGATAATTCTCGTAGACGGTGCGGACACAGTTGATGCCTGTTTCTAGTCCTAACTTACAACAGTGACAACTCCATTCAGAATAAAGTAATTGGACTGAAATATTAAATATTTTCTTTTTTTATCATCCATTTTTGAATTATTATAGCAAGAATAACCAACTCTTTATTAAACTCTTAACTAATCTTTAACCCTTTGTAGAAGTATGGAATATGACCACGGATCAAATAGTGACAACAAAAGGTCAAGCAGATACAACGAGTCAAACAGACACAACGACGAGTCAAGCAGACACAACAACAGAAGGGGGGTTCAAGCTTGTACCTGTAACCGTGAACGGTGTTAGTGTTAAAAAACTGGAAGTGACGTCAACTTTAACGTCAGCAGAGATTGAAAATTTAATAATAACACACGGCGCATGTCTAGAGAGCTGTATCGGTATAGCTAATGGCGACTACCAATTCTGTGGTGGGTGTACAAAATATGCAACTTGTTCAAATCATATATTGACTGAACGACCTTGTCCTAGTACTGTCAGGTGGGATCAGAATATACGAGAATGTGTCGCCTCTTCTTCTACATGTTTATATTAGCAATACCTGTGATATTATAAAGACATTGTAACGAACAATATCAGCATGATATAATCTTTAAGTGGTATATAGCGATCGGTAAACACATTAACAGAACAGAGTATTTATGGGATACAATCACTAGTTTTATTCTAAAAGCACAACGTTTTTATAAGTATCCTCTTATCGTTATCAGCATGATATTTATTGATACCAATTATGACTGATTATTTTGAATGATCTGAATAATCGACCATGGCTACTCAAGCCTTGTTGGGTAGAGTTAACCAGATGCTCATGGAAATTTTACGCAGTATATTGACGCTTTTCACCGTTACAAACACTCCCAACTTCAGAGGCAAGTTTGCTGGGATTACAGATATAAGTGCGTACTTTATGAAATATTATTTTATTTACCACGTAAATGCGCCCATCAATGCGGACAGATGTTCATGAGCGTTAATGTTCGTGGTACATTTTCAGTTTACTCATCAGCAACAACGTGGCTGGTCGGTCAGTTGAACACTGTGTGTGTAAATATTGGTGTATCGGTCGGGCCGAGTGGTGTGGTGGTGGTGATGATGTACAAGTGATATACTATACTAGTGTCTGTATAAATATACATGTATCTGGAAGGGGAAAATCGTCTGTAACGGTGACACCGCTATTATAATTACTACCCGTGTGTGTGTTTTTAGATGTGATAGATGTTTATGCATTGTTTTAAATATTGTCGATATTAAACGGGTTTCGTGGTCTCTGAGGATGACGAGGGTTCCATTATGTCTAGGAAAAGTTCAATATTGAAATCTATTTACATGTACATATATTATGTATGAATGTGTTATTCAAGTGCTTATTTAGTCTTGTACTGTTTTGTAATTTGTCGATAAATAATATTTTTTCACCGTCGTTCGAGTGGGGCCATTGACTGTTAATAATGAGAGTGGGTGTATTACTATTGACAACGAGAAATTTTTTATTAATATTAAACAGTATAATAAAGAAAAATTGGAAGGCAAAGATATCGACCTTCTGGTGTATGCTATACTTTGGGTATACTCGATTGAACTTTCCGGAATTAAAGTCTCTCAATTCGTGTCAATCGAGTGAAAAAGAGAATTTCGAGGTCAAACGCATGTGCCGACTGCATAAGAAATATCTCAACCAATCAAGACAGCTGAAACATATTTGTTACTTAAAATACGTCACGTTTCTACTCACACCACCTCAGCTGTCGGGACTGGCAGAACTGTGACAGGGTTGCATTCCGTATCACTTGATTGCGATTTTGTCAATTCGGGACGTTCTGGACTGACAATAGAGCACTCACAGTGTCTCTAGTATCTATGTCTAATACAGTATTGTGCAGGGCCCGTGAGTGGGGGAGTTGGGCAGCCTGGGCCTTGAGGAGCCCGGAGGTATGCCAAGTAATGTTTTAAAATAGAACACCGTTGCTTGATCGTAAAGTAGAAACATTCCTGAATATGGAAAGACCCCGATCCCGCTCGCCGAGTTGCTTGTCATAGGGTCCGGGGGTCCTGTCGTTGGCCCTGGTATTGTGTGATTATTTTTATATATATGTCCATATTAATAATTTAAATAATACTATTACAATATGTTCGTTACGTATATAAACTGATTTACATTCAATTGTTTCCGTTTTGACTCTAATTTAAAATCAGTTACCTCCAGCGGAATACGGCATGAGTCTCAACCGAATAGCAATTTATAGCGTCTAGTTGTTCTAGTCTATTGTGCATGTTCTCTAGATAAGATATGGCGTGACCGTTTGACATGAGTTGTGGAATATCACACTGATCAGCAGTGAATATTCGCTAGGCCGCGACAATAACTGATAAGCATGAAATCGATGCGACTTAATGAGCAAGAAATATTAACTTTTTTCCTGCGACAAATTAAATTCTAAAACATTTTTTTATGTATTGGAAAAATAAATAAAGCCATTTGACGTATTTGTAGGTAAAAAGTATTTCCTATTTAGTGTAAATGGGTATTAAAATGACTAAAAGGCAGCATTCCGCCCGAAGCAGTAACGTCTTATGTAAACAATGCACGCGCCATTCAGCCTAATGGCATTAACCCTAACCCTAACCCAACCCCTAACCGTAGTCATCTTTGACAGAGATATTACTAGACTCGTAATTCTCTGTGAAACAGATTGGTGGAATATGTCTAGCCTCGTTCTTTCTGGTCACTTGTTACAAATAACGCTGAAACGCATTATGGTATACGATTCGTGTACCAATGGTAAAATGTTTATTTTGTCTTAAATATTGGATATCAGAAGCCTACCTTCTTCCCGGTAAGATCACAACATCAATGTTGATTTGAATTGACAAATAAGTCGCATATTGATTTAGAGATTTAGTTACTTTAAGCAAGTACACAAAGCGAATTAAATCATGATATAGTTTCTAGAATGGAAACCAACGTTACCGTCCGTCAAAGAGATTTCATCTTTAAAAGAAATTGATTATATATTTGAACCTCAAATAAACTTAAGACATATTCGTATATTTTAAATACACTGATCTTGTATAGATATGTTTGTTTTGTTAATCTAATATTTCTTAATATATGAGATGTTTGTATATTTATTGTTTTACTGATCACCTACAACAATTATATTGTATTGGAGAGGACTCCTTTGTAAGTTTGTGCAACTCTTGTCCGATCGGTTTATTTTAAAGTAATAAAATATGTTTAAATCAAAGGAATTAGCGGCGTCATGGTAACACGGACGAAGCGGCGCCATGGTAACACGGACGAAGCGGCGTCATGGTAACACGGACGAAGCAAACGCAATCTGATTAAAACACAGATCATATTTCGTTTCGTTTTTTATAGTTAAAAATTTCGTTTTACTTGTCGTTACTGCACTAGGTACAGTAGCGGATTATCAGTGAGGCTGATGAGGCTGCAGCCTCAGGCCTAAAGATTTTTTAAAAAAATTTTTTTTAGACTTGTCTAATACGATTAAAAACGTATAGAAAATGAATGTTAGGGGGGGGGTGGGTTTAGGCCCAACGGGAATCAACATAGGCCCTGACCCGAAATTAATTAGGCCCACGCCATTTTAAATAGGCCCTCCAGCAACTGCCGCCTCAGGCCTTGGTGGAGCTTAATCCGCCACTGACTAGGTAGAGGCCATCGAAGGGTAGATTTAACTCTTAACTACTGTATTTTAATCAGCCGGTGAACGGTCGGTAGACTGGTCGGTAGACTGGTTTCAGCAAGACTAATTTCAAACCAAGGGTGTGTAACCTATTTTGCACTCATAAGCAGGCAGACCACCATTAGTTTCCCCTTTGACTTCAAGGTTAATTCTGGCCTCTTTGCCAACCTCCAACTTTTTTCCAGAATTTTCACTACAGTCAGAGGAACAAATGGTCATGTCTTTGCACTAAAATTTGTATGAGGTTGAGCACCAAAATTTTGAGATACACAAACTTGAAGAAGCATACTAAAAACATGTAACTAGTTGCCGTACATATCGCCGTGGCCAACCTGATAACCCCGTTATCCTTCCGCCTCCAAATCATGAATATTTACCAAAACCTGGCAGAAAATGTTAATTCAAACCCTCCTCGTCCATTCTAGATCAAAACATCAACAAAAATGGGCATGCAAAGGGGGGGGGGGGGGGAAAGACAGAGAGAGAATTGCTATAAATAGACGACCTACAATGGTTAAATTTAATGGTGGTCTGCCTCTATAAATGGCCGGATGTAATGCCTACTTGTCGTTTACCTTTAATCAGCCGATTTTTTTTATTGATCTTTAAATGGATATAACTTGTTACAAACAACATTTAGTGACTATAAATGGGAGAAACTAGGTCAAGGATTTTTATTTAAATAAATAATGTGGTATAATTGTCGAAATATTTTGATATATTTACTATATATGTCGGGACACCCTGCTAATATACTATTCAAAAAAAGTAGGGGATATTTGATTTTTAAGTGTTATTAAAGTCACCTAATGAAACTGACGAAGAAATAAATGACAAAATGAAATGAAGTTCACATTCATCGATTTATTCCAAATGATCGTTAGACTAAGTAAGGCACAGACTGACCATTATAAGAGTAAAATGATACCCGGGGTCAAATAGCAAAGTTACCACAGCATCACAACCAAGTCAGTAACGGGTAAATCCTCCTCTATTTGCCAAACAAGCATTGATCCGACGTGGCATACTCCTAATGAGACGTCTAAGGTCATTTTGGTCCAGATTGTCCCATTCCTGTTGCAACGCAGCAGCAAGTTCTTGGACATTGGCAGGACGTTGTTGACGTTGACGTAACCTCTGTCCAAGCATGTCCCAGACATGCTCGATGGGGGAGAGGTCGGGACTCAGTGCTGGCCAAGGTAATGTGGTGATGTTCTGTTGTTGGAGGTAACCTGTAACGATCCTGGCCCTGTGACATCTTGCGTTGTCATCCTGGAAGATGAAACGGCGGCCATGACGTCGTGCGAACGGCACAACATGGACTGCCAAGATGTTGTCCCGGTAGTACTGGCCTGTAACACGCCCTGCAACAACATGTAAAGCCGTTCTTCCAGCAACAGTGATGCCTCCCCACACCATAACAGAACCACCCCCAAATCGATCATGTCTGATGACGTTAACGTCTTGGAAGCGCTCGTTTCGACGACGCCACACCCTCTTACGTCTGTCCAAAAAATCAACAGTGAACCTTGACTCATCTGAAAACATCACATTGCTCCAGCGTCGATTATCCCAGTGTTGACGATCCCTACACCAACGACGTCTTGCCTGAATGTGATGATCTCTCAAACAAGGGATCACGCGAGGACGTCGGGCGCGAAGGTGACCCCTATGCAGTCGATTCCGAATCGTCTGGCCACTCACTCTCACACCAGTGTCTGTTTGAAGACGAGCGCTGATCTGATTTGCTGTGATGTCACGATTTCTCAAGGCCATGGTACGGATAAATCGATCCTGTGCTTGAGTTGTCGCCCTTGGTCGACCTGAGCGTGGTCTGTCCTGTACAGATTGTGTATCACGGTATCTGGACCATAGCCTGCTTATGACAGACTGAGAAACATTCATCGTCCGCGCCACAACCGCCTGTGTTGTGCCGATCTGTAGCATGCCAAGGGCACGTAACCTTTCATTTTGGGTAAGCCGACGCATATCAAAATTTGTTTTCTGGTCACTAAAACAATTAAACTGATGTTTCCACCCTGGAATTCAATGCCACAATGACTGTAACATTCAAAGTCAGAGTCGTGCAAATCTTGGGTTGGACCCCCATGATGATCCCAAGCATCACCTGCATTCCATGCGGTAGCTATTGGTGAGTTTGGGCGTTACATGTAACTGGAAATGTTTCTTCTGTTAGGTTCTATAGTGACTTTTTTCGTAGTCATTTGCATATTTTAGTATTATGCCCCCAAAATCAAATATCCCCTACTTTTTTTGAATAGTATAGTATTGTACATATCTGTATAAATTATATAGAATTTTGACGGGAGAGAGAGAGAGAAATGGGGTTTAACGTCCACTCGACACAAACTGGGTCATTTCGGGACTACCATATGGTTTAATTTTATTTACATAATTCGCTTGCGCTTAGGGGTCTTTAGCAGTGGGAGGAAACCGGAGGACCCGGAGAAAACCCACGAGGTTGGACAGGCGACCCTACTCCTTGCCACGTACAACCGGGAATTTTGACGGTTTTCTTAGATTATAAAATTTAGTAAAGAAGATTAAATATGGATTAATAACACTGGTTTTATAATCTGTTATACTGTATTTACAATCTGATTAAAATACACCCAGATCCTAGTGTAGTACAGATAAGTAAAACGAAATTTTGGACTATAAAAAACGAAACGAAATAGGATCCGTGCATTTAGTTAAAGATACATTATGGGAGATTCGATAACGAGTTGGCAGTTCTGACTATAATAGTTAAAAACTAGATATAACTTAAAGGCAATTTGCTGAAAATTTCATTCAAATTGATCCACTATGAACCGAAAACTAAGCGAATGAAATTTCTGCCTAGCCTCGGTCATCATTACTAAAGTCAGTACGATAAACAGCATAGTCTCGATTATTTATTTAATCGTTTAATCGAGAAGGAAAGTTGTGCAGTAAATCGGCTCACAATTCACTTAAGATCGCAGGCTAGCGATGCCATCTAGAGTTGATTATGGTCTGGATAAGTTAATTAATGTCTAATTAATAATTTAGATAACATTTCAGGCCTAAAGAAAGACCTGCAATAGACAGATTTAGCTCTTGCACAAAGTATGTTTAATTGAACAAGAAATATGGAATATATAATCTATAAACCCTGTAGTAGAATATATCAAGGACGAAAACACATGAACAAATGGTTAAATCTTCAATAAGCCAGAACGCTAATGGACAATAATGACTGAAGTACGTTCTTTAGAAAGTAAATTATAGTAATGCTGTTCAGTTGTTTTAATAACGTAGCTTCCGACACTGAATTGACAAGCTAACAACTATGACTAGATAGATATAATGAAATACAGGATGGTATTTTTAAAGAAATTATTGAAACCAGGATATAAGGGCCTATTGAACATTATTATTCTCTTATTCAATAATCGATCAATTTATTTCTCTAAAAAAAACAAACATCACATAATGAAGATTACAAAATCTATAGAAAATGTATCGGTTGTTTTTGCGTTATTTCCGGTCTATTCCCACAAGTTGTATAAACTGTGTATACATAGTAGAGATTGACGTACATCTTATAAGATACTAGAGAGTCGGGGGTGGGGGTCCACAATTTTAAGATTCGCCGTGTGCAAGTTTTTTAAAATTGTTTATGGCAGGCTATGCATGAAAATCGGTAAACCTTAAAGTTTAGCATAATAATATGATATTAAAAGTTATTCTTGAACGGAGACATCACAAACAATTATCAAGGGTAATGTTTGCTTAATACGTAAATCGTCCCCTCCCCACCCCCACCCACACGGACTAGGCTGATGAAGTCGGCCACGCCCTTAACACTGAACTATACGAGAGAGAGAGAGGGGGGGGGGGGGTTAACGTCCACTCGACACAAACCAGGTCAACATATGGTTCAATTTTATTTCAATAATTCGCTTGCGCGTAGGGATCTTTAGCAGTGAAAGGAAACCAGAGAAAACCCACGAGGTTGGACGTACAACCGGGGAATCGAAACCACGCCTGTTGGCTCAATGACAGACCCCCTCACCCTGCACTATACATCTACCGATATAAGCAATCCACTTATCGGTCATTATAGACGAAACCAGCGACAATATGAACTAAATAACATCAAACCAGCATTAGCTACCAATTAGCCATTTTCAGGTGAAATGGTAGATAATTTCCAGACTCGGATTCAATCGATTCTAAAGATACCTTAAGAGTAATTAGTAAATGTTTCGGCTATGTGGCACGGAAAGAACTGAGCGACTAATACGATCAGCAAATTGGAACAAGGATTTAGTAACAATGGCAATTAACTGTGCGATGTCACAAAACAACTAAATTCGTTAAGCCCAATCCTTATACCAAGCGGTCCAAGCATCCTCAAAAAATGAAAGAGAGAGAAAATTAGGTTTTACGTCCACTCGACACAAACTAGGTCATATCGGAACTAACATGGTTAATTTTATTTCAATAATTTGCTTGCGCGTAGGGGTGTTTAGCAGTGGCAGGTCCCGGAGAAAACCCACGAGGTTTGACAGGCGACCCAACACGGAAATCGAAACCACATCAGTTGACTCAATGACAGACACCCCCCCACCCCCCCACACACACACACTTTAAAAAATAAAGCAAAATGAAATGAAATGAAATGAAATGGGGTTTAACGTCCTACTGTTTTGCTCCGAACTGGGCTAATGAAGACGGGCATACGCCATACAGTGTGCTATGAGGGAAATTTTGCCCGGACAGCGGCACTACGGCCTACTCTTATATCGAATTCCAACTGCCAAGGGATCTATTACGTGCACGCCAATGTGTACACGGGACCTCGGTTTTTCGTCTCATCCGAATGACTAGACAGCTGTCCTTGTCAGGCCCTCCGTCCTGCATCACTCACAAGGGGGAATCACGCCGGAAAATCGGGATGAACTTTCTCGGCCAATGCAGGGATCGAACACCCGACCTCCAGGCTAGCGAGCCAGCGCCTTACCCACTTAGCCACCGTGATCCCAAAAAAAAAAAAAAAATAAAAAAAAAAAAAAATAAAGCAAAATGGTACTAAAATTATACACAATGCATGACAAATGGGGTTGGATGGAATTCAGGGATGTAGAATGCTTGGGGTTGAACTAATGAATGTGTGGAATGATACGGTGGAACCAATGGATATCACATTATTACTGGAATGATTGTCGTTAGATCATTGGTCCGCGGTTAATAGACCCGGTTTGTTTCTATGCCAAAGAATCCAATCTCATAGCAGTAAGTAAACGACATAAAAACATTTATATACATGTTGATTAAGTTATTTTTTATGTGGTCGTTGTTGGAACAGGAATGATCTGACAAAAAAATATTACCATCAAACGTTTGTAGAAAGTAGCGGGATACGTCAAACCATTCACCAATACACCCAAGAATTTTGATAAACGCGGGCCTTAATCCGAAAAGCACAGAGGTCGCCGTTTTCCTAAATTTATACAAAAAGGAGTGTTATGTACACTTGGTTGGTAATTCACAGTCATAAGTAATGTATAAATATCAAAAAGTCATCTCGGCCTCGGTATATCGCCATATTTGTTTAAGACCGCCAACCATGGCGTCTTCCTTACTAAATGTATATTATAGCGACATTTATCGGGGAAACCTCAAAATTTTGGTGAAACTGCCGAAATAAACTGAACAAGTCCCGTCATGTTCAATCTTTGAAGGAATACAAGTTTCTGTGTGAATCAGAAAGTCGTATATATTACGCAGGTAAGTTCTTGTTTTATTTCTGTGTCAAGAAAAAAATAGCCTATCAAGTTGGAATACTTCAATTTGACCCCCCCCCCCACACCCATAACCTCCCCTCCCCTCCCATCCCATCCCACTTTTCTTGTAGTTTTACCCTGCATCATTTATAACTTCTTTTAAACAGGGGGGTCACGGTGGCTAAGTGGCTAAGAGGCTGGCTCGCTCGTCTGGAGATCGGGTGTTCGATCTCTGCATTGGCCGAGAAAGTTCATCCAGATTTTCCGGCGTAGTTTCCCCTTGTCAGTGGTGCAGGACGGAGGGCCTGACAAAGACAGTTGTCTAGTCGTTCGGATGGGACAACAAACCGAGGTCCCGGTTACACAATGGCGTGTACGTAAAAGATCCCTTGATAGTTAGAATTCGATATAAGAGTAGACCGTAGTGCCGCTGTCCAGGCAAAATTTCCCTCGTATCAAACTGTATGGCATATGCCCGTCTTCATTAGCTCAGTTCGGAGTAGTACGTTAAACCCCATTCCATTTCATTTCTTTCAAAGATGGTGCGCTGAGTTAAGAGTACAGACTGGGTATGCTCTGTTGGTCTTTCAGGCAGAAATAGTAGAATTTCATTTCTCCATTTTTTACAATCATTTCCTATTTCAAACGTTGACGTCATATGAAATATGCTTAATCATTGCTGTTTAATAACTCTTTAATGATCCAAATCAAAAATATAGATTAGTTTTCAAAAAGACAGGAAATTGATGAGAGTAATGAAATGACGAACACATGAAATCACATCAATGTAATAATTCTGTCAGATCTCCAATTACACGAAACCAATACATGTACAAATAATGTTCACCACAACCGAGTTATTAATTTATACCTCAGCTTTTATACATGATAAATTGCTTTCTGGACAAAGCATGAACGATTATTTTTGCTTTTGTTCAATATACTATGTAATTATTCGGAGATTTTCAAAAAAGAAAAAAAAGAAAAAAAAAACAACACATGTATTTTATGTGTAGATTTGTTTTTAGTTCGAAGGAGATTAAAATATGGATGCCAAGGATTTCGCTAAAATTACGGAAATTAAATAGGATCACGTTATTTTTTTTTTAAAATAGCCTATAATTAGTAACTGGAAATTTCAACTTTGCAATTGGAAATTTCGACTACTCTTATATCGAATTCCAACTGCCAAGGGATCTTTTAGGTGCACGCCAATGTGTACACGGGACCTCGGTTTCTCGTCCCATCCGAACGACTAGACAGCTGTCCTTGTCAGGCCCTCCATCCTGCATCACTGACAAGAGGAAATCACGCCGGAAAATCTGAATGAACTTTCTCGGCCAATGCAGGGATCGAACACCCAACCTCCAGGCTAGCGAGCCAGCCACGTGATCCCCCATTATGCAAGAGCTAAAAGTGCAGGTCTTTCTCTAGACTTTTATTAACATGACAGGAACATAATCAACTCTCGATGGCATCGGATATCTCCGATATTTAGTAGATTAGAACGGTTTAGCAATATTTTGATTTTATCTAAAAATGGTGAAGCGAGGCTAATCTTCGAACAACCAGTACGGTGATTGAAATTATTAGACAGGTCTTGTCAAACTTTCAAAAGGCTAATATCTTCGCTCACAGTGGAGCAATTTGAATGAAATTTTCAATAAATTCATTTTGCGTTATCTTTTTTCGAACTATTATAGTAAGAATGGCCAGCTCTGAATCTAAATTTTACATAATGTATCTTTAATTGATTGGAAATTTCCACTTATATCATTTTGAAATTTCTACTTATACAGTATTATCAATCTGATTAGAATACAGATCTATATTTCATTTCGTTTTTTTATACTTTCAATGGCCTACACTACATGAAGATCTGACCGGTTGTAGCGACAGGTCACGTCAGGGATCAAAAGAAAGACCGACTTTTGACCCTATAACGTCAGACATTTGATTAACCAATCAGCATTGATGTTACTAGTGGATTACCCACGGTTCCGTGCAAAACACGCCTAAAGTTCGCCGTAACAGACCGTTTCATTGGCTTATCCCTGACACCATGCAGAACACGGGTTAAATAACAACTTTTCCAGATTCTAGTGTAGTACAGACAAATAAAACGAAATATTGAACTATAAAAACGAAACGAAATAGGATCTGTGTTTTAACCAGATTGTATTTTGGAATTTTGTGTGATGAATGTTTCCCATAATGTTGATTATATTGTGTATCGTTGTGCGGTGGTAAATTGTACCACAATATTTACCAGAAATGAAATGGAGTTTAACGTCCTACTGTTCTGCTCCTAACCTGGGCTAATGAAGACGGGCATACGCCATACAGTGTGCTATGAGAAAATTTTGCCCGGACAGCGGCACTACGGCCTACTCTTATATCGAATTCCAACTGCCAAGGGATCTTTACGTGCACGCCAATGTGTACACGGGACCTCGGTTTTTCAGCCCCTCCGTTCTGCATCACTGACAAGGGAGAACCACGCCGGAAAATCTGGATGAACTTTCTCGGCCAATGCAGGGATCGAACACACGACCTCCAGACTAGCGAGCTAGCGTCTTACCCATTTAGCCACGTGATCCCCTCACACACACAATATTTACCGAGTGCACTATACTTATATCAAACGTTGGAGATACTTAACGAAAGAATCGGGCGGTCAAGAAAAAGCGATTACGCTATTTAAAGTAGCTAAGTCTATAAAACTCAATATCTTCCAAAGTCTTCGACATTGAAAACACGATTTATTTGTCAATTTAAATCAACATTGATGTTGTGATCTTACCGGGAAAATAAACATTTTACCATTGGTACACGAATCGTGTATCATAATGTGTTTCAGCGCCATATGTAACAAGCAAGGGACTCGTAGACACATTCCACAAGTCATGTCAAACAGTGACGCCACATTCTTATCTGGAGAGCATGCGCAATAAATAGTATCGGTGTAGACGCTAGAGATTGAAATTCGATTAAGACTTCTGGCTTATTTCGCCGAACATAACTGATTAGAAATTACAGTAAAAACAGAAATGATTGAATGTAAATCAGTTTATATACATTCGTATTACATTATTATATGCGTTACGACCCATTTGTGTCAATTTCTAGATCCTAAATATTAGCGATTTAGCTACTTTCAGACGTATTGTATCTATATCATTAACATTTCACAGCATGTGAGAAGTTGACAAAAGCAAATGCCCCCATCCCCCCGCACCCTCTCGCACCCCCTCGTCTTGCCCACACTGATCCGCAGTGAATATTTGCTTGGCCGCGACAATCACTGATAAGGATGACATTGATGCGGCTTAATGAGCTAGAAATATTAACTTTTTTCCTGCGACAAATTAAATTCTAAAACATTTTTTGTATATATTGGAAAAATAAATAAAGGCGTTTGACGTATTTGTAGTTAAAAATTATTTCCGATTTAGTGTAAATAGGTATTAAAATGACTAAAATGCAGCATTCTCTCCGAAGCAGTTATGTCTTATGTAAACAATGCACGCGCCATTCAGCCAATGATTCACACCGCGTGCTGTGACAGCACGTGTTAAGGCAGTCATCTATGACAGAGATATTATACGAGACTCGTAATTCTCTGTGAAACAGATTGCGTCTTGCCATGTGCGCCTTTGTCACCCAGAAATCGGATTCCAAATTCCTTGTATAATTGTATCCCTAAGTTCATGGGGGGTTGGATGGCTGAGTGGTTAGCGTGCGCGCGCTGTATCATAAAGTCTGTCATTGAGTCGACTGGCGTGGTTTCGAATTCCCGGTTGTACGTGGCAAGGAGTAGGGTCGCCTGTCCAACTTCGTGGGTTTTCTCCGGGTCCTCCGGTTTCCTCCCACTGCTAAAGACCCCTACGCGCAAGCGAATTATGTAAATAAAATTAAACCATATGTTAGTCCCGAAATGACCTAGTTTGTGTCGAGTGGACGTTAAACCCCATTTCTCACTCGCTCTCCCTAAGTTCATTTTCCGTAAATTGTTATTCCGTCCTTTGAACTGCGGCAGCCTCTGATCTTAATATTGTTTCTTATAACCACACAATCTTCATAGTAAAAGTTCAACTTTTATTGATATTCTGAAATAATTAGCTATAAAGTAACTTTGCGTTTCTTTTAAATTTAACAAAAATAAATGCTTTTCGTTTGTTATCTGTTAATCTCTTTGTTTACATTATATCCAGATGCCAGCCTTCACATAAAGAGAGGGGATCACGTGGCTAAGTGGGTAAGACGCTAGCTCGCTAGCCTGGAGGTCGGGTGTTCGATCCCTGCATTGGCCGAGAAAGTTCATCCAGATTTTCCGGCGTGGTTCTCCCTTGTCAGTGATGCAGGACGGAGGGGCAGACAAGGAAAGCTGTCTAGTCGTTCGGATGGGACGAAAAACCGAGGTCCCGTGTACACATTGGCGTGCACGTAAAAGATCCCTTGGCAGTTGGAATTCGATATAAGAGTAGGCCGTAGTGCCGCTGCCCGGGCAAAATTTCCCTCATAGCACACTGTATGGCGTGTGCCCGTCTTCATTAGCCCAGGTTAGGAGCAGAACAGTAGGTCGTTAAACCCCATTTCATTTTATTTAATTTCACATATAGAGAGAGAAAGTATCCAATTCAATAATTTATTTATTTTTTATAAAACTGATTGTGGCAGCCATAACATCCAAACAAGACTTAACGATAAAATCAATCAAGCAGTGTGCTCTTTCATGGAAATAACTTGGCATGGAAATAATAACAATATTATAATAAAAATACTTTCTTTGCTTAATGAATTTACTTTTGAATTCTGATCATCGCCATTATTGTTGTTATCAACAATTAAACCAAACTGATGTTATCCCACTAAAATAACTCGGGTTTTTTTTGTTCTCTAATAACGTGGGGATTATTTAATTAAATTTACAACAATAAACTTATTCTGTACATTATATATACCAATGTGCTGTGTAACGAATTCTATCAAATTCCAATTGCCAAGGGATCTTTTACGTGCACGCCAATCTATACACGGGACCTAGGGTTTTCGTCTCACCCGAATGACTAGACAGCTGTCCTTGTCAGCCCCCCCCCCCATCCTGCACCAAAGACAAGGGGAAACCAAGTCGGAAAATTCCGATGAACTTTCTCGGCCAATGCAGGGTTCGAAAACATGACCTCCAGGCTAGCCAGCCAGCGTCTTACCCACTTTGCCACCGTGACTCTACATGGAGTCTTGTCTTCATTAGCCCTGTCGGTGCAAAGCAGCATTTCATTTCATTTTCTTCGTTCTGTTACAGTTTCAATATTTGAATATATTCAAACTGTTACAGAACTAAGAAAATAAACTGAAATACATAACATGAAATGAAATGCTGTTTTGCACCGACAGGGCTAATGAAGACTGGCATACGCCATACAGTGTGCTATGAGGAAAATTTTGCCCAGACAGCGGCGCCAAGGCCTACTCTTTACAGAAAGCCGACCAATTCCGAGGAGTAGTCCTCGAAATAAAAAAAAATGGTAATAATTGCTTAGATAAGCAAGTCGGGGTCATTGTCTTAAAATGATGTATCTTGTAGGTTTATTTAACAGTAATTAATGATTTGTTCTAAATAAAAGTAGAAATTACTCAATGTTCATCTACAGGAAATTATTCAACCATAACTTCATTGATGGGGCAAACTCTATACAATTAAATGCTTTTTGAGTAAGATTAAACGGCGGAAGTCGGCTTGTTTGCTACTTTTGGTTTAATTTTTGTCTTACTGCTCGAACAGTGTGAAACTAAATTGATCATTTTAACACTGGCTTTATCTGTAGATGTAAAATATTCAATGAAGCCTGATCAATATTTAAAGGGACAATAACACTCTTGCTGGCTTTACAGCTACAGAAAATAAAAAAATAGCCTTATTCTAAGTACTAGATGTGTTAGTGTCCTACCTGTTGTGTAAATTATCCATTAAATCCTATTTTACTTGTCCAGAGGGTTCAAAAATATTTTTGAATCCAAGCCACATTTGAAAAGCTTTACGTCAGGCTTTTCAAATCATTTAGTTGAATTTTTCCAATTTTTTAAATTAGGTGTGTTAAGATGAAATTTGTATCATCAATTAATTGGAATATTGTAAAATAGTACAATTTGTTGACCAGAATAAAGATTGGGACATATTATTCAGTTACAACAAGAGTGGTATTGAGCCTTTAAAATCCTATAAAATTTTACATTTTATCTTTTGTAATAATGTACTTCTGTATCGATTCCCTAGAATTATCTAAGTTCAAACTATCAATCTTGTGGGTTATGGGAAGCCGCAGATGTCGTTATATATAACAGCTGATACCACATCCAGTTTATTTAAGAAGTTTGAGTTATGTTAACTGTATGTGTATTATATTCTACTCACCAATTCAATATCTTAAAATCTGGTCACAACTCGGAATCTGTGACAAACAGGATTAATATTCATATTTAAAGCAGCTAAATCGCTAATATTTGGGACCTAGAAATTGACACAAATGGGTCGAAACGCTTATAATTCTATAATATGAATGCATATAAACTGATTTACATTCAACCGTTTCCGTTTTTACTCTAATTTCAAATCAGTTATGTTCGGCGATATATCGGTACATCAGAAGTCTCAATCGAATGGCAATATCTAACGTCTGGTTATTCTAGTCTACATCGAGAGTATTTATTGCGAATGCTCTCCTGATAAGAATATGACGTTACCGTTTGACATGACTTGTGGAATACGTCTAGCATCGTTCTTCGAGTCCCTTGTTACAAATGGCGCTGAAACGCATTATGGTACACGAGTCGTGTACCAATGGTAAAATGTTTATTTTGTCTTAAATATTAGATACCAGAAGTCCATCTTTTCCCGGTAGGATCACAACATCAATGTTGATTTAAATTGACAAATAATTCGTATTTTCAACGTGTAAGTCTTTGGAGGATATGGAGTTAGAGACTTTAGCTACTTTCATGTAGACTCGGTTATTTTAATTACCTAGACATTTGGCAACTTTACCTGGAGATAATGTTAATGGAAGTTAAATAATTTATATTATAGATTATTGTGAACCGCGATGGCTCAGTGATTAAGGCGTTGACCCACTAACCAGGAGGTCCGGGGATCGATCTCGGGTGTTGATCGAGAAAGTTTCCCGGAATTTTCCAGCTTGGTTTCCGCTGGTCAGTGGGCGCCGGACAGTGGGCCTGGTATGAACAGTGTCTAGTCGTTCGGTTGGGACGAAAAACTGAGGTCCCGTGTACATATTGGCACACATTGGCGTGCACGTAAAAGATCCCTTGATAGTTGGAATTCAATATAAGAGTAGGTCGTAGTGCCGCTGTCCGGGCAAAATTGTGCTCATAGGACACTGTATGGCCTACGCCCATCTTCATTTGTCCAGTCAGTGCAGACAAGTAGGACGTTAAACCCACCTCATTTCATGTTATTTTAATAAATAGAAGGTAATTAAATTTTGAATCGTTTCAACTTTGTCTAATAAAAACAATATTTTTCTTTCAGCGAGATCAATGAGATCGATATATGGATTATTTCCCGTTTTGGCCTTTGTGTGTGCCACATCAATTTTTAAAAATAAAGATGTGTTAACTACACCCACCAAATGGGGAACAGGACCGGGTATGAGTATACATATTTATTTCTCCAGCCCCGTCTCCGTCAGTCCAGTCGGACATTAAACCAGTAATGGGATTTCGCCCGTATGTTCCGGACATGTCCGACGCTATTTTCCAAACGTCCTAAATTGTCCGACCAAGAATATGCCCAATCGGTGAATAATATTCAAAATTCTAAAATTAATATAGTGTACTGAGTGTATAACTACCACTCAACCCGATTATCGTTGATAATAAGCTAGATTGATTATACCGTCTATATACCTACCTTGATTAACTGTTACCCGCACACTGTTAGTCTAATAAATTAATAGACAAAAACACTTCTAAAAACACTTTCTACTACCAGACATAAAGACTAAATATAAATAAAACACTGTGTTCAAACGCTGTCAAAACACTTCCTTGAGCCAGGATAATAATATCAAGTTTTCAAGACGAAAAGGCTAAATATACATAAAAACAGTTCGATCAAACACTGTTAAAAAAACACTTTCTTGAAACACTTCTTGAGCCAGGATATTACTATCCAGTCAAAGACGCAAAGGCTAAATTAAACACTTCGTTAATTACACTTTCTTAAAACCTTCTTGAGCCAGGATGTTAATATCCAGTCTAGAAGACAACAGGCTAATGCATGGAGGCAATGAGACTCTACTTATTCATCCACCTAGTAATAAAAGGTGGGGTGAAATCCTAAACTAACAGACACAAAATAAATAAAAGAACCCATGCCTCAACTAAACCAACATGACACATGGCTTACAACATGCATAAATAATAATTTGAAAGGATAAAATATACTAAATAAGACTTAAATTAAACATGCCTACTAATTAATAAATTCTTGATATACAAGAAGCTAATATTATCTCCCTTGGACAAGTCGGCATGGAATCTAAAATCCAGACACGGGTACTATCCAAAAAATATGCAGAACTTTTGACACAAAGTAGGCACCACAAAACTAAGGATAGGCACGGATAGCTAGATAATTTATCTACCAGATACATATAAGTCCCCATCAAAAATGTTTACTTACAAAATCTGCCCACTAAATATTATAACAAACTAAGTGAAAATACATATAAATACATAGTAAAGTTCTTGCTTGAAAATACAGTCGGCAGACACAATTAACAATAATAAAAACATAGGCAGCATGCTCAATTAGAAATATATACTCTTACACAATATAAAAATATCAAAATATTAAACAGGCGATGACTGTGCCGAGAAAACCATAGATTTTACTAGAGTAGCGATAGGTACCAAAACTTACACCCATAGTCTAAATATAGAACTACGGAGCGCTTTTCCGGAAAACGAAATACAAATAATTAAGATAGCTACGGCTACCGGTTACACTACCCACGACTCCGAAAATCGATCGTCCTCGATCGAAATAGTAAACATAATGAACAAATTAAACATTTCAAAACACTGATAACTGGAATAAACTTATAAAGTTCAAAATGTCAAATCATTAAATCACAGTTCAAGTCACTTTTACTCCAACACGCGACATATTGTCCAAATTACAGCTCGCAAACGCGATGTTTTCGCGAAATCAGTTCACACTGATGATCTATAAAATCACAGTTTAAAGAATTAACACAGTCATTAGAGTTGAAAATCACTGATTTGTTCCCGCGATATATATATTCATCACAACACAAATAACGTATACCACCAACACACTTTTATATCACAATGAACCACGATCAGTTCAACACGATAATCGTCGATTAAACTCGCAAACATTACTCAAAGTTCACTTAGCGTTATCGCGTAATCTCTTTTCTTCTAATTTTTCCAAGGGTGGTGGAGGAGCTTCATCGACGGGCCAATACAAAGATTGTAGCGTTGTCCTGAAACCCTTCAGTTTCCCGTTACCATCAAAGTCTGCAACTTCCTGTCCCCATCTAGGTATAAGTCGGTAAAGGCGTTCTTTTCCACCAGCCCCTGATGTTTTGTGTATGGATTCTTTAATTGTAAATCCCAATGGCTCATCTGAGTTAGACATAGCAATGGGCCATAAGGGTGGGGGAGATGTTGATACATCGGAAGTTTTAGGCCTTGCATCAGATTTCATAGGTGAATTATCCTTCCTGGGACTCAAAGATATTGTAGGCAGTTTCTTTGGACTTAACGAAACTGCAACAGATTCTTTAGGGCTAAAAGACATATCAACAGGTACTTCAAGATCAACAGTCTTCTCTTCGTTCGACAAAGTCGATTCGGGCTGCTGAGAAATTTGACAAACAAAACGTTTGGTAGCCTCCGAATCCACAACACTAGCTGGACTAGAACCAACAGAATTACTTGTTACTGTTGCCACCGGAACAGTCTTCAGTGTAGATTTTGAAGTATTACCTTTAGCCTTTGCAACTTCATCCATGACAAGCTTAGCATATATATCATCTGTATTGTCGTTCTTCGGCAAATGTGTAGCTAGATGTCTTCTCCAGAAATATTTTGAGCGAAACCTCCCTTTACAATCAACAAAATGACAATGATAATTGTAAGACAAAACACCTGGCGGTAATTTAGATGGTTGGCAAATCGGTGGATGACTCCCAGTTTCTATACAAGGAGACATAAGTTCCGTTCTACCAACGTCATCACTATCAACCGCAAAAGCCTTTATATGCCTGGACAAAGTAGTCACTGTAATATTATACTGCTGACTTGTTAGGCTTTCCTTACAAGATTTAAGCAAAGTATCAATCAAAGAACCACGAACCAAATCATCCTTTTCGGTACCCGATTCGGGGATAACACGACATACACCAATTCCACCCTTAGTCTGACATGGGATCACCTGACCACCAACATAAATCTCTGACAAAGGAACATTAATAATAACATTTTCCTCTTTTGCAAAATCTAGACCAAGAATAGCCTTTGTTGGCATGGTCACAACTGCAAATGGGAAAACAAAACTCTTATCGGTAACTTCGATCTTAAGAGATGCACGACCCTTAACGTTTAAAGGCGAGCCATCAGCCTGTAACAGCTTACAATTAACCGGACGCAACTCGGTTTTCTCTTCAAACGAATCATAAAAATCTTCTGAAATCATCGACAGGCTAGCACCTGTATCAACTAAAAATTCTGTGTCCAGCCCCTCTACTTTGCCTTCAACAAAAATACCGGAACTGGAAGGGTTCACAACACCAACAGTTCTGTCTAAGCTAGAATGATGTGACCTTGAAGGTGCTGGCATGGGAACTGGTACAGCAGGTGTATCTCTCTGATTAGTCTGCTGAAATGGTACCCTCCCATCTCGCCAAGAGCCAACAGGGGGACTCTTGCGAGGTGAGGGACATGTCGTAGAATAATGCCCTAACTCTAGACAATTAAAGCATGTTACTTCAGACAGGTCTCTTCTTTTCCTATCTGAAATCTTATTTTCTGACTCTCGTAACTTCTCTTTCACTTCTTTTAATTCTTCTTTCAAACTTGCTATCATTTTATGCAGTTCAGAACTCTCAGATTCTGCCTTCTTTCCAGACTTGGGTTTTGCATTAGCTACATGAGTGGAGCGTACATCGGGATCTGAATGTTTGATGGCTTCTAACTCCATAGCATGGTGTAGTGCGGCATTCAAATCACGGGGACGTGCTTGGCTTACAAGCATTCTCATCTGGCTATCTCCAAAATACTGGATAAAATGATCTTTAGCCATCTCTTCTTTCGTTATTTCACTACTTCTGGGATAAGCAGAATACACCAGGCGATGGACAGCTTGAGCAAACTCCGATAAACTTTCGTTGTTCTTTCTTCGTCGTTCTCGTAACTGTACCTTGTGCATCTCCGCTAACTCCGGGGGATCAAATTTCTGCTTTAAAGCTTCTACCAAACAGGGGTAGTTAAGAACATCAGTTGGTTTCAACGTACCAAATATATCACTTGCCTTACCTGTAAGACTAATCGCCAAAAATCTCGCTTTATCACCTTCACTCCATGAGTTGATCTCTGCAGTGACTTCAAATTGAACCAAATAATCATTCAATCGTGTTTCACCATTATACTTGGGGGGCATCGCAATAGGCTTAGCCAACCTTTGTAATGGTCTAGCATCGGCTGTCTGAGCTCTGTCAAATCCAGACATATGACTGTCTGCTTGTCTTGCCCTTCTGCTAGATTCTGGAGAACAGCGACTGGCTAAGGTTGAGATATTAGACACAGGTCCATACATATTATCTCTCTGTCGTTGAGTATCTACTGGCGTAGACGTCCTCGTTCTAACAGGATTCGAATCTCTGTAATAATCTGCAGTTCTCTCCAAACCTGACGTAGATGAACTGAAACGAACACTGGATTGCCTTTGATTCTGACATCGAACAGGAGATCTGCTCATGTCAGAAAATAAAGATGGCGAATTAACAGGAACTGTCGATCTCTGACTCATGAATGATGGAGGAACAGCATCAACCCTTGTTTGGGATAACATCCTCCCAAGCGTTGCAATGTCGCTGTTATACGAATCCGTAAGTTCTGCAATAGCAGCCTCCAACTCTCCAAGACTCAAGTTATCAAGTCTATTCATGTTGGCAATTGATGACATCCCCACAGCAATAAAACATAGTATAACTCCAAACATCAACTTCTTCCGAATTCTTCACAAAACTATCCCACTCCAGCCACCAATTAAACTTTAGTGTTACCCGCACACTGTTAGTCTAATAAATTAATAGACAAAAACACTTCTAAAAACACTTTCTACTACCAGACATAAAGACTAAATATAAATAAAACACTGTGTTCAAACGCTGTCAAAACACTTCCTTGAGCCAGGATAATAATATCAAGTTTTCAAGACGAAAAGGCTAAATATACATAAAAACAGTTCGATCAAACACTGTTAAAAAAACACTTTCTTGAAACACTTCTTGAGCCAGGATATTACTATCCAGTCAAAGACGCAAAGGCTAAATTAAACACTTCGTTAATTACACTTTCTTAAAACCTTCTTGAGCCAGGATGTTAATATCCAGTCTAGAAGACAACAGGCTAATGCGTGGAGGCAATGAGACTCTACTTATTCATCCACCTAGTAATAAAAGGTGGGGTGAAATCCTAAACTAACAGACACAAAATAAATAAAAGAACCCATGCCTCAACTAAACCAACATGACACATGGCTTACAACATGCATAAATAATAATTTGAAAGGATAAAATATACTAAATAAGACTTAAATTAAACATGCCTACTAATTAATAAATTCTTGATATACAAGAAGCTAATATTATCTCCCTTGGACAAGTCGGCATGGAATCTAAAATCCAGACACGGGTACTATCCAAAAAATATGCAGAACTTTTGACACAAAGTAGGCACCACAAAACTAAGGATAGGCACGGATAGCTAGATAATTTATCTACCAGATACATATAAGTCCCCATCAAAAATGTTTACTTACAAAATCTGCCCACTAAATATTATAACAAACTAAGTGAAAATACATATAAATACATAGTAAAGTTCTTGCTTGAAAATACAGTCGGCAGACACAATTAACAATAATAAAAACATAGGCAGCATGCTCAATTAGAAATATATACTCTTACACAATATAAAAATATCAAAATATTAAACAGGCGATGACTGTGCCGAGAAAACCATAGATTTTACTAGAGTAGCGATAGGTACCAAAACTTACACCCATAGTCTAAATATAGAACTACGGAGCGCTTTTCCGGAAAACGAAATACAAATAATTAAGATAGCTACGGCTACCGGTTACATAACTACTTAATCTGCCTTGATTAACTGACCCCATTTCGTTTCATATTTTCAGCAAACACATTTTTAAACAATTCTATGTATTGTCTACTGGCTATGTAATCCCGTGTCAAAGTTTGGGTCACTATCTAGTTTTATAAGGGATCCAGTTTTGTTTCGTTCGGTTTCTCGAATGTAACCACATCAGTTACGTATTTTTTTTTTTGTTGTTTCCAGTTTTCATATGAAAGCTATTTTACGGCAACCAAGAATTGATTTATCCTATTGGTACATAATCTTTATATCTATTATCTTCAGGTTGGGGGTGGAGGGGCTAGATGACCGACTGGTTAGTGCTTGCTAAGGTCTGGCGTGATTCCGAATCCGCGGTTGTACGTGACAAGGAATAGGATCGTTTGTCCAATCTCGTGGGTTTTCTCCGGGTCCTCCGGTTTCCTCCCACTGCTAAAAGCCCAGACGAGCAAGCGAATTATTGAAATAAAATTGAACCATATGTTAGTCTTGAAAAGGCCTAGTTTGTGTCGAGTGGACTTTAAACCCCATCTCTCTCTCTCTCTCTCTGTTGCTCTCACAACTAGACTATTTGTCTTTAGTATTTCTTATTTATTTACAGATTTTTCTGTCTGACAATAGGTCTACAAGTCTGTTAAAACAGAGATCCTATTTCGTTTCGTATTTTATAGTTCAATATTTCGTTTTATTTGTCTGTACTACACTAGGGCCTGGAAGAGTTGTTATATAACAGGCGTTCTGGATGGCCAATGAAACTGTGGGTAAACCACTAGAAACGTCAACGCTGATTGATTAATCAATGTCTGACGTCATAGGTCAAAGCCGCTCGTACGACTCCTGACGCGACCTTCCAGTACAACTGATCAGCTCTTCATGTAGTGTAGGCCATCGAACGTATAACAAAACGAAACGAAATATAGATCTGTATTTCAATCAGATTGCAACTATATCAAAGTCGAATTCATACCTTCTCTTTAACTCCTCGGACTTCTCGCTTAGACCAAACTCTACTTTCATTTCTTATTTAGAAGCGAATTTACATTATGGGTACATCAATTAAAGCTTTTGTGAATTTTGCCAATTTGAAACCGTAATCATTGTCAATCAATTTGTATGATCAAGGATCTTCATTTTTATATTTTTATCATTAATCCATGGGACGCAGGATGAGGGACGGTGGCAAACTTTTGCATCATGGAAAAAGTATAAAATCATCCCTCGATCTATAGACAGGACTATTCTCCACGAAACAGTGCCCTTGATAGATTATTTTTTCTACTTTCGTTTTTCTACTTTCAGCGTGTATTGTCGGTTGTTCTGGCAGACCGGATGGTGTATATCAATCATGTGATTCTTGTCAGACATTTATTAGATGTATAAGTGGTAGGTTTTATGAAAATGAAACTTGTGGAGAACATTTAGTGTGGGATGATAATGTAAAGGGGTGTGTCTATCCACCATCTGGAACCTGCTGGTGAGTCCGTACGTTTTAATTTGATGGGGGTTGGGATGGCCTAGTGGTCATCTCTGGCTTGTGGTTGTGGTTCCGATCCCTGGTGTGAGCGTATGTGGCTTGGAGATAGGAGCACCTTATCAACCTTGTGGGTTTACTCCGGGTACTCCGGTTTCTTCCCACAGCAACGACCCCTGCGCGTGCTCTAAGATAATAAAAATGAAAAATATGACTTGTGATATCACCTTCGGTAGAAGCGGACGTTAAACACTAACAACAACGTTTGAATTTGACCAGAGTAAATCTTTTAACAGCCCCATTTCGAACTGTACGCTGTATTTGGCCTAATAAACGTAATCTCTTTTTCTATAAGGGAAGAGAGAGAGAAATGGGGTTTAACGTCCGCTCGACACGAGCCAGGTCATTTCGGGACTGACACATGGTTCAATTTTATTTCAATAAATCGCTTTCGAGTAGGGGTCTTTAATAGTTGTTAAGTACAACCAGGCTCAATGAAAGACCTTATGATACAACGCACACGCACTAACCATTCGACCATCCACCCAACCTCCCTTTTCTATAAGGGCGTGCTGTATTACTAACAGTCTTGCTTCCCAAACCCGTACGAAACTTACGCTGCCTGGCTACAATGAGCTCCGTTTGACAACAGACGCGAAGTTAGTTGACCGACATTTTAATTCCTGCATCAAGATTTTAGCCGAAAACACTAAGTATACTTTGGGTAGTATTTATTCCGCTTCTATTTAATGAAACTGAAGATTTTTATGTATATGAAAGATTGATTGTTAAAGATTTACTCTTAAAGAAAAGTGCATTATCTGAGAGCTAAAGCTGCGTATTGCAGATCTTCTGTTTGGCCTCAAATATTATATAAACCAATAATTAGACATTTAATCACATACCAATCACACACTCTCTAGACCATAGGACGGTTGAGATGTTCAACGGATTTATACACGATCATTTAATTAAACAATGGATAATCGAGACTTTGTTTATTATCATAGCAACGACAGCCTTGATAATCGAGACTACGTTATTCCTCCAAGGGCCTAGCCCCGCCCCCCCCCCCCCCTGCGTCATTCACATCCTCTGCTACGCCAAGCATAAATAAAGACAAGTGTGCTAAAATACTATTCTCTGTTTCATATTACAGGACGAATGGACCGTGTACATACAACTGCAGCAACAAACGAGACGGTAATTACCAATCGTGCAAATCATGTAACGTATATGTTACATGCGTAAATGGAATTTTATACGCAGACCAGCCGTGCATGGATGGCAAAGTTTGGGATGAGTCAATTCGGGAATGCGATTTAGCTTCATCAACTTGTATTCAAGATTAATTAAATAAAATATTTAGCTTCTTTATACCGTGATTGTTATTTTGGTGGATGTATTTTATTTTAGAAATAATACATGTTGAATCTAATTGTCGACGGGGTACACTGGAACAATGCCTATTTGTACCAGCTATATAACAAACACGAGAGAGAGAGAGAGAGAGAGAGAGGGAGAGAGAGAGTTAACGTCAACTCGACACAAACTAGGTAATTTCGGGACTAATAATGGTTCATTTTTGTTTCAGTAATTCGCTTGCGCGTAGGGTTCTTTAGCAGTGGGAGGAAACCGGAGGACCCGGAGAAAACCCACGAAGTTGGACAGGCGACCCAACTCCTTGACACGTACAACCAGGGAATCGAGACCACGCCAGCTGACTCAATGACAGACGTTATGACACAACGCGCGCGCTAACCATTCGGCCATCCACCCCCCTATAATAAACACAAGAGCCATGCAACATCCAAGTTAACATACATTAGACAAGAGCTAAATCTGCCTATCGCACGTCTTTCTTGAGGCCTGAAATGTTATCTACATAATTAATTAAACATTAATTAACTTATCCAGACCAGAATCAACTCTCGATGCCATTGCTAGTCTGTGATGTTTATTGGATTAGGTTTCGATTTGCTGTTCGACTTCCATTCATGATTTAATCATGAAATGGATGATCGAAACTAAGTTTTTTTATCGTACCGACTTAATGATGATCGAGGCTAAGCCGAAAATTCAATCGCTAATTGAGTGGATCAATTTGGCAGAAATTTTCAGCAAATTCCCTTTACATTATGTAGTTTTTAACTATTATAGTAAGAACTGCCACTCCTTAAGATACAGTTGTTTTTCGTTTAGAACAGACTACCTGGGGCGTATAAAGATAGCGGCGTTAAAAATCATTAGAAAATATTATAAACTTCCAATGGTCCTGATCGATTTTAATTATTTTTTAACTTAATATTTATTTATTTATGACAAATATTTATTTTATATACGGTCTCAAAAGCAGAAAATCGATGTTTTTGTACGTTGTGTGCTACTTTTTCAGAACTTTACAAAATTGATATTAAGTGCACCAGTTCCGTAACAAACAATATATTGTTCATGTTTAAAGCACCAACATGCCAGAGTCGAACAGCTAACTGCAGAAAATCGTGGAAATCGTTCAAATTGGAACAAATACTCCCTGGGAACTATTCTTTTGAAAAAGCTCATTAGCCATTGGAAAATCCAAGATGGCGACCATTTTCAAGATGGCCGCCTTTCAGACACCGAAATCACTCGGCAAACCTCGGCAGATTCCGGTATCATACATCTAGCCTCGGCTGTATGATGGTAAGTGATATGTACATACGCCTATACAATTGCGATGCGGCGCCGGTTTACTTATTCGGAAAACTTGCCGCTTTTAGAAAGAACTTCTTACAATTGCCTTGTTCGAAGAGTGTGTAGAATTTTCAGTGCAAACTTGTCCTTGTCTAAAGAAAATTGGATAAACTTTAGACAAAAACAGCTTCAGACTTTGAAATCTTTGTATGATAAAACATTCTTCAAAGGCGTCGTCATGGGCAACGCCGTTGGTAATCATGCAGGGAACTTGAAAGTAGTTTCAATGGCGGACCTCGTCACACAGCCGAGGCTAGATGTAAGGTAATAAATCTGCTGAGGTTTGCCGAGTGACACCGAAATATCATTTTTTTGCGATAGAGTCACACCAAATTCTCTATTTTATTGACCTTTAAAACATATTTTAAGTTTTTATCTTAATCGAAAAAAAATGGGTGGCTCTAGAAATGTCCACAAACTTTATATAATTCACATTTTGCGTAAAAGATAACCATCTTGGAAATTCAAGTGGCTAACGGGATTTTGCTAATAAATGACCCTAAACGAAGAACACCCATGCAAATTTTAGTCTGTGTGTCGAGATTTGGAGAGGGAGGGAGAGAAATGGGGTTTAACGTCCACTCGACACAAACTAGGTCATTTCGGGACTAACACATGGTTCAATTTTATTTCAATAATTCGCTTCCGCGTAGGGGTCTTTATCAGTGGGAGGAAACCGGAGGACCCGGAGAGAACCCACGAGGTTGGACAGGCGACCCTACTTCTTGTCACGTACAACCAGAGAGTCGAAACCAGGCCAGTTGACTAAATGACAAATGAAATGAAATGAAATGAAATGGAGTTTAACGTCTTACCCACTTAGCCACGTGATCCCCGACTCAATGACAAACCGTAGGATACAGCGCGCACGTGCTAACCATTCGGCCATCCAACCCTCCATCCAGATTTGGAGTATTTTTACAATTAGCTGCCCAATTAAAGTCCCCCGCCAGTTGACTCAATGACAAACCGTAGGATACAGCGCGCACGTGCTAACCATTCGGCCATCCAACCCTCCATCCAGATTTGGAGTATTTTTACAATTAGCTGCCCAATTAAAGTCCCCTGCCGACGCGAACAAATTTTACAATGCATGGGTTTATAAGCACATGCGTCTGTAATTACGTGGCAAATCTCTTTAAAGTAAAGCTATTATCTTTCAAGTCTTATTATGTTCATGTTCCAATCAAATTCAGCGGCAAATAACTCGTCTGAGACAGAGTCGCTGAAAAATGTCATGATAATTTAATTCAAATGTGACGTTGGGTGGTGTAATTAAGTTGGCCTTAACAGATCCAGCCTTTAATTGTGTGTTTTAATTTGGGTTAATAACATAGCTATTCAAGGTCATTCCAATAGTATATCTATTCCTCTTCACTTCCACTCACTACTTAAACCGTTAATGGTACTAACTTAAAAATCGATCATTTATAACTTCAAGCGTAAAGAATCGATTTCTGTGAGTTATGGGCTATTTATTCAAAACTTTACAAAGCTAATATTAAGTGCACCAGTTCCGTAACAAATAGTATATTATCCACGTTTAAAGCCCAAACATGCCACACGAAAGTTAAAAAAAAAAAAAAAAACTTTATTAACAAATATTGGGCCAAGTCAAACAATTCTTACATCAGCTATTTTTTTTATTTTTTTTTTATAAACAATATTTTATTCACAGAAATGGTCTCAGTTGATTTTACACCCACAACCTTTATGCGTCTTACACAAATCGGGGACACGGGGGCTCAGTGAATGAGGCGCGGGGTAATTAACCAGGCCACTGATCATGAAGGAATACGTTAAAATAATAAGATGTCTACTCGACACAAACCAGGTCATTTCGGGACTAACATAATATGCTTCAATTTTATTTCAATCATTAGCTTGCGCGTAGGGGTGCAATTGAAACCACGCCGCGCGCTGACCATTCGGCCATCTATTCCCCCTGGCCCAGATGACCTTGAGGAACTGATGTGTCAAGGGAGACAATTCATGCGTGTATATATGACTATTCTATTGCAAAAGGGCTTTAGACATTGGGAACACTGAGAAGACGGATAACACACATGCCTCTGTACTTGACCATCAATAGAAGACGGATAACACGCATGCACCTGTACTTGACCATCAATAGAAGACTTAATTGATATAAAATTCAGAAAGTGAATGTCTTCAGATTAAACAAATCTTTATCAACATTATTTTATGTTTTACACATAATTCAATGTTTTCATCAATTACAATTCATATTTATTAAGTTTATCAAATTACGATTTTTAGCTTTCTATTTCCTATTCTTGAATAAAAATAAAATTCCCTCAAGTAATATTATAATTATGGAAAAACTATATCACTGTCTAGACTGTGTTTTATAAATATTTTATTCCATGAAAAATGATACACATATGAAAACACCACATATTTAAAACAGTACAGAACAAAGGCTTTAGTGCACATGAAAATTACCCAAATACAATTTAGATTGCTTATTACATCAGTGGTATCTTAGCCTCATTAAACAAAGATATCACTCTACATGAAAATTATAGTATTCTATTTTTATCACAATTTAAATAAAATGATATAAATGAGGACATATTTATGTCATTGTTCAAATACAAACTAACATTTCATTATTTCGGATTTCATTATGGTGGGGATTTCCTGTGTTCTGGTTTAGATGTCTTAGTCAACACAAACATGTACACAACCCTAAAAACAGACATTCACACATTCTTTACAATATTATTATACATTATGTACAGAACATACATCAATCTAAATTTATTAATCTTTAAACTTTCATTCATTCAAGCATTTACATAAATAACATCAATTAATAGAGAGCTAACTTATATTCATTCAAGCATCTGCATGAATATCATCGATTAATAGAGAGCTAGCTATATTCATTCAAGCTTTTACAAGAATATCATCAATGGAGAGCTAACTTATGTTCATTCAAGCATTTACATGAATATCATGAATTAATAGAGAGCTAGCTTATAATAATTCAAGCATTTACATGAATAACAAATTAATGAAGAGTTAGCTTATAGAGAGCTAGCTTATATTCATTAAAACATTCACATGAATATCATGAATTCATAGAGAGGCAAGAGTTAAACAACAAAGCCTTTATAAACTAATGAAAGTACACCTAATTGATTTATTAATTCCAAAATTTATCAATCAAAACTGGTAAAATATATATAAACATAATCAGTAATCGAGTTAACTTTATTGAGGATATGATCACACAAGAATAATAGTGAAAAACAGAAAAGGACATAGAATATTTTGGACTCATTTATAAAAAGATATTTACAATTGGAAATAGCACATGGTATATGAAAGAAAGATTAACAAAGAGAGGGAGAGATATATATATATATATATATAACAAAACTTGAAGACTATTAAGAAAATATCAATATCTCTCACGAATCTACCATTAAAGATTCCACTAAAGTAGTTTTCTCTTTTATTAGATAAGCTTTAATGACCGAAACACATTTATACACAGGTTAATACTGAAGCTAGTCTCCTCAAGTATAAGTCCTTCATTTTCTCATCGGATTTTCTTTAATATGCTCAGAGTGGACGTTTCACCAGAGGTTTTTGCAGGAGCTTTCGCTTGCTTTATGTTTTCAAAACATTTCCATAATCTAATTGTCTCATCTGCACCTGCACTGGCCACTGTTGTACCATCTGGAGACAATGCCATATAGAGAATTCTTGCTGAATGACCCATTAAATCTGCGACCTTTGACATGGAAGGGTATTTCCATAAGCTCAGTTGATTTTGTGAATAGCCATGTCCAGAAATGAGTTCTCGGTGTTCCTTAGACCATAGAATGGAACACACCTGTGAATGGGTGTTGACTGCATTAAGACACGTACCTGTGCTCATATTCCAGAATCTGATGTAACGATCAGCTAATCCACCACCACTTGCTAACAAAGATGGTTGCCAAGAACACCAGGATATGGCTTTGACAGAAGACTGATGTTCACTAAGTGAATACAAGGGTTTGATGTCATGTCCGAGTGTCGCATTCCAAATATATAGCATATTGTCATTCGCCCCACTGGCAAGGTATCTTTTATCGGGTGACCACTTCAAACCGCAAACTTCCTGGGTATGACTAGACAGGGTTCCCACGTGATGTTCTGCAACACGAACATCGTGGTGGTGTATTGCGCCACAACGCGAACCGCTCGACAGAATGAAGGTGTTCCAATCTAACGCGCCTACTCTCGCTGCATGACCAGACATTGTTCTGATGTGTTTTTCGGTGCCAATGTCAAAAAGCATCACACTTCCAGAGCTAGTGCCCAGGGCTACATAATCCCCCTTTTCAATACAACGAATGCTCGAAAAATAGTCATCCGCATACGGTAACTCGCATAGCTGAGAAATACTGCCTTCAGTGGCGTTCCATAGATACACCGCATTACCCAGCGCAACCAACAGTAGATTTCTGTGGGACCAATCGAGCAAATTTAAATAATAATCATCTCTTAGATCTGGCGCATCCAAGATACGTTCTGGCACTTTAGGCACTTGTCGTGTAGGATTAACTTTTGGACCAGAACATTTAACAGAGCTGTACAAAACTTTCAGATTGTTAGAAATACCTTCGGCTTGGGGTGGGGCTTTGCCTTTATATGAAAGGATTTTAGCTTTGTTTGGATCTACCCCATTTGTTAGAGCACTGTTCAAAAGTTGTTGATAAACATCACTTTCGTCGTCCTCCTCGTTTACAACTGTGCTTTCCTTCTTGCGTGTCAATGCATAATGACCCATTTCAAAATTTGTTGTTGATCGATTCGGGATGAACCTATCCCCATAACTTTTCATTGGAGTTTTACGCGGAGTTTTTGTTAATGCAGCTGATTTTGGTGTTTTACATGGCGTAAATGTGTGACATGACAATTTAGCACTCAATGGAGTTGCTGGGGTTTTAGCAGATCTTGGCTTTGATGGGGATAAAACGCAAGAAATATCGCCGGAAGCCGATGGCATCGTCAGTCGTAAATCGGCTTCTTTTGCTTTCCTCTGCCATCTCATCAATGGAGCTTTCTGCAATGGCCCATCCAGTCTTGTTAATTCGTTAACTGTTTTCTCAAAATTAAAATGAGACATTTCATCCACATAGATGACAAGAACTTCTGAAGAAATACGAAGAATAAAAGTCTAATTCAATGAATGTGAACTTCAAAACATCTACCGCCTCCTCTCTTTTCTTACCCAATAAAGAAAACGGAAGAGGATATCACGTGACTACAAAGTGCACAATCGCTAGACATCGGAATGCAATTTAAGGCCAACCTCATTATGAGACCTGACGGAGCATCTTTTGTTTTATTTAGTTGAACAAAGCTCAACCATTTAACTTTGTAACATGAAATTTCAATTTGATATAACGTGAAATTGAACTTAGTTCCAGGATAGAGTTTTGTACGTCTGTTTTACAATTTAATCCGAATATTGTCGTCGCCCCAGTCCGCCTGCATGTTCCATGTTGTCAATTTAATTATCCTGTCTTTGAAATTTAAATCTGATGTTAAAAAGGTTTTTGTTTTTTTTATTATTAAAGGATCAATGAAAATGATTTATCACAGGACTGTAAAAACCGGGTGCTAAACGTCGGCGGGGGGCTAATGGCACAATTATAGTGGGTTCTTTTTCAAACTTTCTGGCATATTCCACCACCCCCCTCCTCAAATAATTTGTGAATAAGTGTTCATTAGTTGACAGGCGTTTTTGTCTAATCACTATACAATTTACCAGAAACCCAAAAGTTGCACAGACCTTAGTTTTCCGTTCCATTCCGATGACTGGGTGCTGATCATGACCCTAGCCATACTGTAAATGATATCTATATTTTGGCACGCCGTAAGTCATACCTCAGTTGCCCATGTCATCAAATACTTGTTATCACTTTAACAACATGGATTATATAAAGATATTAAGGCCTATATATAAGTTGTTTTGGGGTCACAGATTTTCCAATGTTTACTTCTTGCTATTGTTTTGCTCATCAATTATATTTCAAGTTTAGTACCTTGTCATCAAAACCAGATATTTTGAGGTGGTGAATCAAAACCATGCCAGTTGACTCAATGACAGACCTTATGATACAGCACGCACGTGCTAACTATTTGGCCATCCAAACCATTTGGGCATTTGGCAAATGAAAAGATGATATAAAAGATAAATAAAATGGTTCTACTATTGAAAGTTTTAATCAATGTTTTAAGCAATCACAATTAGTAATAATAATTATAAAATAAATTCTGAAAATTATAAATACAAAATTATTCCTTTATATGTATAACTAATTGTTTAAATGCCATAATTTACAATCAAATTAATACATAATTTAACAAGAATCTTGCAAACATTAAAACATGCTAGCTATATTAACCATATGCACACATTCAGTCAACACTAACACTCACACATCTCTAAAATCAATTATAAAAAAAACTCAATATTATAATGCTTCACAGAACTTGAAATTATTATTGGTTTCATTATTTTGGAGAGAGAAATGGGTATAACATCCACTAGGTCATTTCGGGACTAACATATTGTTCAGTTTTCATTTCAATTAGGACCCAGAAAAAACCCACGAGGTTGGTCACGTACAGCCAGGGAATTGAAACCACGCCAGTAGACTCGATAGCAGATCTTATGATACAACTCGCCCATGCTAAACATTCGGCCATCCAACTCCTCAAGCGAAAAAAAGGTACATGTATATTAATGGTTTATCAATAATTCTGGAATTTTGTTTGATATATTTTAGTTAATGCATGGAATAGTTAAAGATGTGTACTATTACCATAGTATCAATAGCCTGTTATATGATCTGCCATCTTTAATAAGTTATAAATGCATACACAAATAAAGTCAAAAACATTTTAATTTTATTTTAAAAGATTTCAAGCTATTTAGAAAACATGTAACTAATAGCAACCGAAAGTGAACTATCACAGATCATAGATTTGTTGATAATGGTTATTACCATTACAAAGTCTAAGATCTGATGAAACCAGGAATTCAGACAAGTATTGGAACGTACATCATAACATGTATTTTCACATGATTGAACATGAAGAAGCCATTCCAGGGAGTTTCGGTAATCCATTCTCATCAAATTCTAAACCTGGTGCCTGAAATAAAATATAAAATACTCTTTACAAATGATCAAATTGTTAATCACAGCTTAACCAGAACAGAAATGTTCATTATGAAACTTAGTTAAGACCGTGATGTAATGAAACTATTTACCAATTCTATTAGAATCAAAGTGTCTGTGGTATGATTTAGATTCTTCGACAAGGAGTTGGTTTTCTCCAGGTCCTCCCACTGCTAAAGACCCCTACACGTAATAAAATAAAATTAAACCATATATTAGTCCCAAAATGACCTAGTTTGTGTCGAGTGGACGGTAAACCCCTTTTCTCCCTCTCCATTAAGTCGAAGCAGAAAATGCTCATAACCAAAGTCAGTCAAGATATTCACCTAATGAACATCTACACCAATTTTTAACATTCAGAAGCAGGGGTTATTGTGTCAAAAAATGTGTATCCATATCGTTATCATTTCTTCCATAATCACATGCTAAAGACCCCTATGCGCAAGCGAATTATTGAAATAAAATTGATCCATATGTTGATCCCAAAATGACCTAGTTTGTGTCGAATGAATGTTACCCCCCCCCCCCCACTGTAACACACATAGGAAAACTTTATCCTGGAATTAGCCTGCACCATAAAAATTATGGAATAATAATAGAGAGAAAGAGAGAAATGGGGTTTAACATCCACTCGACACAAACTAGGTCATTTCGTGACTAACATATGGTTTAATTTTATTTCAATAATTCGCTTGCGCGTAGGGGTCTTTAGCAGTCGGAGGAAACCGGAGGACCCGGAGAAAACCCACGAGGTTGGACAGGCGACCCTACTCCTTGTCACGTACAACCGGGGATTCGAAACCACGCCAGTCGACTCAATGACAGACTTTATGATACAGCGCGCGCACGCTAACCATTCAGCCATCCAACCCCCCCCCCCCCCCCGTGATGTAATGAAACTATTTACCAATTCTATTAGAATCAAAGTGTCTGTGGTTAACTTTTCAATAATTCGCTTGCGCGTAGGGGTCTTTAGCAGTGGATGGAAACCGGAGGACCCGGAGAAACCCCACGAGGTTGGACAGGCAACCCTACTCCTTGCAACGTACAACTGGGGAATTGAAACTACGCCAGTTGACTCAATGACAGGCCTTATGATACAGCACGCACGTGCTAACCATTCGACCATCCAACCCCGCAGGAATAATAATAATATGTTTTATACAAGATCATATTTATAAAGGAAAACTTACCATATCCCCAACTATATCTTTAGGAGGCTGGCCTAATTCCTGCATCTGTAAAAGTATTGTATATAAATTAATTTTCAGATTTAAGATGTTTCTTTGTTCAGTTCAACCAATGTCTACAAGAGCCAGACATGTTTTATAAATATCTTATAAAGATAACAAGAACAAAGTATTGAATGAAACAAAGGAATGAATATAAAACAATCTTGTCTCTCCTAAGTTATTAGTTTTATATTGTAAAACACAATAATCTGTCTCAAACAACAAACACACATTTCTTTTGGGGTTTTTCTTTTCAAAAAGCTTTTATTTAAAAGAAAATTTTGAAAGTGAAAGGTAAAATTGATTTTTAAGATTTTTTCAATATTTTTGTTTATATTTATAGTAGTAGATAAAACTATGACTGTACAACTTTACAAGGTTTTGATGACAGAGGCAATAACCCTGTAAAACTTTACAAGGTTCTGATAACAGGGGCAATAACCCTGTAAAACTTTACAAGGTTTTGATGACAGGGGCAATAACCCTGTAAAACTTTACATGGTTCTGATGACAGGGGCAATAACCCTGTAAAACTTTACAAGGTTCTGATGACAGGGGCAATAACCCTGTAAAACTTTACAAGGTTTTGATGAACCCTGTAAAACTTTACAAGGTTTTGATGACAGGGGCAATAACCCTGTAAAACTTTACAAGGTTTTGATGACTAGGACAATAACCCTGTAAAACTTTACAAGGTTCTGATGACAGGGGCAATAACCCTGTAAAAATTTACAAGGTTCTGATGACAGGAGCAATAACCCTGTAAAACTTTACAAGGTTTTGATGACAGGGGCAATAACCCTGTAAAACTTTACAAGGTTTTGATGACAGGGGCAATAACCCTGTAAAACTTTACAATGTTTTGATGACAGGGGCAATCACCCAGTAAAACTTTACAAGGTTCTGATGACAGGGGCAATAACCCTGTAAAAATTTACAAGGTTTTGATGACAGGGGCAATAACCCTGTAAAAATTTACAAGGTTTTGATGACAGGGGCAATAACCCTGTAAAACTTTACAAGGTTCTGATGACAGGGGCAATAACCCTGTAAAACTTTACAAGGTTTTGATGACAGGGGCAATAACCCTGTAAAACTTTACAAGGTTTTGATGACAGGGGCAATAACCCTGTAAAACTTTACATGGTTCTGATGACAGGGGCAATAACCCTGTAAAACTTTACAAGGTTCTGATGACAGGGGCAATAACCCTGTAAAACTTTACAAGGTTTTGATGACTGGGGCAATAACCCTGCAAAACTTTTAGGAATAACTCTTATTCCTCTTAATAGGTGTAATAACTCCATAATAATTTTACACATAAATCTGAATTTCTCCTTATAGCAATGTAGCCTAACCTCTTGTCAATGGTGCAGGACGGAGGGCCTGACAAGAACGGCTGTCTAGTTGTTTGGATGGGACGAAAAACTGAGGACCCATGTAGGCTATACATTGGCGTGCACGTGAAAGATCTGCTGGCAGTTGGAATTCGATATCAGAGTAGGCTATATTGCTGCTGCCCGGGCAAAATTTTCCTCATAGCATGTGGAGTATTTTCGTCTTCATTAGCCCAGTTGGAGCAGAACAGTAGGATGTTAAACCCCATTTCATTTCACTTATAGCCAAACCATGGACCTTAAGTGATCTTGCTACTGACATTTCTCACGTTTTTTTCGCGTGAAGTCTCATGTGGCATACATTGAACGGTATTGCTTCTCGTAACTAGTCCATGTATTATACGATCCATGGCCTAACTGTTCAATCCCAAAAGGTTGAAAAAACTATGAAGGATGTCTTAAATGTTTTGATCTTAATACACATGGTTAAGTTTCGATAGGGTTGCTTTTAGGACTTCTCAGAAATCTCAAATACTCTGAGCGATGAACGGTGAACATCAACATAAAATGTCAGCTTGTATAAATTTGTAGGTAGTAGAAGAATTAGTTTCACTAGCAGTGTCTCACAAGATTTACGTTTTGGACCAGAATCTGGGCCCTAAGCATAACTCACAAGGCAAGGTGTCTAATAACATATCCTTTATGGACCAGAAACTGGACTCTAAGAATAACTCTCCATGTTCTTCTTTATTTTTGTGGGAGGGGGGAGGGGAACCCTCTTCAAAAAAAGCCTAAGGCTCACCAATTCAAGTACGATCGAAATGAAACTTGGCATACATGTTCCTTGGACAAATGCATTTCGATTGACCAGCTTTTATTTTTGATATGTCGCAATTCCAGGAGGGCAACAAAAACATCATTTTCGGTTCCTGGTCATACTTGTTTTGTAACAAATATACTTTTCCTGATGATTGGAACAAATTTTAAAGGATAGAAACTGTAGTCACATCAGTCAATATTAATTTTACGACATGCCGTGAACAAGTATAATAGTCTTTGCCAATTCACGGGTGAAGAATGCAGTGTTTTAATACAAGAATGAAGTGTGACATAAGTTTATTTATTTCATTGACTAAAATCTTTAATTACATGTCTCGATAAATATCATAGATAGCCATGTTTACAGACCATGGTTATACCAAACTGCCCTAACCCTAACCCTGTAACCCTGTCATCTTAAGAAATCAACAAATACACACCTGTTGCATGATGGTCATCAAGTTTTCAAATCGTTCCCGCTTGACATCATCAGAATCTGTTTCTTGTTCGGTTTCATAATGGCTACAAATTTCTACCATTAATGTATGCTGTTTATTAAATCTGTTCCGATCTTCTTCCTCTATTTTATCTTTATTTTCATCTAACCATTTCGGATACTAAAATAAAACCACATGCTCAATTCTAAAACTTTGAACTTTTGGAAAGAATGGCATGGCCATATTGTTCTTGTCAGAGAAAGACTAAGAAATTTCAAAATTTGTTTATGTGTGTTATCTTTTTGGACACTGTGTCATTTTCTAGTACTTCATTTAAATCCAAGTGTCCTGGAATCCATAAGGTTATAAATACATAATATATTTCAAAGACCTAACGTGCAGTAAAGTGGTGGACACATTAGCTGAATCAATTGGCGCCAAATTTTATTTGGCCTAATGGGTGGACATGCTAGGTGAATCCCACGCTGTGATGCACCAGTCAATTGCATCACGTCACATGATTAAACATGGCGACGACCATGTCTTCAAACAATCATGTGACTTGGGTGAATGCTTCGGCGAATATAATTTGGCTGAATGTATCAAACATGTTTGATTTGGGTGAATCATTCGGCCGAATGACAGTGGACAAACTAGGCGAATTTCGACGCCGATTGATTCGGCTGAATCATTCCGATAGTGTGTCCACCACTTTACACAGAACCACTCGACTCGGTACTAAAAATAAAACAAAATTAAGAATAATACTCTTAAAATAAATCCAGATAATAAAACAGGTTTTCTCGGTCCTACCTTTTAAAATAAATCAAGATAATAAATTAGGTTTTCTCAATTTTACCTTTGAAGAAATTTCTTTTAATGACGGATATAAAACTTCTTTAGATAATAACATCTGCATCATTCCCTGCATCATGGGAAAATAATCTGGACCTTCTTGTCCATCACTAGCACCCATTGCACCAACACCCATATTAGCAAACGCTTGATTTAAATCCTCCTCCGACATTTCTTCCTAAAATAAATTAAACAAACTCCTGACATCAATAGCAACTTGGTGTGAACAAGAAGCGCAAGCTGGTTTCAGAAAAGGTTTTAGCATAGTATACCACATTTTTAATCCAAAAATACTTATCTAAGAAAAAATGGTAGATTTTACTGCTTTATATGTAGACTTTAGCCATGGCTTGTATCATACATGTATTTTAAAATATGTGCTTCTAAAAAAACGACATAATGTAATAATATTGCTAGAATTTTTGCTCTTGAAATAAGATGTCTTTATATTTCATTAATTAATATCTTTGGCAAGTTAGTTATTTCAAACATATTCACATATATAGTGTGCACTAAATCAACTTAGTCTGTAATTGACAGTTGACACATAAAAAAGAGTTATTTATGTCACTCATTTACCACCAGGATTTAGCTTAAAGTAACCAATCATATCGTTAATTACACAAGTTCAGGGCCATGATCACACTTGATTGTGTGTGATATTCATATGGTTATAAGAGAAACCGGGGAACTTTGTAAGACAGACTTGCATTAGATTCCAGAGATCGAGGGTACATCTGAGTTCCTAGACAGCCGAGAGGCTGGATAGGGTGGAGAAGTGGTTTTAGCTATATAGTATTGTAATTTTTGCTATGCTTGTATACCTGTATTCAGCTATATATATATATATAAAATATGTAGAAGCAAACTGTCGCATTGTTATTCCTGGTAAGACAGACGTCTTAAGAAACTGTGAGAAGTAAATACACAACGTGAAGCAGAAGTAAAGACAGCTAGAGACAAATTCTAGACGATCACAAGGCTACAGAAATATGTAGTAAGAAAAGATGCATGGGTTCTACGTAGGATGTGGCGACCGGTTTGACAATGTACGCTCTCCACGTCAGACAAAAGACCCATGGTGCTACAATAAACTGTTAAGTATTTAAAGTTATAAACTCTATGTACGAGAATCTCAAATCATGCATCCAATGTAGTAAAGAGACAGGTGGGGTTTAACGTCCACTCGACACAAACTAGGTCATTTCGGGACTAACACATGGTTCAATTTTATTTCAATAATTTGCTTGTGAGTAGGGGTCTCTTATCAGTTTGAGGAAACCGGAGGACCCGGAGAAAACCCATGAGGTTGGACAGCGACCCTACTCCTTGTCACACCTTATGATCCAAGGCGCACGCACTAACCATTCAGCCATTCCACCCCCCACCCCCAAACATTTGTGGGAATATATCTTGAAAGTTATATTTCCTACAAACAATAAATCAAATTGATCGTATGCATTCTCAAAAAGTTAAAACCCACCTGTAAACCTTCTGCATTTTGTGCTAGACCAGACAATGTCTGTGATAATGTGGTGGCAAACTCTTGCTGAGCCTCAGCAGACTCCCCTAAAACAAAATAGATATTATTTTGAGAGAGAGACACAAAGTAGTTCATTTCGGGACTAACATATGGTTCAATTTTATTTCAATAACTTGCTTGCGCGTAGGGGTCTTTAGCAGTGGGAGGAAACCGGCGGACCCGGAGAAAACCCACGAGGTTGAACAGGTGACCCTACTCCTTGTCACGTACAACCGTGAAATCAAAACCACGCTAGTTGACTCAATGACAGACCTATGATACAGCGCGCACATGTTAACCATTTGGCCATCCAACTCCCTGTGTCAAAAGTACTCTGATCAGTTTTTAACATTTGTTCATCATTCACTATAGGCAATTATAATACAGAATTTCGGTAGTTTTTTTTTTTTAAAAATGTAAATATTTATTTCGCATGTTTTACACATTATACCTTTTATTCTGTAAATAATGAGCATAAGTTAAAGTACAAAATAAAAGTATATACCGGTATATAAAAAATACCATGAATCAAAAACCATAACAACTCTAAGGTATATAAAACATTTCAAGAATAAGATTTAAAAGAAACCAAGGAAACATCTATCAACATTGCACAATTAGAATAAAATACAGTATTCAGACTCTGAAATGTTTAAGCATTTAACAATTAAAATGGCTTTTAAAAAGATGGGTCTTTAAATTTTTCTTAAAAACAGGCAAGGAAGGGGAATCTTTAACCTCAGAAGGTAACTTATTCCATAATTTCAAAGCAACAAAGCTAAAAGATCTTTCACCAAACAAGAAGTGTGGTATCCATGTTACACACTATGAAAAAACAACAATTAAATACCAACCGGCTTTACCAGCCACTTCTGATAGTTTTTCTAACTGTTGTACCATACTAGGATCTTGGGACATAAAAGCTTTCATCGCTTCTTCAAACTGAGCAGCCATTTGCTCTGAAAATTCGTCAGCCATTGCCTCTTCTGAAGCTGCAGGACCTGCTCCATCCTAGCAGAAATAAATAAAAGGCACAGAATTAGATATTGTAAACAGTTGCCTAAAATTCTTTTATCTTGTTGGAGGTGTCTTCAATTTGTTCTAGGTGTCCAAATATCAGAAAGAAATATTCAAATTTCACTAAAAAGCTGAATTAAACATACATTATATTATGCAAGAGCTAAATCTGCCTAGACCTGAAATGTTATATAAATTATTAATTAGACATTAATTAACTTATCCAGGCCATAATTAACTCTTGATGCCATCGCTAGCCTGCGATATTTAGCAGATTGGAATACATTTTGTGAAGGATAATTAAACGTAAAAATGAATAATCAAGACTTTGTTTTATTATCATATCGATTTTAATAATGATGATCAAGGCTAGCCTAAAATTCAAAAGCTAATATCTCGGTTCAGAGTGGAGAAATTTGACTGAAATTTCCAGCATATATTCTATGTACGTTATCTATTTTCTAACTATTATCGTAAGAACTGCCTAGTCTTTATCTGATCTCCCATAATTGCCCTTTAAATTCTTTATTTGAAATTCCATTTAGTTAGATATTAAGTTTTGTTTTCACTGTATTTAAAACATCTGTGAGAGGCCCATGTAAATCATTTCATCAATAAGCCAATCAATATATGTCTAGTAATATTTTGAGTAGAGTAAATGTTTTTAATTTCTCCACACCTCAACTTAACATAAAACAAATGTAATGTGTACATACCGATGCTGACCGTGTTGATTGATTGGACTCATCTTTTTTTACTTCTGGTGTTGCCTGTTTGTCAAAATCTTCTAGTGCACCTAAAAATAAAAGATAAGGGGATGATTAAATCAACCCCAAATACTAAATTGTTTTAAAAGTTTAAATGGTTGGTTATATTTACATCACTTTGCTAATCATAATTTGACATTAGATTTACGTCTGAAAATGATGTTCGTTTAAACAGGCATTATGCAAGAGCTAAATCTGCCTATTTCAGGTCTTTCTTTAGGCCTGAAATATTATATAAATTATTAATTAGACATTAATTAACCTATCTAGACCATAATAAACTCTCGATGTAGATTACAATGGTTCAGCCATTTAATGATTTTATTTAGAAATGGAGAAGCGAGGCTGAGCAAGGAATATACAAGTCCCATGGCTATGATAATAAACAATCAATGTAGGTCTATATTCATTTTGCATGATCTATTTTTGAACTTTTATAGTGAGAAAACGGCCAGCTCTTTACCTAAATCTTACATAATGCCTCTTTTATGGAGGCAAGTCGCCAACTCAATATCATCCAGAGTCTTCGAAATTGCAAACAAGATTTATTGGTTGTTATCTTACCATGAAAAAAGGTGGGCTTTTGATATCCAATATTTACATGTAAGACTGGAATAACCAGATGCCAAAGATGCCATTTGCCTAACATAACTAATTAGAAATTACAGTAAAAACAGAAACGATTGAATGTAAATGATGGTAAACTGACTATGGATGTAACAGTTCAAATATTATTAGAACCGTTAATTGGTCATTAAAATCCAACTGCAACCAGTTAACCGATTTATTCACACATTTAATAAAACATTTCTATTAAAATATTTGTTGCACCACAGGAAGACTTGGTGATACATGTTTAAATTTATAATATTATTATTATACAGTTTTTAAGTTAACTGTCAGTACAAATTCTATTTATTCATTCATTCAATCTTGATGTTTTTGCCCCCGATGTTAGAAAAGAAAGTTCATGGTTTCCCCTTGTCAGTGGTGCAGGATAGAGGGTCTGACAAGGACAGCTGTCTAGTCGTTTGGATGGGATGGAAAACCAAGGTCCTGTGTACACATTGCCATGCACGTAAAAGATCCCTTGGCAGTTGGAATTCGATATAAGAGTAGGCCATAGTGCCACTGTCCGGGCAAAATTTCCCCTCATAGCACATTGTATGGCATATGTCCGTCTTCATTAGCCCTGTCGAAGCAGAAAAGTAGGGTGGTTTAAAAACCCTATTTCATTTGACCCACAGCATGGCACGCTCGGGTGATAATATAATAAACAATGTTACTATATTTTAATATTATTTCATCACATCAAACTGTTTTGTTTCCTTCAACTTCAATTTTTTTATTTGCATATTACGTCCATTAAGAACAGTATACAAAACATACACATACATCAATCTTATGCTTGGGAGCAAGTGCTAATAACGTATAGACCTACAAAACTTCGAGAGGGAATCTAAAGACCTTATAGCTTCCTGTGCTACATTACAAATGACAAGTGCTATATGAAGTATTTATGTGGTCTTTAGTGAAAGAAAACTATGTTGTGGCTACCATTCCAGGGTTTGAAGGTCAGGCATGATATGAAAACGAATATCGGTTAGGCAGTAATTTTTTGAATCAGTTCATTTTAAGCAGTGCAATCGAACCGTGACACATTAATTAACCCCAGGTAGCCATTTACATCCTTAAAACGGACCGACCATTTTTATGTAAATTTAACGTCATGATGTTATCTCAATCTGTACCAATAGAGGTCAAGTTTTTTTTTTTTTAAAAATTGGCTTTAGTTGTAGTACAAAGTACAGATCTGTGATGATTAGATTTATTTATTTTAAACATTTCGTCATTTCATGATTTGTCCACCCTGAATGTCACGTTGATCCCAAGTTATAGTGACAAACATTTAATCAAAGATTCATATATACATACTATCAAGTAGTTGGTCTAATTCTGGATCTCCTACATCTTTAACAGATGCGTTATTGGTATTCAAATTGTCTTTCTTTGAACTGGTATCTTCTTTTGAAGCCACATGATCTCCATCGTCTGCCATTGCTGTTATTCTTTGCCGCTTAAAGCATCAACAAATCAAGTCTGGATTATGACGGCAATCTTGTATCACTCACACAGCTTAGATAGAATCGGAAGCGAGATTTGTATAAATCAAAATCATACTTTATTCCAACAAAATGGTATTTATTGTCTAAATATGTTTCAAAATACACTATCCGGAAGTAGCTTGTAAATGGCCTAAACGGCTGTATGAGATTTCCGGTAATGGACGTCAAAACTGCATTTTGAGAAAAATGTGTTTATAAAAATTACATTATTTCTATAATAATTGCAAAAATCTACAAACAAACATGTCAGTTATAATCGAAACATCAGTGGGGTCAATAACTGTCGATCTTTTTACTGATGAAAGGCCTAACTGTAGTAAAAATTTCCTGAAACTTTGCAAAATTAAATATTATAACTTCTCGCTCTTCCATTCCGTCCAGAGTAATTTGGTTGCTCAAACTGGAGACCCAACTGGCACCGGCAAAGGAGGAGAGTCTGTCTTTGCTGTTTTATATGGAGAACAAGCTAGATACTTTGATATGGAAGCTGCCCCAAGAATCAAACATAAGCAATCAGGATTAGTTTCAATGGTTAACAACGGTGACGGCAAGCATGGCTCACAGTTTTTTATAACTCTTGGAGAAAATCTTGATTACTTAGATAATGTCCACTCTGTCTTCGGTGAGGTTGTGGAAGGATTAGATGTTTTGAAAAAAATAAATGAAGTGTATTGTGATGAAGATCATCGACCATACCGAGACATCAGAATCTATCATACTATTATTTTGGATGACCCATTTGATGATCCACCAGGCCTTCAGATACCTGACAGATCCCCAGAACCAACGAAAGAAATGTTGAGTAGCGATAGGATAGGTACATGTTCTATATGTTGTTTTTTTTATTTCCTTTGTCACGATTTCAAAGAAATTAGTGTGTTATGGTTATCGATTGGTTATAAAATACATTTATAGGATTTTAGATTTGATGTGATTTGATAATATTCAAGTTATATTGTAGCCTATCCAAAATTAAAGACAAATCTGCAGAGCTGTTAATGAGATATAAATGTTTTAAAGTTTTAACTCTCAAATTCCGTTATTGACAAATCATACAAATTTTTAGTTCTTTTATTACCTGTAGTGTAGGGTTATTTTTGATATGATATTAATATTATTTAAAATGAGTGTAGGGCGCAGTGACGCTGTCCGGGCAAAATGTCCCTCATAGCATACTGTATGGCATAAGCCGTCTTCATTAGCCCAGTTTGGAGCAGAACAGTAGAACGTTAAACCCTATTTCATTTCATTTATTTAAAATGAATTACATTAATTGAAGTGTAAATTTTGTAACAACATAAATGCCATAATCTGAAAAGCATCAGGCAGTATAACATATGGTAGTGGTAGGCCCTATACATCTGTATACATAGGCAATGCAATGTCTTAGTTAATGTGTTCACATTGAGAAGCAGTGTCAGTACATCCTCAGTGTAAACACATTCTATTGGCATAAGGGTCTATTAATGCAAGTAAACTTCATAATTTATGACATAAATTGGACATGTGATAAAAAAAAATGCAAAAAACAAAAACATACGTGTACAGAAATTACAGGTATATATGCAAAATGTTATCTAAGTTGCAAAAAAGCGATTCCATGGAACATGTAACTTAGCACTAATTTGCTCAATGATAAACAGATGAGGTGGAATAAAATCTTTATGGCATTGTTCAAGAAAATTTATTGATTAGAACTCCAACTCCTATGCTAGGGGTAGTTTTAATGTTATATTTTACCCACAGCCCATAATCTGAACACAATATATTTAACCTTAATGTCTTATCTTTTTGAACAGGAGCAGATGAAGAAATTGATGATACCAAGGGTAGAACAGAAGAAGAAATAAAAGAAATGTTAGAAGAGAAAGAAGAAAAGGCCAATGCTCAAATATTAGAAATGGTTGGTGACCTTCCTGCTGCTGATGTAGCACCAGATGATAATGTTCTATTTGTTTGTAAATTAAACCCAGTCACAACAGGTAAAAATTCAATTTATTGACTGATTACTTTTAAAAGGCATCAAAGCTTGGAAGAAATAAAAGGTCATTTAAACATTGTAACCCTTAAAGATGTATTATACAAGAGCTAAATCTGCCTATTGTATGTCTTTTTTATTTGGCTTTACATGTTGTATTATCTAAACTTTTGTTAATATGACAAACCAATAATCAACTCTCTGGGCCATTGGAGGGGAAGAGGGGGGTGGGGAAATGGCTGAATGGTTTGCAGGTGCGCGCTGTATCATAATAAGTCTGTCAATGAGTCAACTGGCGTGGTTTCAATTCTCCGGTTGTACGTGACAAGGAGTGGGGGGGGGTAGTGTCGACTGTCCAACCTCGTGGGTTTTCTCCAGGGTCCTCCGGTTTCCTCCCACTGCTAAAGACCCCTACGCGCAAGCGAATTATTGATATAAAAATTTACGCATATATAGTCCCGAAATGACCTAGTTTGTGTCGAGTTGACACTAAACCCCCATTTCTCTCTACATACGCCAACACAGGGGCAACTTTTAAATATATAAAATTGTTATAGGTATGCATGAAGATTTTTTACTAATATTTGAAACTTAATTCTTTGAATGGCATTTAGTAATTGGAACATAATCGAATAACACACTATTTATGGATAACAATTACTATGGTTTATTTCACTGCAACGTTTCAACAAGATTTCACCTAAATTCTATTTTTGTTTTTCATTTTTCTACATGTATTTCAGGTGAAGATTTGGAAATGATATTTTCTCGATTTGGTAAAATAAATAGCTGTGATGTGATCAAGGACCAAAAGACTGGAGAATCACTTCAGTATGCTTTTATTGAGTTTGAAAGCACAGCATCTTGTGAAAATGCTTATTTCAAAATGGACAACGTGTTAATTGATGATCGAAGAATTCATGTGGATTTCAGTCAGTCTGTTTCAAAATTACGAAAATCAGGCAAACTGGATAAATTTGATGATAAAAAGGGTGACATTCCATCAAAATACGTTCTCAAAGATCAGTCTCGGAAATCTCACGGTTACGATTTAGTATTTGAGAATGATGATGATGATAAAAGCAGTTCAAAGCAGCACAAAAAAGGGAAAAAGAATAAAAAGAAAGATACTCATTCTGATTCTGATTCAGATCGTGAGAAAAAACGCCACAAGAAGAAAAATAAGCATAAAGAGAAAGCTAAACAACGAAAGCGATCTCGTTCACGATCTCGATCTCGGTCTCATTCGGCTGATGGAGATCGCTATAGGAAAAATAAGAGAGATCGATCTGGATCTCCTCAAAGAAATTATTCCTCTAAATATGGTGAAAATGATCGTAGAGACAATTATAGAAATGACAAGAGAGATAGAGAACGACGGAGAAGTCGAGATAGAGACTACAGAAGATAAATACTATATGATATGTTGTATCTATTAAACATACATTATTCAAGAGCTAAATCTGCCTATTACAGGTCTTTCTTTGGGCCTGAAATGTTATATAAACTATTAATTAGACATTTATTAACAAAACAAGATCGTAATCAACTTTCGAAGGCATCGGATACTCGAGAGTTTAACTAAATGAGAACAGTTCGCCATTTAAAAACTTAATTTAAAAATGGAAAAGTGAGGCTGCTAAGTCTTGAATATACCAGTGCCGTGGTTACAACTATGCAGACGTGAAGTAATTTGGATGAAATTTTCAATATTTTCATTTTACATTATCTATTTTTGAGCTATTATAGCAAGAATGGTCAGCTCTTTATCTAAATCTTACATAATGTATCTTTAATTTACAGACATATTGTAATTATATTTGTCCATATCATAAACACGACTTTCATCATCCATTTCATTTTGTAAAATAAAAATATTTAAGGTTTTTGGTTATCAGTCTTGATAAAACTGTTGGTTCAATATCATTGTGGAATAATAAGATACCCTATTCTGAAATTTCAACAGCAAAAAAAGAAAATTGATATATTATTATTTAATAGTAATTGCAGAGGGGACTGCACCACACATAATTTACATAAAAAAAACCAAATATACGGACAAGACACAATACGCAGAAATCACAAACAAACGAACAATTCAAATTAAGTGAATGGATAAAAAAAACCAAATATACGGACAAGACACAATACGCAGAAATCACAAACAAACGAACAATTCAAATTAAGTGAATGGATCCGGGGGCTAATCGTAAACATCCACTGCGCTGTAAGTCCCAGCCCTGTAGTGATTCAAAATTAAAAAATATTAATATAATGATTCAAAAATGTGTAGAATGGAGTGGACTAAGCAGACTTAGAAATCATAATAATTTTTTTTTTAAATTTAATATAAATCACTTTATATACATTCATATTACAGTAATGTGCTTCTAGAACCATTTTCTTCATCTTAATGTTTCAAAGAATCAAGTCCTACACCCTTAAACTGATGTTTGTTTACCCAAAAATAATCAATATTTTCTTGATATATTGGTTTCAAATTTCTTAAAATATCGATATATAGTCCTACTATGTAATAAAAAAATATGTTTTTTGATTGTTTAGAACGTTAATAAATATGAAACTTATTGTTTTCATCGTCTCAACAGATAAAGGGAGCCAACTCCATTTATCAAAGTTCATTGATCCCTGTAGCAATGAACAAGACTATTAGACACGCTTTTCTCACGTAGAACAACACTACTATCTGTTATTCGACACTTTTTAGACATAGTTTTATATTTGGAGAAAAAAATTACTTTCACGTGTCTTAATCCATTTCATCCAGTGGCCGTGAAATATATATATAGGGCATTTGTAGTGTTATGCAAATAGGGTATGCAGATCGTACTTGATATTCAAGACTAGCACGTGCTCACTGACTGCTATCCATTCGGCCTTGACCAACATTTCGGTAGGCCAAAAAATTGCCAAGTCAAAGGCAGTGAACGCGGCTGTTCATGGTATGGGTGATGGAGAAACAATAGGGATAGACACTCTTGTCTTTTGTTAAAATTTAATTGTGTAAAATTGCTAAATTAACGAACGAAACTATGGCGGCAGCAGGTTTCAGTACGCTTAATATGGAATATCTCCGAAGACAATCGGAAAGTGACACTTCGTCTTCAGAAAGTGAATTCAACGGTGAAAATGCCGAGGACTTGTCGTACTCTGATTTAGAAACTTTACCAGATTTTTTGCTGCTGAGGTCAAATGAACTACGTGCTTTACAGCTTGATCACAATGAAATATTATGTCTACCAGACACGATATCTAGTTTTAGAAACCTGGTTACCATGGACATTAGTGCCAATAATATGACTATCCTCAGTCCAGAACTTGTAAAATTACATAACCTGAAGACTTTTATAGCCAGGAATAACTGTTTTGACACCGACAGTATTCCCAAAGACTTTGGACTCATGAGTTCACTGGAAGTACTAAATCTGGGAGGAAACAACTTTAAAGAATTGCCTCCACAAGTTACAGAACTAGAACATCTGCGTTGTCTATATATGGGTGGAAATAAAATTGAAGTGATCAATAGCAGTATTAAAAGTCTAACAAAGTATGTATGAGTATGACCATGTTACCATATTGTTGTATTGTTTAACCGTATTTGGGTTTAGTTACATAATACTGTTTTGGTAGGTCCAAAGGTTATTGTTCCAGTTCTGTATTCTACGTTGAGATAATATTAGGCTAAGTTAGTACTCAGTGACTTTATAGAACACTCTGGGAATTTTGATCCTGGTGTTACTATTATTAGGGTTACAGGTACACTTCGAATTATTAGAATCTGGACACTAAGTGTTTGTACAGAAATTTTAAAAATAAACTTTTTAAATATTAAAATGAAATGAAATGAGGTTCAATCAATGGTGAAGGAGGAACCACGCTGGAAAATGCCGATGAACTTACTCGGCCAAAGCAGTGAAGGAACAAGGGGTCTCCTGGATAGCGAGCCTACGGTCAACGTACAGTAGTTGGGATGGGACGAAATACCGAGGTCTGGTGTCCACATTGGCATGCACGTAAATGATCCCCTGGCATTTGGAATTCAATATAAGAGTAAGTCGTAGTACCGCTGCCCGGGCAAACTTTTCCTCATAGTACGCACTATATATGGCGTATGCCCGTCTTGATTAGTCAGGACTTTAAACCCCATTTCATTCTATTTCTTATTGGAAATTATCCGGCGCACGCCAGTTATTATCCGGCGCGCGCCGGTTATTATTATTATATTGTTTTTTTTTGCGTCCCTTACTGGGCTCTGTAAATTTAGACCAGTAGTCATATTGACAAAATAAAATACAAAAATAAAATCGTGTCTCGCATCAGATTTTAGGCAAGAATTGTCTTAGAATCATAATATATTTTTGTATGGTATGAAAGAGGGCTGGAGTGTAGCCGGAGGGGGTCTAGTGAAATCACAAGGTCTGTCATTAAGTCAAGTGGCGTGGTCTACTTGAACTTGACAAGTAGTACTAGTGTCGCCTTTTCATTCTTGTGGGTTGTCTCTGTGACCTCCTGTTTCCTCTCACTGCTAAAGACCCCTACGCGCAAGCAAATTATTAAATTAAGATTGAACCATATGCTAGTCCCGAAATGACCTAATTTGTGTTGAGTGGATGTTAAACTCTCTCTGTCTTATCGTTTACAAGTATGTATGGTCACAGATTCTGCACGTTCGCTGCATGTTTATGTTCTCTACTGTACACTGCCAAATTGTGATATGATTTATAGGCTGTGAGGAGCCACGGTGAATAGTGGGTCAGACGCTGGTTCGCTAGCCTGGAGGTCGCGTGTTCGATCCCTGCATTGGATTTTCCGACGTGGTTTCCCTCGTCAGTGGGGCAGGACGGAGGGCCTGACAAGGACAACTGTCTAGTTGTTGGATGGAACGAAAACTGAGGTGCCATGTATATATTGGCATACACGTAAAAGATCCCTTGGCAGTTGGAATTCAATATAAGAGTAGGCTATAGTGCCGCTGCGCGTGCAAAAATTTTCTTTAAAGCACAATGCATGGCGTATGCCGTCTTCATTAGCCTAGATCAGAGCAGAACAGTAGGCTGTTAAACCCCATTTCATTTCATTCTATTTATAGACTGTGTAAGTATTCGAGTAGGACATAACCTTAGTAGACACCTATTCCATGTGTTTATATAACTTTATCGTTTCAGCTTGGAAGTTTTATATCTTGGAGGTAATTGTCTTACAGAGATTCCAGCTGAGGTCGGCTGTTTACATAAATTAACAGCTCTGGTATTATGTGATAATCAAATACAAAGTTTACCACCAACACTCATTCATCTACAACAATTACGTTCTCTTAGTCTCCATAACAACCAGATATCAACGCTACCTACTGCTATAGTTTCTCTTAATATCGTTGAGCTGAGTTTAAGAAATAATCCCCTGGTAGATAAGTTTGTACAGGATTTAGTCTACAATCCACCTACGTTGTTAGAACTTGCTGGTCGATGTATAAAGATTGATGGTTTACCGTACAGTAGTGAAGAATTACCTCGTCACTTGGTGCAATATCTCGATTCTGCCCATCATTGTGTTAACATCAAATGTAAAGGTAGGTTGGCCTTCTGTTACAATGATTTTATATATTAACTTAGTCGGCGTAGATACCGAGATAGATTTAAGTGAATCAGACAAGTTCATTCTGTGAGGAGGACTCTTAAAAATCTTTTATCATAAAATAACCTCAATTTCTGTAGTACATTTACTTTTTAGCAGAAATAGAAACTTTCAGATTAGCGATACATCTCCACATTTCACGAGGGGATGTTGGATGGCCGAATGGTTAGCATGTGCGCGCTGTATCATAAGGTCTGTCATTGAGTCAACTGACGTGGTTTCGAATCCCCGGTTGTACGTGACAAGTAGTAGGGTTGCTTGTTCAACCCTGTGGGTTTTCTCCAGGTCGTCCGGTTTCCTCCAACTGCTAAAGATCCCTACGCACCGGCGAATGAATTATTGAAATAAAATTGAACCATATATTAGTCCCAAAATGACCTGGTTTGTATGAATGAAGACATTAAACCCCATCTCTCTCTCTCTCTCTCTCTCTCTCTCTAAATTAACAACATTGTGCCATATCCATTTCAGGTGTGTACTTTTCCTCAAGAGTAGAACAAGTGAAATTTGTTGATTTTTGTGGAAAGTATCGACTACCATTATTACAGTATCTATGTTCTCCAAGTTGTAGTACAGTTATTAGTCCATCACCAAGTTATTCCAGTGATAGTGAGCCGGAAGAAGAAGACAATACAAAAGAACGGATGAGACGAGTCTTGTTGGGTTAAATTCTCGAATATTCCCAGACAGGGAGGTTAAATTTAAATATTCCCCGAAAGGGATGAATTTTATTATTAATCAGCAAAAATTACCCCCCTAAAACATCATTTTTGGATTGTAGAAATTTGACTTTTGAAATATTAAACTTTAGACTTTAGTTTGTTTTGTATTTGATACATTTATTTTTAACGCTTTAAGTGCTAATCTTTATAATGTACGAGAATTAGAGAATTCTCAAAGTTCTAAACAAAACGTCCATTAAAATTACTGAATTATGTTTCTGGTTGAACTTGTTACACTTGTGGCCTTATAAATCTGGCAGCTACTAAATAAAATAAGTTGACCATAAACAACATAATTAATTGGTGTAGGCTTTTTATTTTTTGTTATGATATGCACCAATATGGTTGGGCAAACTGTTTCCTATGAACAAATTCTGTGAATATTAATGTCAGTATAAGATACAATTAAATTTAAAATACTGTTAAATAGACTTCTATATAACATTGTTTTACGCCCACGTTTAATGTTGAGGTATACATACATGTATTGTAGTTGCCTTCCTACATCGTCTATCCACAATTTCTACAGATCAGAGTTTTTGTTGGATTTGTTCAAATTCCCATGGATTGTTAAATTTCTATGTTTTGGAAAAATATATTGTATTAATTAAATTTGTTTTATAGAAAATCTTAGCGTTAGTCCCCCTCCCCCTTACGTTATATACTTTATTTTAACAATTATTTTATTACTGTGATTTATAATATGGTAATTAAGTTATGTTGGCATTGAGATATGTTGTGTGTGTCGTATTATATTTACATTTATCACTCAGGGATTGAAAATATTTTATATAATTATATAATAATAGGTAAATAAACATTGCAATTAAAAAAAAAAGCAATTATTTTGAATAACACCTTTTTTTGATATCTTTCTTTGATTATGAAAGTTAAAAACAGATTTACAAGAGGCATTTAGTTAATGTCTTTTTGTATTATGATGTTATATTAAAGGACATGGTTCATCTCTTTCTATATTTTTATAAAACTTAGACCGATACGTCAGTTAATCCACAGAATAAATTCTGGATGACCCTGTTCAGGTACTACTCAGTATTAGAGAATGTGTTAGCGATGTCGCCAACACGGCCAGATCTTTCATTGTGGCATCACCAAGCTTAGAAATGATGGTACACCAGTAATTTAGTCAGACAAATTTGATTTTTTTGAAAGTCTAAATTAACTTTCAGTTGTTTTACTAACCTTTCTAATTGACAGTTGTGAAATGGTTAAATTAGTATGACATTTGAACAGAGGCTTCACAAAGGTCTTTTATAGCTGTCAACATTATCTATCTTTGTTAAAATATAGAAATAGGTTGACCATCTCCTTTAAGTTGTTAAAATATAGAAATAGGTTGACCATCTCCTTTAAGTTGTTAAAATATAGAAATAGGTTGACCATCTCCTTTAAGATACTGTGATGGAATATAAACTAGAATATCATTCCAATCTAGTATATTACTAAGATTACATAGTTGGTTTGATATATTATAATGTATGTTATATACCAAATCTGATAATGTTTATATATGAAGAGTATTATTTTATTCTTCCTTTAAGTATATTGTATTTCAAATCTAGTCCTTATTGAAATAGGGGTTTTCGATGGCTGAATGGTTAGCGTGCGCGCGCTGTATCATAAAGTCTGTCATTGAGTCAACTGACGTGGTTTCGAATCCCCGGTTGTACGTGACAAGGAGTAGGGTCGCCTGTCCAACCTCGTGGGTTTTCTCCGGGTCCTCCGGTTTCCTCCCACTGCTAAAGACCCCTATGCGCAAGCGAATTATTGAAATAAAATTAAACCATATGTTAGTCCCGAAATGACCTAGTTTGTGTCGAGTGGACGTTAAACCCCATTTCTCTCTCCCCTTATTGAAATAAATCGGTCACATTAAATGATAGAAATTAAAGGAACCTTCCCCAATTATTTTAGGAAATAAAACTGACCATGTACAACTATTTGATGAAATATCATCAGGATTGTTGTGATTATCAAGTCATATATAAATATTGATATTCCAGATGTAAGAACTAAATCTACATATTACACAAAAGTTTTTATTTTGGCTTGTAATGTTGTGATTATCAAGTCACACATATAAATAATGAGATTCCAGATGCTTTATGTAAGAGCGAAATCTTCCTATTACAAGATTTTATTTTGGCTTGTAATGTTATATAAATTATCAAAATCTCTAACTTTAATTTACATACTTAAAATCTCTGTGAGATTTGCATATTCCAGATAATATCAAATCTGTCATGGTTTAATCTATACTAAAATTAGTTAATAATTCATGATGAAAACAGAATATCAGTGGTAGATGTTCTCCCTGAGGCCTATCAATAGAGTTCAGAGAAACTGAGAGGTGGTTATAGCTGAAACAAAACATCTCAAAAATGACATAAAAACAAGCATGACATTCAGTCAAAATGACCAAAGATTGGTCTTGACAGCTATAAAAATCAAAATGATCAAATAAGTAGTTTTATTTAAAAAGAATCCAGTGATATTATTAGATAAATTTTGACCATATATTTAGTTGTTTTGTTTAAGATAAATTTTGGTTTACAACTAATTTGACCATATCCAGGTTTCATATGTCTGCGGAGCCACAGTGGCTAAGTGAGTAAGATGCTGGTTTGATTCCCCCAGTGTCGTTTGAGAAAGTTTATCAGGATTTTCCGGCATGTTTTCTCCTTGTCAGTTGGATAGGATGAAAAACCGAGGTCCTGTGTACACACTGGCGTGCAATTGGAATTTGATATAAGAGTAGGCTGTAGCACCGCTGTCTGGGCAAAATTCCCCGCATTGTAGTCATAGCACACTGTATGGCATATATGCCCGTCTTCATTAGCCCAGTCAGACGTTAAACCTCATTGTAATTCATCATATCTTTGTTAATACTGAACCAATTTTATTCCTTTTATAGAGATCCAATTTTAACAATATTGTAGTCTGAAAGGGATTAACAAGCCTTCAGATTTGAAAGGGATTAACAGGCCTTCAAATGATATTAAATCTACTGTTATTTAGTGTGTTCTTGGACCTACCCTTTATATAAATAGCTTACCAAAAATAACATTGTTTATGATAACAAGAATATTACCATCAGATATATCGTGGGTGAAGTGTCAAAAGGGTGTATCTAAGAATTTCTGAAGATTAAGAAATAGAACCTTTTGCATTTCAAAATTTTCACAAATCAAGATACAACATTTGGACACATGATACCCAGAACAGTTCTAATTGGCGTAGAGATACACAGCTTAAGACAGAAATGTGCATATTAATTGTGAGATTTTAAAAATGCAAAAAAGTGTACATGTATTGGACTAATTTCCTGAGATACACCCTTTTAACACTTCACCGACAATATGCAGTCTTACGTCTCAGCTAAAATGCGATCTGAAAATACAGTAGGTGTTTATAAATTTAATATTAAATAAAATAAACCGCTAGTGTGATATTACTTCCTAACTTGAAAGTTTGTTTTATAAGCAAAAAGTTATTTCCAGGTTAATACTGAATTTAGTATTATTACATCCATACCAAAAATAAACCATATAATTTCTGTTGTATTAATTATGTAATATTTCATCCATATCGAATATCATATAATTGGGTAGGTGTTTTTTTATTTCCATAAACCATTACCATTATTTGACTCTTGTGTTATTTCATCCATACCGAATACCATATAATTTGGTGGTGTTTTTTATTACATAAACAATCACCATTTGTATTGTTTTAATCTTGTGTCATTATGGGTTTCCCATAATGAAAACCATTGTATTAATTTACTTATTACATTCATACCCAACGGTCTAATTTGATGTTTCTTATTATTATATCCGTACTATTTCCATTATAACAATCTTGGAAAGGATTACTCTAAAGTCTGATCAAGTTAAAAGGTTATCCAAAATTACATTTTTAATGTCGCTCATTAACCAAATTTATCGCAATAACCACTCTGGTACTTTGTATTATTTTGATGGGGGTTGTATGACCGAATTGTTAGCGCATGTTTGCTGTATTGTAAGGTATGACATTGAGTCAACTGGCGTGGTTTCGATACCCCAGTTGGACATGACAAGACGTACAGTCACCTGTCCAACCTTGTGGCTTTTCTCCGGGTCCTCCAGTTTGCTCCCACTGCCAAAGACCCCCTACGCACAAGCGATTTATTGAAATAAAATTGAACCATATGTTAGTCCCGAAATGACCTAGTTTGTGTCATGGACGTTAAATTCTATTTCGCTTTTTCCAATACAGTACTGGTGTTTTAACATATGAGGTTGTATTTGAACATTAGCAAATTAAACTACAGAATAAACAAGCTATTCAAACCACTATAACTTGTATAAAAAGAAGTTGTAAGAAGTTGATGAGAACACCAGTTTGTTTGAGTAGGAAAGGGGTCAGCTGTATCAATATGTTTGAGTAGGAAAGGGGTCAGCTGTTTCAATTTATATTATTGTTGTGTATTATTTAAATGCTTATATATTACATTCTGTCTAGTCCTCTTAGTATAATGTATGTACATGTATATATATGGATGGTTGACATTGAACCTGGCAAAATAAAACTACATTTTTATGCTAATGTTTTCACCGTGATCGCGGCTCTTCAGCCATATATTAAACAATTATTCAAATAACAATAGTCTATGACATCACAACATCATAGTTAAATTATAAATTTAGTGTTTTTCCTTTATATAGACTTAATAAATAGCAAAAACAACAACCTCTTGAAGGCAAAAGAAAGTTATTTTATTGAAAAATACGACCTGAAACTCAATTCTAAATAAGAGAGTAATTAAATAAAGTAAAATAAAAACCGTGATGGGATTGAATATTTGTTGTCTGTAGGCTACAGAGTAATTTCCCTTGCCTGTATAATTTAACTATTGTTAATTGAATTATTGTTTTTGCAATGAAAACATTAGCATAAAAATGTAGTTTTAATATGCCATCTTTAATATCAATTAGATATTACCAAAGAGCAGCATTGATTAACTATTCTACAGTATATATAGGTACCTGTGCTAATTTATCTGTTATTATGTACTTTTTGATATATAACTATTTCAAGCATGCTACATAGTTTAAATAAACTATTCGTGTATGTTGCATGAATCTAGAATATTGTTGTTGTTGTTTAAAGTCCGATGGGTAAGTCGCTGGCTCGCTAGCCTGGAGGTCGGGTGTTCGATCCCTGCATTGTCCGAGAAAGTTCATCAGGATTTTCCAACGTGATTTCCCCTGGTCAATGGCGGAGTTCCTGACAAGGACAGCTGACTAGTCGTTTGGGTGGCACGAAAAAAACGAGGTCCCGTTTATACATTGTCATGCACATAAAAGATTCCTTGGCAGTTGGAATTTGATATAAAAGTAGGCCATAGTGCCGCTGCCCGGGCAAAAGTCCCGCATAGACCCACTGTATGGCGTATGCCCGTCTTCATTAGCCCAGTCGGAGCAGAACCGTAGGACGCTAAACCCCTTTTCATTTCTGTTTTAACTTTCGATTCATCCATAGTAACAAGAATCACATCGTTTGCTGGAGTTAAATCCATAGATTTTAATATAACTCGGATGTAGGTGAACCAAGTCTTTGACATGTTTGTCTATAAACCTGCAGAATTCTGGTGCCAGTTACGAGTCTGCCCAGGACTTCCATCATGTTCACTACATTTGGACATGAGATAGAAACAACCAGGTTTGGGTTTGTCTACTTCTAGAAGATTTTCCCACATCTGCCCAATTTGATATATTTTCGATGGTTAAGTTAATCATTCTGCTAAAATTTGTCTAAAAGCATGTGCTCGATAATTGTCTTTCTGATTTTTTGAAGATTACAACTCTCTACCCAACCTAGGAGCCACTCAACTTGGGATTTTTTTTTGAGGTATCAAACTCAGATAAGTAGTTTGGTTAACGATCCACGTTTTTATGTTGAGGTCTAGTAGGAGTCTGACTTAAAGTTAGTCCTTATCTTGTGGACTTTGTTCTAAGTTAGACAAATTGACAACAACAACAATTTCGTATAAGATTAGGTTTATTTTATAATCACCAATTTGAATTAAATTTTTGGGTAACTGAAATTTCGTGGTGAACTGGATTGAGCCGCTTATTACGTCTATGCCCGTGATGAAGCTCTGGGTTGTTAAACTTCTCTCCTTTTATATACCCTTGTTTCATTTTGCACCTATGAACACTCTAATGATAGAGTTATCCTATTTAGATGCATTATTTACATTATTAAAACAAAATACACTGTCGAATTTCAACCATTTTTGTAAATTACTTCCAGAGTTAAAGCCGTTGTTTCAGTTTGTAGCACCATGTGAACCCTCAACGAATTTGTTTTGCAAATTTAATGATACCAGCGGCTGCCAGGCAGGATACGCCCACATTTTCGAGAGATGGATAGAGAACAAGCTAAAAAGAAAACAATTTTTCGTACAATCAGGGGCCATAATTTCACGAAATTTGAACTCAGCTGTCCTTAGGGTGTTAATGGTAATATAATAATACGTTTTTTTAAATCGGATAAAAATTATGACCTCTATAGGGTCCACAAGCTAAAAACGTGATTTTTCGTACAATCAGGGGCCATAATTCAGGAAGTTATGATCCGATATGCGCGAATATCGAAAGGAGCCGAGATTTTTTGGGTTATAAACTTACATTTCCAGTTTCAACAAAATCGGATAAAAGTTGTGACCTCTATAGGGTCCACAAGCTAAAAACGTGATTTTTCGTACAAACAGGGGCCATAATCCATGAAGTTTCGATCCGATACATGCCAATATCGAAAGCAGCCGAGATCTTTTGGAGATAAACCTACATTTCAAGTTTCGTCAAAATCGGATAAGAATTGTGACCTGTAGAGTGTCCACAAACAAATTGTGGACGGACAGGGGCGACGACAATATACGTCCACATGAAAATGTGGGTGTATAAAAATGAATAATCCATTTTAACGATAATAAACAATCTATGATACATCTTCCAACACCCACAACTTCACTCAGAATAAAGTAATTTGAATTAAATTTTCATTTTTTAAATTTGAACTATTATAGCAAGAACGGCCAGCTCTTTATCTAAATCTTACATAATGCACCTTTAAGCAAATAGAATATAAATTCTAATCAAGTTTTTTTTTTTACAAATATATTGTAGAACATGTATACATGAAACAACAACAGCAGATAAAAATCTTATCAAATGCACAAAAACACATTCCTGGAATATCTGAAAAATAGTTTTATAAAATTTTAAATATTTTTTTTCAAAAACTATCTTCCAAAGGAAACTAACATTATGTATAAACTCTATACATGATGCAAACACAACAGATATTTTTTATTCATAGAAGGGGTTTGCCTAATAAATAGTATTAAACAAATCTAGGCTCCCCCCCCCCCCCCCCCCCCCCCCGTCAACATTGAAGTCTGTAGTTGATGATGTTGACATTTTTCGTGCAATAAAGATGGCGACCATTTCAGCTACCGCTATTCCATATACTGTTACCTATAAACGATAGTGGTTCAGCGTTAACAGTGTTTAAAATCTCTGCAAAATTATTGTTAATATTTCTGGTATGAACATAACAATACATGTATCTTAACAATAAGGCCAAACAAAATGATATTCTCGTTCTCAGACAATCTGTTCCAATAATCTGATGTGGGAGGGAGGTTTTTATTTATTTTTGTGTTTTTAATTTGTCGACAGATCACTACTGGGCTAAATTTCACGGGGAGAGAGACACACACACAGATGGGGTTTAATGTCCACTCAACACAAACTAGGTCATTTTGGGACAAACATATGGTTCAATTTTATTTCAATAATTCACTTGTGCTTAGGGGTCTTTAGCAGCGAGAGGAAACCGGAGGACCCAGAGAAAACTCATAAGGTTGGACAGGCGACCCAACTCCTTGTCACGTACAACTGGGGAATCGAAACCACGCCAGTTGACTTCATGACAAACCTTACGATACAACGTGCACGCACTAACCATAAAGATGGTGACCATTTCAGCTACCGCTATTCCGTATACCGTTACCTATAAACGACAATGCTAACACCATGGGTCGATAGTGGTTCAGCGTTAACAGTGTTTAAAATCTCTGCAAAATTATTGTTAATATTTCTGGTATGAACATAACAATACATGTATCTTAACAATAAGGCCAAACAAAATGATATTCTCGTTCTCAGACAATCTGTTCCAATAATCTGATGTGGGGGGGGGGGGAGGTTTTTATTTTTTTTGTGTTTTTAATTTGTCGACAGATCACTACTGGGCTAAATTTCACGGGGAGAGAGAGACACACACAGATGGGGTTTAATGTCCACTCAACACAAACTAGGTCATTTTGGGACAAACATATGGTTCAATTTTATTTCAATAATTCACTTGTGCTTAGGGGTCTTTAGCAGCGAGAGGAAACCGGAGGACCCAGAGAAAACTCATAAGGTTGGACAGGCGACCCAACTCCTTGTCACGTACAACTGGGGAATCGAAACTACGCCAGTTGACTTCATGACAAACCTTACGATACAACGTGCACGCACTAACCATTCGCCCCCCCCCCCCCCACCACCACCCCCGCAACTAAATAGAATGTTTTTATCATTTGAAATAAAAATGGGTCATGCGTCCCTTTTTAAGTGACGATTATCTGAGAACCATAATATTTTCTTATATGGCCTAACAAAGGAAATGATTGGATCACAGGAAAATCCAAATTGACACACTTATACACATACACTTAGACATCAACATGATTTCTAAAAGGTTAAAGTTCAATTATAGATGACTTCCGCATTGATGAACATATTTACGCTTCAAATCACTTATCAACTATTTTAAGTCCTTTAATTTAACGAGCGCTACTGGAATACACAATGGATTAATTGTAAATAGTTTGGGTTTGACTAATGATTGCTGATGTCGATTCTTTGATGTTGGATCTTTAACAGATTCCTCTGAATTATCCTGTGCTTTACAAATCTTGGCAAGGCTGTTCATATCCAAAGTTGCACCGCGTTTTCGTTTTTTTCCATGTCCAGTTTTGGACTTTGGATTCTCTGGTGTCTTTTCAGGGTTCAGTAAATCTGAGAAATCTATAAAAAAAAAAACACAAGTATAGAATTAGAAAACTAAAACATAGGTTCTCCATCAAAAAGATAAACTTCATGATATAGAATGATTACAATGTCACCATTAAGGTACATTAGGTAATAGATTAATAAAGAGTTGGCCATTCTTGCTATAATAATTTAAAAATAGATGATTAAGAAAGAAAATATTCAAAATTCAGTCAAAGTACTTTATTCTGAACAGAGTTGTCACTGTTAGAAGTTTGAACTAGAAAGGCATCAACTGTCTCTGCACCGTCTGAGAATTGCCGATTAATAATTTCTATAACATTTGAAGCCTATAGAAAGACTTACAATGGCCAGATTTAGTTCTTAACACTGTAACGTTGATATCGTTGACTAAGCAACAAATAACTGTTATAAATGAAAATATACAACTCTAATAGATCAAAGTCATCAGTTTATATACATAATGTGTATTAGTTAGTTAAAATTGTTAGTAATCAGGCAGTAGTCATTATGTAGGTGTTTTGTCACTAAGGTGTTAAAACTGTGACTATTGAATGATATACATCACTATTGTCCAGGTTTGTGTATTCAATAGTGATGGGTGTTATAAATAGTCACATTTTTTACAGCTAGTTACACACTTGCTAATTAATGACAACTGCATAATTTCTAACCACTTTCTATACATACTAAACATTAGTTTAGAATACTAACCTCTTATATGAGTTAATGACAAAAATTGTCATTACTAAAAGGCCTAGCTTCATTAGTCAACAGTATCAGCTTACACGTGTAACTAATGTATCTTTAATGATAAAGTCTTTATGGAAAATACATTTTAGATCCGACGTCAAGATAAATACAATCAGATTAAAACACAGATCCAGTAGCAAGTACTTTTACATGTTATAGAAAGTGTAAGCATATCCTGCCCTATATATGACACCCATGTTAATATGCAGGTTACACGGCCCAAACTGTAGATCTAGTCATCTTGTTAACTCAATGTTACAATGTTTCAAATTAAAAATGTTTATCTGAGAGGATGGAACACAATATTAATAATTAATCAAGGGTGTTGAGTACTCTCTCTAAAATGCGCATTTTAAAGCTAGCACTATAAGTTTTGTTCAATAAGATATGACATTTTCGGCTATTTAGGGTCATAAACTACATATCAATCACCTAAAAAATACTAATTTTATTTACTAACTATGTTCCAAACTTAGCCCAAAAGCATGATAATTAAGGGTGCTGATGACAACAAAAGTCAAAATTTCTCAGTTATGCCTGCATGGATTTTCAAATTGGGCACGAAAAATGCTCATTGCAAGTAATAGTAAACTGCAGTTCGTTTTTTGGCTATAGACTTTGGTTTGTCTTGCAAAAAAATGATGAGTTTTCTTGAAAATTCTTTAAGTTATCGGTATGCTAAAAAAAAGATTTCGATAATTCCAACCATCAATTGAAAGTAAGGGTTATAATATCAACTCAAAGTATTTTAAAATCTTTTTTATTATTTACCTTCAAATGAGATTTTGTGATTTGGGTTAATTCTTTAAATACATCCACAACAAGTTTTAAAATACAACAATTTGGATTACTTCAATGCTCTACTCCGCCGAACTCAAATTCATTTTATGCATTCAAAAAAACAAATTCACCGATATTCCAGTCGTGATAAATGGTAGACCTCGATTGTTGCGTTGTAGAGGGAATTACTTCTGGTCATGTGACTTAATTGAGGTGACGTGATATCTTTGAGTAAAAGGGATACGTCGTCCAATGTGAAACTGTTGCTGGAGGCAACCATGATTGTTTACTGTGGCTCATGTGTCCGAGGTGTAAGAAGTCCTAATTTATTCAAAAACTGATTTAGGTCTGAGAAACCGTCTTGTTTACTATAAATAGTTTTTTTTCTCTACCCCAGAAACCGTCTTGTTTACTATAAATAGTTTTTTTCTCTACCCCTTGTATCCCCATTACTACACAACAGTCGGACTGTGTGTGTTATGTGTCCTCTGGGTTATTTTACACATGGATTAAGTATACAAAGTCTTAAGATCGATACTGAAAAGTTAGTGCGCAACTTAGACTACTCAACCACCATAAATGTAAACCTATACATAATCCAAATCATTTCAAAACAACCAGTTACTTGTTTAAGCCTTGACAACAAACTTCAGCTTTAAATAATATATTGGGATAAATATGTAACAACCAGATTAGGAAATAAACATACCATTAAATAGAGCTTTTCTAAACTGATCTGTTTGATGTTGTTTATTATATAAATCTATTTTACAAGTTAATAATTTATATTTCCATTGTATTATCTTCTCATGTATTTCTGTATTCTTCTCTTTTAAAACATCTGCTAAACTATGCATTAAATCTAATATAACTGTACATTCTGAAAACAAGATATTTGCATTAAACGTACATTATACAAGAGCTAAATCTGCCCATTGCAGGTATTTCTTTATATGTAAACTATCAATTAGACATTAATTAACTTATCCCTGCATTGGCCGAGAAAGTTCATCCAGATTTTCCGGCGTGGTTTCCCCTTGTCAGTGATGCAGGACGGAGGGGCTGACAAGGAAAGCTGTCTAGTCGTTCGGATGGGACGAAAAACTGAGGTCCTGTGTACACATTGGCGTGCACGTAAAAGATCCCTTGGCAGTTGGAATTCGATATAAGAGTAGGCCGTAGTGAGAACTGCCAACTCGTTATCTAATCTCCCATAATGTATCTTTAGTAATGTCAACGTTATTGTATTAAACTGCTAACTATAGCCCTGTTTACACTTGGCGGCGATAAGCGTGCCATTCTCTGCACGGTACCAGGCTGAGATATTTCAAGAAATTGACCGTTTTCCATTACTCTAAAATAACCGCTAAGTTAATTTCAGTCCCTATGCAAATTACACGGATGAAAACAATTATGGCGGTTGATTTAGTTTAGGCCACAGAACTAAAATAATTGTACATCAGTAACAATAATGTGAATGTTATTGTATGAAACTGCTAACTATGGGACATTGAATTTATGGCATTAAGTTTCTCACAATTCTGTTTTCTGGCTGAAATGTCCATTTCGTCCCTATCTTCACATCTTGTACAGTATTATCTAAATAAAAATATTATACTGAGGGTGTTCCAAACTCTCCTCCTTGATATTACCAAATGTGATAGTGTACCTTTCCATTGTTCCCCCCCCCCCCCCCCCGACAAAAAAACTGATGTGTAATGTCCAGATCCACAGCAAGCATATCTAGACACAAGTCCCCATTCAAGAGGACTCTGTACTATCGTCCCAAATTACATTAATGATTTTACTTTGCTTTTTATTGGGGGGGTTGGATGTTCAAATGGTTAGCGTGTGCGCGTTGTATCATAATGTCTGTCACTGAGTCAACTGGCAAGGTTTTGATTCACTGGATGTACGTGACAAGGAGTAGAGGCGTCTGTCCAACGTCGTGGGTTTTCTCAAGGTCCTCCAGTTTCCTCCCATAGCTGAAGACCCCTACACGCAAGCGAATTATTGAAATAAAATTGAGCCATATGTTAGTCCCGAAATGGCCTAGTTTGTGTGGAGTGGAGGTTAATCTCTCTGTCTGTCAACGTACCTAAAGCTGGTAATGTTGTAACTGATGCCTTATTTAGTAATATATCTGCTAGGTATCTATATATCCGTTTATAATCAACCTTTAACTCACAATCTACTGGTGTTCTATCTTCATACTCACTAATTAAAGACATGGCCTAAAAATAAAACAATTCATAATCTCATTAAAACACAGGGCCCTTATTCACAAAAACTTAAACTAATTTACAACCGAAATTTTAAGAAATACTGCAACTTCATTGGATCTAGCAAATTGATTTTACTGGTCAGCCAATCGAATTGCAGTATTTCTTAAAATTTCGATTGTATCTTAGCTTAAGTTTTCGTGAATAAGGGCGCTGATCCTATTTCGTTTCGTTTTTTTTATAGTTCAAAATTTCATTTTACTTGTCTTTACTACACTAGGATCTGGAAGAGTTGTTATATAATAGGCGTTCTGGATGATGTGAGGGATTAGCTAATGAAACAGTCTGTTGCAGTGAGTTCTTGGCATGCGATGCACGGAACTGTGGGTATCCTACTAGAAACATCAATCAACATTGATGTTATAGGGTCAAAAGCCGCTTGTATGACCCCTGACACGACCTTCCACTACAACTGTCAGATCTTCATGTAGTGTAGGCCATCGAAAGTATAAAAAAAAACGAAATTAAATATAGATCTGTATTTTAATGAGATTGGTTTATTCACTGAACACAATCTAAAGAGTATTGGTTGGTTATAGTAGCAGTTTTAATCTTGTAAAATGAATTTAAAGCAAGACTTAAAGGCTCAATACCACTCTTGTTGTAACTGAATAATATGTCCCAATCATTATTCTGGTCAAAAAATTGTACTATTTTACAATATTCCAATTAACTGATGATACAAATTGCATCTTAACACACCTAATTTAAAAAATTGGAAAAATTCAACAAAATGATTTGAAAAGCCTGACGTAAAGCTTTTCAAATGTGACTTGGATTTAAAAATATTTTTGAGCCCTCTGGACACATAAAATAGGATTTAATGGATAATTTACATAACAGGTAGGACACTAACACATCTAGTACTTAGAATAAGGCTTTTTTTTATTTTCTGGAGCTGTCAAGCCAGCAAGAGTGTTATTGTCCCTTTAAAATAACTCTAAGTAAGAAAGATGTATTAAGTTACAAACTGCTTTAAATTAAATTTAAATAAATTAAACAAACAATATAAGTGCTTTGAGTTACATTTAAATAAATTAAACTAACTAGATATTATAAATAAATGAATTACCCTTGAGAGATTTTCCGAGTGATCTATAGCATCATGGTACACCAATCTTGCTGCTAAACCTGTCCAGCTCTGAGAATAAACATGTATAAAATATACAGAATTATATTATAGAATGTCATCTTTTAATAATCTTTAATGGTTACAGAAAGAATACCAATGTTTAGCATTGTCATTAATTTCTTGTGTATTCTAAACCAAACCATGCAAGGGAAGTAACTCTACATGGTACCTCTATTGTCTCCCCTTACACCACAGAATACATTCCCATAGACGTGAATAACATGTTATTTTATACAATAACTTTTTATTTAATAATTATCTTTTCCACTTTATTTGTTATCTTGTGGCCATTTAAATAGTTAACCATTTTGTATTCATATGAGAAAGAGAAATGGGGTTTAATGTCCACTTAACACAAACTAGGTCATTTCGGGACTATGTATTCATATGATTTTTTTTTCTTCTCTTTTGATTATGTCATTGAAAGTACACCAAATTAACATACTGAACAAAATATTCTTAGTAGGTTTTAAATAAATAATGTCAGACCTCAACCATGTACTAACATCAGAGATAAGAAATAAGGAAGTGGCCGCTTACAGCTAGCCCCCAGATCCATTCACTTAATCTGATATGTACGTTTGTTTGTGATTTCTGTGTATTGTGTCTTGTCTGTAGATTTATTTTGTGTAATTGTGTGTGGTGTCATCTCCCCCTGCTCTTATTATTAGATCTACATCTGTTTATGTTCTGTAAACCATCCAATTTAAAAATACATACCTCAATGGGGGCTTCTAAGCTGGGAAGTTTTTCTGTAAGTTAAAACATCAATCATTACTAAATACATACATCTGAACAACAACATAAAATATTGCAAAAAGGGAAGATTACTTATTTCAGACTCCACCAACTAAATCATTCATTGCTTTGTGAAATAACCATGTGCATCGGTGGAAAAGATTTTCTATTTTCAAAGACAAAGCTCTGAATCTGGATTACATAATTTGATATTAAACATATACAGGGTTCCCGCGGCTTCGTCAAACATTTTTTCAAGGATATTCAAGGATAAATATACATCAAATTCAAGGATTTTCAAGGACATTTTTTAGCCTAAAGTTACAATTTTTTCATCTTAAAAAAACCCAAAACATTACCAACTATCGTTATAATCTCATATTTAAAAGGAATTGAAGACATTTGAAACAAAATTAAGGATCTCAACTGAAATTCAAGGATATTTTCCAATTTCCGCGAAATTCAAGGATATTCAAGACCTTGAAAATGAAATTTTAAATTTAAGGATATTCAAGGATTTTCAAGGACCGCGGGAACCCTGATATAATCTGAATGCCTAAGACCGTTAAATATGAATTAACTCTGTTCATCTGATAAGAAAATAGCAGAAATGTAATTTATTAATGCTGAACCAAAAGTGAGACATAAAAAAGCTCCTGGTATTTGGATCGTTTGCTTATTTCTGCACTATAATAATCGTACTAACCTCTAAATTCATACGTTCGACATTTTGTTATTAAATCTTTAATCTGTCAAAATAAGAAAGGAGGTTATAACTCATAACATTATTTAAATTCAACAAATCATATTGAAATAACAGGAACACAACTTTAATAGTGCTTGATAACGACAAGAGGATAGGCCTACTTGATAACGACAAGAGGATAGGCCTACTTGATAACGACAAGAGGATAGGCCTACTTGTTTAAAAGTTGCACTATTAAAGTTACTAGTGATTGTCATCCATAAAGTTGTGTTCCTGTCATTTCAATATTATTCCTATCACTAAATGCCGTATAAACAATATTTAGTCAGAAAAGTTTTAAAAGTGCTATTATTAAAAATATTCAGTCCAAAAAAATATCTACCACTTGTTTTAATTCAATCAGTGAAAGGGACAAGTTCATTTCATTAAACATACATTATACAAGAGATAAATCGGCCTATTGCAGGTCTTTCTTTAGGTCTGAAATGTTATATAAATTATTAATCAGACATTTATTAACATGAAAAGACCATAATCAACTCTCAAAGTCATCTTATGTGTCGAAAATCATTGGATCTGCTGTTCAACGCTCATTGATCATTAAATCCAAAACTGGATGATCGAGACTAGGCCTAAAATTCAATCGCTAATATCTCCGTTCAGAGTGGAGCAATTTGGCTGAAATTTTCTGTATATTCCCTTTACATTATGTAGTTTTTAACTTTAATATTTTTAATTCTGTGGAAGTTGGTTTGATTATTTATTTCACTTTCGTTTTTTACTTCAACTGTCAGCCATTGTTAAGCTCTGTTACATCCAATCGAATTAAAATTTTTCATTTGATGCATCCTTATGACCACATCATTGACTGAATGATACCGGGCACTAATGTTGACTCACCTGTGATTCTGTTTTAAATGGAAGTTTTTTCTGGATCTTGGGTATATCATCAATAGGAACACTACAAAATAATCATATCGATCATATTAACACAAGGATCAATTTTATGGATAAATTTGTGTATCCGTACCATGTGTTAACAGTATTCAGTGAAATGAAATGAAGTTTAACATCCTACTGTTCTGTTTTGACTGGGCTTACGAAGACGGGCAAATGCCATACAGTGTGCAATGATAGAAATTTTTCCCGGTCAACGGCACTATGGCCTACTCTTAGTCTTATATCAAATTTTAACTGCCAAGGGATCTTTTTCGTTCAAGCCAACGTGTAAACGGGACCTCAGTTTTCCGACCCATCCGAACGACTAGACAGCTGTCCTTGTGAGGCTCCCCGTCATCCACCACTGACAAGGGGAAATCATGTCGGAAAATCCCAGTGAATTTTCTCAGCCTATGCAGGGATCGAACACCCGACCTCCAGGCTAGTGAGCCAGCGACTTACCCGCTTAGTCACTGTGACTCCAACAGTATTCAGTCTCGATCATCTTGATCATTGAGTAAAGTGATATAGTCAAAGTATTCCCTTTGGCCGTGGGTAGCAGACCTAGTGAGAAAGAGTCTAAGATGCCTTGAAATAATTTTAAAGGTAATGTAAAGTAGGGTAAAATAAGAAAAGGAAACAAAAATGGTCTACTTTCAACTCTACCAGCTCGGAACACAAACTTACGTGTTCAAAACCTCTTTTAAATCTTTTAAGTCTTTTATAGACCAGTGTTCGTCTTGAAATTTCTTTTTGGTAGCCATTTTCTGTAAAATAAAGTGCAAAAATGTACCATGAATCAATCGGCAAAAACATCCTGCAAACATTTAAACTAATCCATGTTAAAATATACCCATCATCGGTTTCCTCAGAGGTCTCATTCCGTACTACTCCACTATACCCTGGGTTAATCCATCGGGTATTCACGATTTCAAATTATCTTCTGTGGCCTTGATCGTGGCTTGAGTCTGCGAACCAATCAAAAACAGTTTACAAACCAGTGTTACTAAGACTCTTTAGCCTTTTTGTTTACGTTCACAACAACATGGCGGCTTGTTGCAAAATGATTAGAGTTACTTGACTTCGCTAACTTTCTTTTCAATTAACAATTTATGGGATTGGTTGATAAAAATAGCACAATCATCAAGGGCAGATAACTTGAATACGTGCCCTCTCCCATGGATTAACCCAGAAGTTAGTGGAGAAGAAACGAAATGAGACCACAGTGGAAGCCGAGGATGAAATATACCCAAATTGATTATTTAACATTTAATTGAACATACATTATGCAAGAGCTAAATCTGCTTATTACAAGTCTTTCTTTAGGCCTGAAATGTTATATAAATTATTAATTAGACATTTATTAACTTATCCAGACCATAATAAACTCTCGATGTCAAGGCTAGCTTTCGATGTTGGCTGGATTAGATTCCTATATGCCGCTTAACGGCCATTGATAATTAAATCAAGACAGTGGATAATCGAGACTATGCTGTTTATATTAATGATTTTAGTAATGATGACCGAGATTATGTGAAAATTTCACCCGCTTCGTTCTCGGCTCATAGTGGATCAATTTGACTGAAATTTTCAGCAAATTGTCTTTACAGTATCTAGTTTTTAACTATTATAGCAAGAACTGCCATCTCTTTATCTCATCTCCCATAATGTATCTTTAAGAAAACAAAATCAAAACATCAACTGTAGATAATCTCCGGGCTTGGATTCAATCAGATTAAAAAGAGGCCCATCAAAGATTTAAACAGAGAGAGAGAGAGAGAGAAATGGGGTTTAACATCCACTCGACACAAACTAGGTCATTTCGGGACTAACATATGGTTTAATTTTATTTCAATAATTCGCTTGCACATAGGGGTCTTTAGCAGTGGGAGGAAACCGGAGGACCCGGAGAAAACCCACGAGGTTAGACAGACGACCCTATTCCTTGTCACATACAACCGGGGATTCGAAACCACGCCAGTCGACTCAATGACAGACTTTATGATACAGCGCTCGCACGCTAACCATTCAGCCATCCAACCCCCCCCCCACCCCAGATTTAAACAGAGATTATAGGTGGCACTAGCTTATTTTGAATGTATCCTTGAATCTCTTATCTCAAAACATGGAGGGTTGACAGATGAGGTTTTCTTATTTATCTAAGTGACAGCCAATTGAACTATTGAAGGATTGAAAATGGTGAAAATCAAGACTTTGTTTTTATTGTGTACAAAATCTAACTTATTTCTCATCAAGACTTCAAATGTTCATAACTTTGTCAGAAAAAAGCAATTTATTAGAAATTTTCAAAAGTTGGGACTGTGGTCCTATTATTATTTAATATTATACTGTATTATTTATCCTTATTTTGTTTATGGCTAGCTCTTTATCTAAATCTTAAATATATTACAGTATTATCAATGATCAGTAAAAATGTAACCAATTATTCAGTTAGTTCACAAGCTTATTTTCATCATAATGAAATGAAATGGAGTTTAACGTCCTACTGTTCTGCTCCGAACTGGGCTAATAAAAATGGGCATGCGCCATACAGTGTGCTATGAGGGAAATTTTGCCCAAACAGCGGCACTATACAGCCTACTCTTATATCGAATATCAACTGTGCACGCCAATGTGTACACGGGATCTCGGTTTTTCATACCATTCAAATGACAAGACAGCTGTCCTTGTCGGGCCCTCAGTCCTGCATCACTGACAAGGGGGAACCATGCCGGAAAATCTGGATGAATTTTCTCGGCCAATGTTAGCGAGCCAGCGTCTTATCCACCTAGACCGGAGACCCCCTTCATCATAATGACTTTTGACCACAAAAAAAAGATGGGTCCGCGTTGCATCATAAGGTCTGTCATTGAGTCTCAACTAGCGTAGCTTTGACTCCCCGGTTGTACGTGACAAGAAGGGCATTCATGTTTGATGTGACTCCCATTTTTGTGTTATAGGTTTTAATCTTAAATACCTGACCCTAACCCTAACAGAAAGTAGGAAGTTCCATGTGGGCACTGTACGGACGGCTAACTAAACCGCTAGTTTTTTGGTTTAAAAGTGATGGAAATAGAAAAGGGAGTCAGATCAAACATGATCACCACAAGGTCAAAAAGTAGGGTGGCCTGTCCAACCTCGTAGTTTTCTCCAGGTTCCACAGGTAAAGAAAACAACACGCAAGCGAATTATTGTCGAGTGGACGTTAAACCCCATTTCTCTATCTCTGTCACACAAAAAGATGGTAAATTTGGAGAACTTCAAGTTCAGACACAGACCGTCTAATTTTTTTTGGCAGTCGTCGTCGCCGACCAAGTTGAAGAAATCTACCGGGCGAGATGATATAAACTACACATAAGGCTATAACAATGTTTTAATAGTAGACCTATACCTAATAAACAAAACGGCGGAGTTTGCTAATGAATCATTGATCTATCATTGATTGAAAAGTTCACTTATCGCATCACCTACTTCCCAGTCGGAGAAAAGAAGTCAGTGCGTCACTGTCTTAGTGCACTGATACTGATGACGAAACCAATACCGTGATCATTTTATAATCGTCAGAGTCCGAATGTAATCGTAATATGCCGAGCTCACATTTTCGTGAATTTGATTGGCTCGCGAGTTTTTCCGTACAATGACTTCGGAAGTCTCTTATCATTTTATGGCAGGCGATCGGCCATTAGAAACGAATATTAGGAGAAAACATTGTCGTAACTAGAATTATAACATAAAGCCTTTCTTGGGCTACCAAACGAACCAAGAAACCTGTAAAGGGATACATAAAGGTTTTGGAAATAACGGTAACGGATAAATGGCCTGATTTTTAAAATATTATTATCAGAAACGATAGAACTCCGTCGATCGAAAAGGAACATTTTGTCCGTCGTCGACTGAAATGTAACAGATCTGGCTAGTTTTACCCTTTCTGGACTGATTGTTTTATCTAAAGACTTTAATTTATAATGAGTGGTCGCCCAAGGACAACATCTTTTGCTGAAGGAGGAAAAGCTGGTTCATCGGCGCCTTTTGGAGGAATGAGGACCATCAGTAAGTTACCAGTTTAGTCCGCATGCCACACTGGCTTCATCTAACATTAAAGATGGCGGCCGATCATCCAATAATTATTTCATATGTGTTATAAGTGTAGAATATAAACGTTAAATTCGTAATTATACGAGATAAATGTTGCTATTTACGTATTTAACTCACTGTCAATTATTTCTGCTTCTTTTTGTGTTGTAGAATCAATCACATAATCAAATCTGGTTATGTGTATTTCATAATCTGATTACAGATCATTGAAGTCAGTGACAAAGAACTAAAGAAGCCAACTGTGAATGTTGTGGTCAATTAATTAGACCAAATCTTGCCTCTACAGTTGTATTGACAAACTGTTTCAGATCTGAAGACAGTCAACTTGATAAATTAATGATGAATTTACAAAAAAGTATGAAGCTGTTTGTTATCTCGATGTTCCAAATTTCTTTTTATTAGTCGCCTGTTAACTTCTGTCTTTTTCTGTGCTGTGCATCATATTATTATAGCGGTAATTGTCCCTGCCACATGGATTACAAATCGTACATGATAATCTAAAATTATACAACAGTTTGTTTTATTTATCGTTTGTTTATTCCACTTCATCTTCCATCTTGATCTGAAGACATTTTTATTTACAAGACACAGTCCGTACTCAGAGTTAGAATCCAGATCAACCTACATGTACATGTACAAATCAAAGCCCATGAAAACAGAAATTCTTACATTTGGTTGTCAGTCTGACCAAAGCAAGTTTCTATATTATCTGTCGGTAACCGGATAACGTGATTTTTAAAAGAAAACTTTTCTGCACAAACCAAGCTAATGACGATGACTGGGACAGTTTTTACTGCTAAACGGTCGTGTGTCAGTCCCTGTGAACGCCTGTACAATGAAGGTAAAGGAACAGTTTAGTGAGAAAATAAGACCTTGCTTAGCTTACTAGAGTCAGTACATGTATGTGCGACACAACACAGTTAAAAATACGTCCCCTTTTGGCAAGTAGCTTGGGCGACGGCATTGCCCCTGAACTGCACCAGTGACGAGAATACAAGGCTGGTAATATGTTGTTCAACGAGCCACCATGCCTCCTTGTGAAAGGACATAACCCACTTTCATTTAGGTCTCAATTTGTCAACACATTATTTTGGTCACATTGGGACTAAATGTAACATCTTGTTATTTTTTTTTTTATATGATTACATACAAAGTAACAAATGAGAATTTTGCCCGGGTAGCATCATTTGTGCCTACTCTAAACTCTGATTTTGAACTGCCAAAGCATGCTGACATGATCTATAGATGTAAAATTTTCATCCACAAAACAAAACATGTAAATTCCGATGAAGGCAATAATTTTATTTTTGTGTTTTGCTTAAATCAAGGAGGTCTAGCCATTTTAAACATGTCTTTAGATTTTAATTGAGTGATCATATACATGTAGGGCTGGACTCTAATTGCAATAAATCCTCGGAAATAGTGCAATATTCCAATATATCATTTGACCCCAAATAGTGACGTTTGCACTGCAATATTCTCCAAAAAACTAGTTCTAAACATTCAGCAGAACAATTAAAATTAAAAATTCTTCAGTTACATTCCCAAATAACTAATCCGACATATCACATATTAATAACAGACTAACTAAGAAATAATACATATTGTTCTGGTAAATATAACCCAGACTAGTCAATGTCCTGATGTCCAGTAACAAAATATATATGATCTATATTGGAGACTATAAAAAGTGAAAATAAGAAAAACTGGTAAAAACGTTAATATTTTCGGTATTTTTCTAGTCTTGATTATCAACATTCAGATTTAAATTGTAAATGCCAGATGATGAAGAAGTGGATGTATAAGAGACATAATTCTCGTGAAATAAAATGTATTTAGTATGATGCAAGTTGATTAATAAAACAACCAGTACCGTAATTAACCCAAAGGGTATCCATTTCAAGGTCCAGATTTAAGAGAAAGAGAAATGGGGTTTAACGTCCACTCGACACAAACTTGGTCATTTCAGGACTAACATATGGTTTAATTTTATTTCAATAATTTGCTTGCACGTAGGGGTCTTTAGATGTGGGATGAAACTGGAGGATGTGACAAGGAGTAGGGTTGCCTGTCCAACCTCATGGGTTTTCTCCGGGTCCTCCGGTTTCGTCCCACTGCTAAAGACCCCTATGCGCAAGCGAATTATGGAAATAAAATTAAACCATATATTAGTCCCGAAATGACCTAGTCTGTGTCAAGTGGACGTTAAACCCCATTTCTCTCTTTCTCTCATAAAAAAAGATCTGTTGAAAGATCAACTTGTTTGCTTGTATTTGCTGCACAACTTCATCACAAAATGAAACCTGTCACCTGTTGAACAAAACAAATAAAGATGTTGTGGGGGGGGATCAAATTTGACTGAATAAACGTCTGGGCATCTATAATGTACTCCTTTCATTTGAGCATTATTAACTCGACCTTGGTGAACTTACGATATACTAAATTTTAATAATAATAAATGTATGTACGTTACATATCACTGACTGAACGGATACTAGTATAATAAATAGTCAGTCAAAACATTCTGATCTTTAAAATTAATATTACGATGATAATGAAACTTACAACACAAGTTAATGAGTATATTTCATACTGGCTTTCGTTACGGAGTATATTTCAATTTTCAAACTTATTTTTGTTGAGTATATTTCAAACTTGCTTTCATTATTCAGTAGGCTATATTTCAAACTTTTGCTTTCGTACTGTTGTGCCAAACGTTCATTTTTACTATATCATAAGGTCTGTCATTGAGTCAACTGGCGTGGTTTCGATTATCCGGTTATGCATGATAGGGAGTAGGGGGTCGCCTGTCCAACCTCGTGGGTTTTCTCACAGACCCCTATGCGCCAACAAACTATTGAAATAAAATTCAATATGTTAGTCTCGAAATTACGTAGTTTGTGTCAAGTGGATATTACACCCTATTTCTTCTAACTAACTCTATCTCGTGCTATCATCCCTTTGTACAAAATGATCTAACATATCCTTATTAGTGAGGTAATTAGCTGTCATTGCAGTACTGTGCGAGTCCAAATTTTTTTATACAAGAATGTTTTTATGGTTTGGAATACTGTACAAATGGATTTTATTTTTCTGTACATACATATAGGTGATTGGTAAATTGTTGATAACCATAATTACATGTAACAAGATTGGTCATATAGGATGAAAACACTCTATTTTCAGCATGACTAAGTCATAGATTGCTTTTAACTTTATTTAAGATTTAGAAATAATAGTGGAGGAAAGTTAGTTTAAAACATACACACACCATCACAAAATCAAACACCAAAATCACAAGATATCAAAAATATCAAAAAAATAAAATGCTTGTAGTAGATCATAACTTGTGTGAAGTAGCACATGAAAATTTGCATTTGTAATCCATGTGATGAGACAGTAAGTTTCTAGTTTTAATTTTTATCAAATATTTATAATAATTATTTATTTTTTTTAGTTCCAGTTCAGTTTCACTATTTCAGTTTAGTTGTGTTGTACTCTTATTTTAATTTGAAAGATTTTACTTTTATTTTAGATCGATTATCTCGGGCTGTCTTAGTATTGATGTTTTATTATATTATCTTTCTTGTGACTCCATTCTATATAAAGGAAGTTGTAATCAATTATGCTACTGTCCTACCCATGGCTTCACCCATGTATACATTGGTGTACATGTAAAAGATCCCTTGGCAGTTGGAATTTGATATAAAGTACTAGGCCATAGTGCCGCTGGCCAGGTTAATTTCCCCCCATAGCACACTTTTTAAGCGTATGCCTGTCTTCATTAGCCCAGTTCGGAGCAGAACAGTAGGACGTTAAACTCCATTTCATTTCATTTGGCCATGGCTTCAGTTAAGATCATGTGATAAATGAATTCTGGGAATAAACCTCCTGCCTCTGACACTGTCAGACACAATCCCTTTAGTGTCAGTCAATGTCTGGTATAAATTGACGCACACAGTTAAAAATACTGACATTTTGTACAAGTAAAGGATTATTTCTACATGTCGGCCTGGATAAAATGCTTAAACCCCCAACAACTTCACAGTGTGATGAACATTTATTTTCCTCTCCTCCAGAGCTCCCATCATTCTTTACCACACGATACAATCAATCCATACAACCATCGGATGCAACATATTGGACGATACAATTATTCGTTGTAACTTGTATGGCAACCTTTATTCCTTCTTAGTAACTGAAAAAAATGGCAGTAAGGCGACACTTCTCATCCCTGCGTCTTCGTGTAGTTTTGCTGCTGTGGGTTCTACAAATTCCATTCTTCGTATACAGAGTTATTAGATATTCTAATTCAGTCGTGGATAGGTCTAAACTCAATTTTAAAGAACATCAAAGTACTGGAAGTGACAGAAGAAGACATCTTTTATTGGGAATTCAGATTGCCAAGTCAGATACGTTGTCATGCACCATATGACGTGTGATTGGCTATTGCATCAGTTGGTCGGATGAGGATAGAACTTAGAACTGGTCCTATCCATACAACAAGTTATCCATCCAAACATTTGTCTGATGAGTTAGTCGGATGCGACCGTTGTATTCGATGGTTGTATGGATTGGTTGTATCGTGTGAACGCCACTGAAGTGTTAAAAACTGTAAAAATATACATGTATACAGTAGGCCTTGACATATAATTTAATTGGAATTTAAAAACATGAAATGAAATGAAATGGGGTTTAACGTCCTACTGTTCTGCTTCTAACCTGGGCTAATGAAGACGGGCATACGCCATACAGTGTGCTATGAGGGAAATTTTGCCCGGACAGCGGCACTAGGGCCTACTCTTGTATCGAATTCCAACTGCCAAGGGATCTTTTACGTGCATGCCAATGTGTACACGGGACCTCGGTTTTAGGTCCCATCCGAACGACTAGACAGCTTTCCTTGTCAGCCCCTCTGTCCTGCATCACTGACAAGAGAGAACCACGCCGGAAAATCTGGATGAACTTTCTCGGCCAATGCAGGGATCGAACACCCGACATCCAGGCTAGCGAGCTAGCGTCTTACCCACTTGGCCATGTGATCCCCCCCCCCCCCAAAAAAAAACAGTTTAATATTCATATTGTTAATGACTTTGTGACATTGAAATTGAGTACATGTATGAGTAGCTTGGTTGGAATTCTAGTCAGTCATTATTATTGTTTTATATTATCTATTGTGATTATTTGTGTAATTATTACTGATTATTGTAATACCTGCTTAACCCAACCCACCAAATAATTTTTACCTTGTACGTACAGGATTTGTGTTAAGTTTATTACGTAGTTACTTGTTAATAATGTAAAAACTTGTTTTAGTTAGTCTATCATACAGAATGTGGAGTCACACCACTACATACATTAGTGTGTACAAATTATAGACATTGTGAAACATAGATGTACGTCTTGGCAGAAGTGACCCCTGCCTCTTTTAGTTAACACTGTGCTACTTAAAATATTTATGGTATACCACTGTCAGCCGAATGGTTCGTGCATTTGTGCGCGTTGAATCATGACAAGGAGTAGGGTCGCCTGTCTAACCTCGTAAGTTTTCTCCTGGTCCTCCGGTTTCCTCCCACTGCTAAAGACCCCTACGCGTAGCAAATTATTGATATTGAACCATGTGTTAGTCCCAAAATGACCTAGATTGTGTCGAGTGGAGTAAACCATCTGTTTCTATCCCAGTGTTGACCAGTAAAGTTTCTGTGCTATTTTTCTCTTGTGTTTCCCCCTTGTCAGTGGTGCAGAACGAAGGGCAAGAAAATACACATTGTCTTATTGTTCAAATGGGTCCTGTGTACTCCTCGGCAGTACATAAAAGATCCCTTGACAGTTGGAATTCAACAAAGAGTAGGCATAAATGAATGCCCTGATAAAATTTCCCTCTGTGCACACTGCATCAACATAGTGAGCATCCATGTGTGGAAAAGTGGGAGTCGAATCCAATTTCATTTCAGCTTGTGGAAGTAAAATACCTTGACATAGATGTACAGATAGGATGAAATTGAAACTAGATATCAAATTTAAATGGAAAAATAATGAATGTAAATGTAGGCCTACGTACCAGGATGTTCGGTTTAAATTAGGATCGTTGTTTCAAGTTAGGATCATTAGTAATTGAAAGACCAGACAACATCGTAAGATGTCATAAAATGATAGTTTATTTTGTATGTTCGATATGAACTGTTTCTGTTATAACTATTATAATATATATTTCTGGTTTAATGAATAAAACAGACAACTTTAAATCTATCGAGTAGAATCAAACATCTGACTTGTTCCGCCGATTTAACTGATGTTTTGTATAAGGATATTGATCAGATCTATTATATGTTTAAGGAAGACATTATGTACTTGTACTGTTTGTGGTGAATTATTATATACCTATTTATCATTTTTGTTGGGGTTTTGTTTTCTTATTGATATGTGATGTAAATATTTTGTGCCCAGGCGTATGTGACATGTGTATGTAGCCATTGGTTTAATATTTTTTGTTTTGCCCATACACAATGTAAATTTTTGACAAGAAAAGGCCCTGTAACATACATTTATAAGCCTATTCTTTCTGAGAATTTGTTTTAATATTTAAATCGTATATTGCTAACATCAATATAGAATAGATGTGATACTTCTTATATAAATATAATTAGTCATGCAGTTTACATTGCTGAATAATTCTTGCTTTTAGTTAAGACTATAGATTTAAACATGAAGATTAGATTAAAAATTAGTTTCATTATTAAAAATTAGTTTCGTTATATGTTTTTTTTTATTTGTGATTCCAGTTTTATCTGCTTGTACAATACAATATGGTACTTGAAAGTCCGATAGAAATATTACGGAAAAAGGAACCAAGCATTTTAATCGTAATACATTGTATAATTTTGTTACAGGTAAAGATGGGAGTAAGGTCACAACCGTTTTGGCTACTGCCGGAAATAGTCAGGGTCAGGACCGACCCCAAGAAGTCAGTTATACTGATGCCAAGGTGATAGGAAATGGTTCATTTGGGGTTGTTTACCAAGCGAAACTAGTCGAAAATTCCGAACTTGTAGCTATTAAAAAAGTTTTACAAGATAAAAGATTTAAAGTAAGTAGATTATAGTAATTTGTTATAAGTAGATCTGCTTGTACGTGTATAACTGGTCTTGTCATTAGAAAATGGGGAGAAACGACCTCTTTCACAAGTTTTTATGTGTGTTTGTTATATCTGAGCGTAGTGTATGGTTGCTCTCATACTTTTCATTATCGCTAGAATTTACATTTAAGGCAAGGTCATGTGTACTTGTACAGTAAGCACGGGATTTCTACAGGTATTTACATTAAGAATGGCGGAGGGGGGGGGGGGGGTGGAGTGGTTAGCGCCTGCGTGTTGTATCATAAGGTCTGTCATTGAGTCAACTATAGTAGTTTTGATTCCCCAGTTGTACGTAACAAGGAGTAGGGTTGCCTGTCCAACCTCATTGCTTTTCTCCGGGTCCTCCAGTTTCCTCCCACTGCTAAATAAAATTGAACCATATGTTATCTCTCTCTCTCTCTTTCTCTCTCTCTCTCTCTCTCTCTCTCTCTCTCTATTACATTAAAATTGATAAGCCCTTGATTTAGGTACATGTAAATAAAATTGAATGACTGATTTGAACACCTAAAGACTTGATCTGAAATCCTTTTGTTTGAAGTCAACAATATATGGCTCGCCATTGAACCCTAGAAACTTGTTACAACATTTGATTGCTGAATTTTTATCGTTTTGAATAATGCACTAAATAAATTAAATCAATTCTGATAATGACTTCTATTGTCTTTGACTGAATATCATAGAATCTTGGCAACTTATATCAAATATAATGATTAAGTTCGTTATTCGGAATAGTCATGTCATTAGGACAATATAATAATATCAAGAGATAAACTACAGTATTGAATAACAATTGAACAGATCAATTTATACTGGTATAAAGAGTTGGCCTACCATTCAGACATTTAACCATACCACCTTAATTATACATGTACTAATAAACATCAGAAATAAGACTTTATGGATTTTAAAACAAGTCCCTGGTACAGACCTTAAACTTTTAAAGCCCAAAACTGTTCAACTAGTCTCTTATGGTCAGCGCTCTTTTAGTTATCAAGCACCTGTTTTATGGAATAATCTACCATTTAGTTTAAGATGTTGTACTTCTCTATATTCTTTTAAAAAAACAACTTAAAACACATTTATTTAATCAGGCTTTTAACTGACTCTGTATACAATCGTTAACATGTCCATAATCTTGTTGTTTATGTATGATTTACATTGTCACTTTGTAAAGTGCCCCTGAACATGTTATATGAAAGGATGCACTATAAATATGCTGTAATAATAATAATGATGTTTCTTATTTTTATTCCAGAACAGAGAATTACAGATAATGCGAAAATTAGAACATCCAAATATTGTGAAATTAAGATTTTTCTTTTATTCAGCAGGAGATAAGGTAAGTGTCAAGATCATATTATCTATAAAGCTATCATTCATTCCATTTAATCTTTGATTTAAACAAATTCACTGGTCTAGACTTCATACTAAAATACAGGTAGGTAGATTCACGGAGATTTTCAATTAAATTTAGAATTTTTCGAGTATACCGTAAACACCTGCATGTAACACCCACTTTATTACCCAGGGGGGGGCTCCCTGATCTAGGAGTACATGTTATTTTACGAGAAGAAAATTTGGGAATTTTTTCCATTACTTTTAATTTTAATGCAAAAAAAGATGGATGTCCTTTTGTATGTAAATATTATCTGATCTTTTGAAATATTTGTCCCTTTTTCAGTTTAGAGAATTGAAGTCTGAACTATTTTGATTGTTGCAATGAATATGAATTAGAAAATCTTGTCAAAGCTTGTTAATTAGATATGGAGACAGGTTTATGAAAGGGTCTGACAAACCCCCATTTTTTATGCACTGCTCAGGAGACATCTCTGGTCTA